>NW_020664419.1:68285230-68344507 GCF_002925995.2 Terrapene triunguis | reverse complement strand
AAAAAAAAAAAAAAAAAGCCGCGATCGCGATCTGCGGCGGCAATTCGGCGGGAGGTCCTTCGCTCCGAGCGGGAGTGAGGGACCGTCCGCCGAATTGCCGCCGAATAGCTGGACGTGCTGCCCCTCTCCGGAGTGGCTGCCCGAAGCACCTGCTTGGCAAGCTGATGCCTGGAGCCGGCCCTGCTTGCTATAATAGAGTTAGTGTTGTCGATTCCTCTTGGTACTATCTAGTTCACATGGACCGACGTGGTGATCTCATCTAGTGTGTTCTATATGCTTATGAGCACCTTTCCCCTTCCATTGCTTAAGAAACAGCATTTGGTGAAACTGAATGGCTGCTGTAACTTTATAAATGTACAATGCAACAAATATTAACCAAAGTGCAATGCTACTTTTATGTAATATTGTTTAACATATGTTGTGTGCATTGTTATTCCTGAAAGGTGGCATTTTAAAAAATATTTTGATGTTATACATACATTACAAAACCCACACCTCATGCCCATTTTTTCTTTTGATATTCAAGCTCCAGATCTCCTGTCCATTTTCTTCCAATGTCTCAATTTTCACCAATTCCTTCTACCACAAATTCTCCATTTGTACTTCCCAATGTATTTATTGAATCTAAATTCCTAACTTACTCTTCTTCAGTCTAGGACACAGTGTAGAAGCTGGAAACATAAAAACTCTTGGACCAGATTCTTTAAGTTCATGGAAAAAACGGTTACCCACCTTTTTGTAACTGTTGTTCTTCAAGATGTGTTGCTCATGTCCATTCCATTGTAGGTGTGGGTGCGCCCATGTGTGCGGTCATCGGAGATGTTTGCCTTAGCAGTACCAGTAGGGCTGGCTGTGGTGCCCTCTCAGTTCCTTTTTGCCGTCAACTCCGACAGTCGGGCAGGAGGGCGGGTAATGCAATGGACATGAGCAACACATCTCGAAGAACAACATCTACAAAAAGGTGGGTAACGTTTTTTTCTTCTTTGAGTGCTTGCTCATGTTGATTCCATTGTAGCTAGCTCACTAGAATAATCCACAGCAGTGGGCTCAGAGTTCATAATCTTGCAGATTCGAGTACTGCTCTGCTGAAACCAGCATCAGCCTGAGCCTGCTGGGTCAGTGCATAGTATGAAGCAAACGTGTGGACGGATGACCAGGGCTTGGCGCAGCAAATTTCCTGAATCGGCACCTGAGGGAGGAAGACCGCCGATGACGCTTGCGCCCTAGTCGAATGAGCCATCACAATTGCTGGTGGGGGCATCTTCGCCAGCTCATAGCAGTAGCGGATGCAGTCTGTGATCCAGGAAGAGATTCTCTGGGTAGACACCGGGAAACCCTTCATCCTGTCAGTGACTGTGACAAACAGTTGTGTAGACTTACGGAATGGCTTCGTTCTCACTATGTAGAAGGCCAGTGCCTGCCTGACGTCCATGGTACACAGCCTGCGTTCCTCATCTGTAGCATGAGGCTTTGGGCACAAGACCAGAAGATATATGTCCTGACCAGTATGGAAGTGGGAAACGATCTTGGGCAGAAAGGCCGGGTGCAGACGCAGCTGTACCTTGTCCTTATAGAAGACCGTATAAGGGGACCCTGACATGAGCACCCTGATCTCAGACACCATACGGGCAAAGGTTATAACGACCAAAAAGGACACCTTCCAGGAGAGAAGCAGAAGGGAACAGGAAGCCAGGGGTTCAAAGGGCGGGCCATGTGAGCTTGGACTGCACAAGGTTCAGGTCCCAAGGAGGGACCAGTTCCCGGACATGTGGGTAAAGGTGCTCCAGATCTTTCAGGAACCATGCTGTCATGGGATGGGCGAAGACCGACCTGCCGTGAAATGGGATGGAAAGCCGAGATGACCACCAGGTGCACTTTGACTGAGGACAGCAATGAGGCGAGACAAGAAGATGCTGCTGACGCGATCCGCCAGGATGTTCTTGGCTCCGGACAGGTGGAAGGCCACCAAATGAATGGCATGCCACATACAAAAGTCCCAGAGGCTGAGAGCTTCCCAACAAAGAGCCGAAGACCTGGAGCTGCCCTGCCTCTTGATGTAGTACACTGCGGCAGTATTGTCTGTTGGGACCTGCACCGCCTTGCCTTTCAGGTGGGGGAAGAAAGCTTGGCATGCCCGGAAAACTACTCTGAGCTCCCTGACATTGATATGAAGGGCCAGGTCGTGTTGCAGCCAATGGCCCTGGGTGTTGAGCTTGCCCAGATGGGCTCCCCAGCCCAGGTCTGACGCGTCCGAGACCAAGGTGAGCAAGGGCAAGGGGGTTGCGAAAGGGACTCCCTGCAGCACCGACCTGGTATCCCGCCACCAGTCCAGAGATGAGAGGATGTGGCTCGGCACCGTGACCACTGGGTACAAGGGGTGCCTGCTGGGAATGTAGACCGAGGCCAGCCACACTTGCAGGGGCCTCAGACAAAGCCGGGCATGGCTTACCATGTAGGTGCACGAGGCCATGTGGCCCAACAGTCGCAGGCATGTGTGGGCCACGGTGAGCGGTTAGTTCTGTATGTGGCCGACCAAGTCCGACATGGCTTGAAAGCTTGCTTCTGGCAGCAAGGCCCTGGCTCTCATGGAGTCGAGAACTGCTCTGATGAACTCTATGCATTGAACTGGCATTAACGTGGATTTTTCCGTGTTTATTAGGAGACCCAGATCGCTGCAGGTGGAGTGCACCAGATCGAGGCTCCTCTGGACCTGCTCCCGAGACTTGCCCTTGATGAGCCAATCGTCGAGATACGGGAAGATCTGGACCCCTCGAGGCCTCAGGTATGCCCCTACCAGCGCCATGCACTTTGTGAATACCCTGGGGGGTTGAGAACAGGCCAAAGGGCAGCACTGTAAACTGGAAGTGGTGCCCTGCCACTATAAAGCGCAGGAAACATCTTTGCCCCGGGAAGATAGAGACATGAAAGTAAGCGTCTTTTAAGTCGAGAGTTGCGTACCAGTCCCCCAGATCCAGAGAAGGGATGATGGAGGCCAATGATATCATGCGGAACTTCGACTTCATGAGAGACTTGTTGAGGCCCGCAGGTCCAGGATGGGTCTGAGCACCTCTTTTGCCTTTGGGATTAGGAAATAGCAGGAGTAGAATACTCATCCTTGCATATCCCAAGGAACCTCCTCCACGGCCCCCAGACTGAGAAGGTTCTCAACTTCCTGAACGAGGAGCTGCTCGTGAGAAGGGTCCCTGAAGAGGGATGGGGAAAGGAGTGGGTGGGAAGAGGGGCAGCCAAAAATTGAAGGGTGTAGCCCTGAGTCATTATGTCCAGGACCCAATGGTTTGAGATAACCCTTGACCAGGCCAAGTGGTAAAGGAAAAGGCGGTTGAGGAAAGGGTGGGATGGATCTGGACAGTTGGCTAATTTGTTGCTCCGAGCGCACCCTCAAAATGAGTGCTTCTGGCCCCCCTGGTGTTTCACCGGGCCAGGCTGCACAGGAGATTGGGACGACGAAGGGCAGCGGCAGTTGAACCCAGTGTCCCTTTTCCTTGTAGGCCCCTGTCAAGGCTGCCACTGCCTAGGTGGTGGAGGAGACTGGAACGGCTGCCTGGATGACTGAGGTGTGTGTATCCCCAGGGAGTGGAGGGTCGCCCTGGAGTCCTTTACGCCGTGCAGACCCGCAACCATTTGGTTGGAGAACAGGCCAACCCCATCAAACGGAATGTCCTGGATGGAAGCCTGTATTTCTTGGGACAGGCCGGCGGTTTGGAGCCAGGAACTGTGCCTCATGACCACTGCCAAGGCAACCACTTGGGCAGCTGAATCGGCCGTGTCCCAGGCCATCTGGAGGGAGGACCGGGCCGCTGCGGTCCCTTTGTTCACCATGGTCACGAACTCCTGGGCCACCTCCTGGGACATGGAGTCCTTCAACTTGCGGCGAGAGTCCCACAAGTTAAAACTGTAGTGGCCCAGAAGGGCCTGATGGTTCGCCACCCGAAACTAGAGGCTGGCCCTAACATAAATCTTTCAACTGAACAAATCCAGTCGCTTCACCTCTTTATTCTTAGGGGTAGAACTGGTGGGCCCGTTTGTCCCACTCATTGGCCGCCGACATAACCAATGATCCCAGTGGCGGATGAGTACTCAAACCCTTTTGTGGGAGCTAAGCATTTCTTTTCCACCCTTTTTAAGGTGTGTGTGTGGGGGGGGGGGGGGGATTGGAGGACGGGGTTTGCCAGATGGTTTTGGCAATATTCAAGACTCCTTCGTGTACCAGGAGTACGACACGGGCTGGGGCGGACATGGAGAGCACATTAAATAATGTCTGTCTGTCTGTTCCTCCATCTCCTCGGCCTTGAGGCCCAAATTTGCTGCCACCGTGCAAAACAGTGCCTGATGCTCACGGAAATTGTCTGGTGAGCTAGCCCTAGAAGGCCCTTCCACTGCCTCGTCCAGGGAGGTGTAGGATGTTTGGACGACCGAGGGAGGTCTGGAGGTGTCCTCACCTGCCAGGGAGGGCGGCCTTGGGATGGGTACCAGCTCCTCACCCAAGGCGGTCGCTAGGATGTCCTGCACCAAGGCCAGTGCTGCAGGTAATGGGGGCGCCACCTGTGATCTGTCTGATGCAGTGACCGAGGACTCGTGGGAGTGGGTTACCGGCATGTCAGGAATGCCTCATGCATTCCAATATGGCCATTGGGTAAGCCACTGGCTCTGCTGCCAAGCCGGTGCTGATGCCGCTGACGCGCCCTCTCGAGCCCAATCACGTTGTCTGGGCGAGGGGCTGAATTGTGCCTCCGGGCCCAAGAAGTCATCCCCCTCTGGCTACCGGGGTGGGGCTGTGGAGTCTTGGTGACAGTGACTGACAGTGGGATGAAGACTGGTCCTGGGGAGATCAATGACACCTAGGCGAGCTTCAGGATTGGGAACACGGTGCTGACAGCTCATAACAACAGGCCAGAGACTTGGGTCGGCACGCAGACCAAGAACATGGCGACCTAGGGCTCTGGCTTGGCTCCAGAGACCGTTGGCGCTCACCTATCTTGTGCAAGGCCTTGCCCTCATAGGGAGCCATAGCTGATTCCTTTGCCAAATGCGGTATTGGATGCAGAGGAGGCGCTTTCAGTTCTCCTGGTGCCGGGCCCTTGGCTGGGGTCAGCCGCACCATCGACCTACGCCCTTTACCACTCCCTGGAGTTGGTGGTGTGTCTTTACGGGGGGAGAAACTCCCCATGGCTGAGCCCTTAAGCGGGTCCAGAGTGGGCATGAGGACCAAGCAGGGTCCTTTGCCCAGAGCCCCTTTGTCGGGATTGGCCGGTGCCATCTTCTTAAGTCTTTTTCTTTGGCACCAGTGATGGGGATCAGTGCTGGGAGGACCCCAGTGCCGGAGATGCACTACGCACCGAAGTTGAAGTGCTGGGTTCTGGTTTGGGCCGTGCTGCCTCTGAAGCTGGGTGCCAGGCAGCCTTCATTGATTTAGTTGGGGATTGGTCCTGCTTTGAGCAGGGAGTTGGACTGGATGACCTCCTGAGGTCCCTTCCAACCCTGATATTCTATGATTCTATGATCAGGAGGGCCCTGAGACGTATGTTGTGCTCTCTTTGTGGAAAGTGGGGCATGCCCCATCGGGGGCAAAGTCCCTTCTGGGACACTATCTAAAACACTTAACCGGTACTTAACAACTATCTAACAATGATTAAGACTATTTACAGGTAGGTAAAGCACAAGGTTAAACTAGACGAGAAACCGCCGACCACTTGCAAAGCAAGGGACAGAGGCACTCCGATTGACCACCATGGGCGGTCAGAAGGAACTGAAGGTGCAGGGCCAGCAGTGCCTGATATACTGTGCCATGAGCGCGGCACTCCAGAGGGCGCCACGGCTAGCCCTACAGGTACCACTAAGGCAAAAGTCTCTGACGGCCACACACGTGGGCACGCGCACATCTACAATGGAATCGACATGAGCAAGCACTTGAAGAAGAACTATACAAATTGACATCAGCTGAGTTTCTAGCACCTTAGTGGTAATTTGTAACAATGTTGGGTATATGGTTTTCAGATAGAATCTGATTTTTTTGAGTTAACAATGTCCCTTTAAATAACAAGAATCCAAATAGAACTCTAATTATTAGCCAGTGTCTCCTCCACCATCCACGTTAACACACACAGAGTCTGTCTAAACCTCTGGCCTTATTTATATAACTAAAAAGTCACAGTGAAATAATAAATTAAGTTATGGTATGAAATTCTGATCAAAATCACCATGTGGACCTGTGCTGCTATATAAGTAAATATTAATAATCACAAATGTGCAGCAGATATTGACAAAGAAAATTGCTATTGAACTTGTTGACCAAACTATATGCTGGGTCTGGATATTAAAACAGAAAGTCCTACACAAAGATAATTAGGTATTGTTTTGTTTTTGTCAAAAGTCAGTGAAGACAGAGCTCTCTACCATTGTTTATATATTATTTTATTTTAGATGAATGGTGGTGGTGGGTTGGGAAGGCGGGGAGATATCTTTCAAAGGATTCCTTGAAACGGATGTTTTCATTTCCTCACGTTCAAAGTGTATAGAACCTTGAGATCAATTATTTATTAATTTTGTTTACACTTCAATTACATTTTTCTACTACACAAATCCAATGTACGTGAGCATTTACGATCCCTTTCTTTGGCCACAAAAATAATGAAGTTCAAATAAAAGCAAAAAAAGAAAAGAAGAAGCAGCAGCAGCAAGAATATTTTAAGACTCCATTTCTAACCACTTCTGGCCAGCTATAAAATACCCCAAGGCAAAAATAAAATAAGTTGAAAGCCTGCAGAAAACACACAACTGACTGAAGATCAGATACAGCTGTCAGTGTGAGGTAATTGTACAAGGACTGCCAAGCACGTCGAAAAAGCTCCGTATTAATCACATACTTATTGGCAGGGATGGCTTTGGGATTCTGGCCAAAGTCACATACTGAAGAGTAACATGATATAGCACCTAACGCTTGTACACAGCTGAATCCACAAAGCTGGCACTAAGATCTGCTCATCAGCTATTTAATTACAAAGACCAATACCTGGGAGGTAACCACCATAAAAATCATTTTCAAGCTTGGGTGGTTCATGATATATTAGTGGTTAAGATAAAACCAGCCATAACAGATGGGATAAAAATAAACAAATCTATTCCCTGATTCCTATTTTAATTTTTAAAGTTGTTAGAAAAACAGCAAACGTGTACGGCAATCGACCAATTTCATTTCTATCATGTAACAAACTGCATGATTTAAAGTCTTGAGAGTGTTTCTTTCTGTGTAACCTGAGCTTTGCTTTCTTTGAAGAAATATGGTGAGCATTCCTAGAAGTATATGATTAAAATACCCTACAGAAACAACAGCAGCATGAGTCATATGACAATTGTACTTAGTATTCTTTTGTTTCCCTTTCCCCTCCCTCATTCTTTTTTCTCTTTCCTTCTGTCTTGTTCTTGCTACTTAGATTCTTTTTGATATTTCTGATTAAAATGTTTTCCATATACAAAATGAATTTTGCCCCTAAAACTCAGTATCAGTAATACATGATGTCTTAATAGAAATATATAGATATAGATATACAATGAGATAAAAACACTAAAGAAAGCGCTAAGTGAAGGTGTGCTAACACAAAATCATCAGTTTTTATTATATAGATGTTACAGTAAGGTCTACAGGCCCCAATTAATATTGGGACCCTGTTGCCCTAGGCTCTGTACAAACGCATTATGAAATATAGTCCCTGACTCAGGAGTTTACAATCCAAATATACATGACAGAAAAGAGGTGGGAGGGGAAACAAAGTCAATGAAAGATGAAGTGACCTGCCCAGGGTCATACAGAGGTCAATGACAGCTGGGGCGGGGATGGGGGGGGAAGAGAAGGGGGTATAGAAATCTGGTCTTCAGAGTTATGAGGTTTTGGTTCTAATCTTATCTCTGCCACAGGCTTTATGTGTGACTTTAGGCAAGTTACAACTTTTCCCCATGGACAGCATGATGTGCTGTGAGGTTTAACTCATTAACATATGTAAATCTTTTGAGAAGAAAATCACTTTATAAATTAAAAATATTTTTCAAAAACATTTTATTACACTGGGTAATGAGGTCATATAAAATATTGTGTAGCATACTCAAACTTTTATATATTTTTATGACAGTTTCTGTTTTTGTATTCTTTATTTCCAATTTATTTTGCAGTTAAGAAACGTACTCTGTCCATTCTTTATGAGAATGGGGATTTGGCACCAATATGTAGTTGGTGTCCAGCTTTTTCTCTTTCTCTCTCTCTCTTTTTTTTTTTTTTTAAGCAGGGAAAATCTTTGTGTCATTGACTCTTGTTGAAGCTACTGAATTGTTTGTCCCTGACCATTCTCTCTACTTTTTACTGCTTGATTTGCAATTTCAGGTTTCAGAATACAATGCTGTCTTTACTAGTGAATGTTTTTGCATTCAAGACATTTGTAAATAAATTAGCATTTAATACATCTTCATATGAGTGAGGCTTTTTTAATACTCAGTATATTGTGGCTATGTCAGAACTAATAGTTGTAGGTGTTTCTAGTTAATGTTAAGAAAGAATACAGTTGGAGTTTTAACAGTGTGCACCAGGATTAGGAAGTGTTGGTATTAGGAAATTATTACTAGTCAGATTTTACCTAAGATTAAGTCACAGCTCTAAAAGAAATTTTTTTATATAATTTTAGCAAAGATTTGAGTTCTCACCTTATTAATCTTTCTTATTACAAATATTTAATCCCTTTTCCTTTTGGTAACACTTCCCATATTTGTTCATTGGTTGATGACTTTGATTTATTACACTGCTTGGTTTGAAGATTAAAGCAATGAGTGAGTGTTGTCTCTGTTCACCTCTGCACCTGGGGAACTAGAATATGCAGTGTAGTAAGATCATCCATTTCTACAGTGTAGCGTATGCGAGACACAAATCAAATTTCTTCTCCAGTAATATTGCATGATAAATAGAGATTTAAGAATGCTTGTTGACTGATGCAATGCTTGCTGGTGAGGTAGCATGTTTAGTTGGTTAGGGCACTGGAATGGGAGTCAGAATCTATTTTTCTAAGCTATCTGTTGATATATCTATCAAGCCTCAGTCACTGAAGGTTTCTAGGTAACAGTCCTGTGCTTCAGCTGTAGACTAGCTCCATTACAACAACGATATTTTTTTGCTAAATCTCTACAATTGGTTAAAATGTAAAGTAACTTACGTAAAACATTTAATTTCAATAACAATATATTTTTTTAATCTGGAATACTATGATTTGAAGAAAACATTTACAATCAATCATTTGAATATGCAGTCATCCAACAGGCAGAATACCATTTAACTCAACTATTTCTCCTTAATTTTAACAAAAGAGCACTGTCACATTATCTTGGCTTGTAGTTCAAATTCTGTAACAAGCCATTTGTCTTGTCTGTAAAGACAAGCTCTGCACTTTCAGCTGGATCTAGGATTCTTCTTCACTTACTTCCTAAACACTTACATAGTGCAGCAGTGTTGCCGTTAACCAGAGGTGCTTCCAAACCAGAGATGGATGAATTTCAAGTTCAGAAGTGATTCCTGTACACTAGAACAGATCCTGCTGTTTTTATTGCGACAGAATTCCTACTGAAGAAGACAATTACCTTTTTTCTGGGGGTGTCGGGTTGGGGGTGTGGGGTAATAAGTTTCTGGAAGCACTTACAATTGGCTGGGTGCTGTACAAATAAAGAATGTATGGTCCCTGCCTGAAAAACATACACTAAAACAGACAAACATATGAAAGATAGGGGAAAGAGGTACAACACAAGTAGTGATCAGTGTAATGAATGACCATATTTATAAAAAAACCTTTTTTCTCATAAATAATATTAGATGTATATATTATCTCCAGTTTCTCATCAATTTTGCTATTATTAGTT
Source organism: Terrapene triunguis (assembly GCF_002925995.2). Taxonomy (NCBI): domain Eukaryota; kingdom Metazoa; phylum Chordata; order Testudines; family Emydidae; genus Terrapene; species Terrapene triunguis. Next base: position 68,334,598 of record NW_020664419.1, on the reverse strand, counting down.
GGCAAATTTCCCATCTCTATCATGGTAAAATAGATCTTCAGAAACAAATAGGAGAAATTTTTTTAGATTTGGTGTTAATATGAAAGCTACAAATATTTTGTTTGTTTTTCCCTGGTCAAATATGACAACCTATTTATTTGGCTGGTTTGAGATAATAAGAATGTAAAATAATAGGGAGAAAAATTTAATTTAAAACATGTTCAGACAACTAAAATCTGTTTTAAAAACTGGAAGACAATAATTTGATTAAACATTTTTCTTATTTCCAAAATATAGTACATTAACACTGACCTACTGTAAAAAAATCTATATTGAGCATGTGCAATTAATCATTTTTATAATATTTAAGGTTTCCACAAAGATTCATGTTATAATTCTTTACTACCACTAGAAAAACAGGCATTAGTTCAAAAATCATATACACTGTGCTTTTGATAAACCCAACGGCTATCAGAGTGCACATATTCTGTTTCTTAGGCAGGTCCAGGGAGGATTTACAAACACTTAGTGTAATAAAAAGATATAGTGACAGTTTGCCTGAACAATAGTGTGTAAAATACTACTCTCAAGACAGAAAAATGACCTTGGTCATAAAATAATGATCTCGGTAACCTTCTCGTCCCCTATATATTTCACTACAACTGACCTCAAAACCAGCTGTTATTTGAATATATATGTTGAGTGTTTTTCTTCTGTGCTGTGTAATTTTTGTTTCTTCTGAATATTTTGACTTCTAATTTAGAATCTTTTTAATTGTTTACTTGATTTTCAGTCAGCATTCTCAGACTGAACAGTTATGACTCTTCCAATATCTGTTTCATTCCAGAGAATGGATTGTTAAAGAATTCTTTTGAGGTTCTTTCAGGAGAGCACAAACTGTTTGTCTGACATTGCTAGATGTGCTTAGCAGAGAACACAGGGTTGTGAACAGATAAAGTTCTTAGGTTATTAGCTGAACTGGCATAGAAGAATGGGGCATGATAGATAGTGATCCATTTTTATTTCTGTACATATCTAAGTCTGTAACCTTTTGGGTCCTTCAGTATTTTTCTTTGGTAATGATCTGCACAGGTCTAAATTTTTCTTTGAGTATTATCTGAAATCTTTTCTAACTCTTGTAGATGTGTGAGAATGCTGACCTATACATTATTTGTTTGAAATTTGGTTGCTGTAGCATAGTTTCTCTGTGGGCTTTGTGTACATCCTTCACTAAATGTCCCTACCCTTTGAGCACACTTACAGGTCATCTTGATATACAAATGACTTGTTACCGATGAAGCATGAAAAGAGACTGGTGCACAAGTATACAAAAAATATACTTGAATCTGACTGAGGCAAATAAAGAATGGTAGAAATACTTTATTGTACCTGTGAAGGAGACAAAGAAAGTTTTGGATGCAATGAAATTACCTGTTTCAGGTAGTATAAAGCCCTGTGAATCCAGACTACCTTAACATAGAATTTTAGTCTAATGTATCTCAATTTGATTTATTATTATGTGTATCACCACAGTGTCTAGGAACTCCAATCATGGACCATGTGTTTGCTTGGCACTATACAAACACAGAATGATGATCCCTTCTCCAAAGAGCTTACAATCTAGCTATAAGACAAGAGAAAACAGATGGATATAGACAGACAGATTGGGGGGGGAGGGGAGTACAAGGAAACAATGAGACAATATAGGTCAGCACAAAAGGATGTGGTCTCAGCACACCAGCAGCCTAATTGTTGTCACATTTTTCATAGGCGGTATAGCAAAGGAGGGATTTGAAGGAGGATAATGAGGTAGCTGTGGATGTTTATGGCAAGCCTTCCCAAGCATCCGGAGCAGCATGGGAGAAAGCATGAAGGTATATGTTTGAAAATCGACTAAGTGGGCAATGGAGGCTGGCATTGGAGTATACCTCTAGATACTAAATGAGAAATAATTCGTAAGGTGGGTATACATTATAACAGCCCTTGAAAGTGAAGCTAAGTCGCTTGTAGAGGGATACAAAAAAGGGTGTCATGGTCAAAGTGTCGGGCTGGGAAAATGAGCTTTGCAGCAGCATTCTGAATGGATTTGCATTTGTCAAGGCCAGAGAAAAGGATATTGCCGTAATTGAGACATGAGTTGAAAGACTAGACAAGGATTTTAGCTGTGTGGATGGATAGGAAAGGTTGTATCTTAGAGAGGTAATGCAAAAAGAAATGTCAAGATTTACATGTAGCCTGGATGTGAGGAGCTGTTTTTTATTTAGAGGTGAAGATGACACCGAGGTTCCTGGTCTGAGTGATAAGCAGGATACTGGTGTTGTCCACAGAAAGGAGATAGGAAAGAGGGCTTGGGAGATTAAGAGCTCTGTTTAGTTATGTCGATCTTGAGCTTATGGCTAGACATCCACCAGGAAATGTCAGAGAGACAGGCCAAGATTTTAGTTTCTACAGAAGGAGACAGGTCTGGAGTAGAGAGGTATATATGTGAATCATCAGCATACAGATAATAGTTGAATTTGAAGATGGTATAGGATGGAATTGGAGAGGAACTACAGACAGCAATTGTAAACACTACATTAAATGAGTTTACAGCTGAAAGGGAGAAGGGGCAGTAATTGAAGAGGCAAGAGGGGTCAAGGATGGGATTTTTTAAAAAGGGAGAGCCTAGAGCATGCTTGTATTGGCAGGAGAAGGGGGAGAAAGCCAGAGGACAGTAAGAGGTTAATGATAAGGGTACAGGAGGGGTCAGAGTGGATGAGAGGGAGATCAGGAGTTGGGATGGGATGGGGTCACTGGGGTAGGTGGAGAGGTTAGAAGAGGAGAGCTGATGAGAAACTTTTGAGGCTAAAGAGGAGAGAATTGGTTGTGGGGGGAGAGAAAGGCAAGGCTAGATGAGGAGAGGAGAAAGGTCATGTTGTATTTTGTCAGTTATATCTCCTTTGCTGATGAGATTAACCAGATTCACACTAGATTAACTGCTTTTATGATAGCAGATCCATGTCAGAGTAGGCACAAATGCACCATCTTCTCTAGTAGCATTTTGGTCATTGTCACTCTCTGATGTTCTATAAGTGTAGGGGGAGCTTTAGGTTGGTAAAATCTATTAGGGGATACATAGTCCATTATTGATGCAGATTGTCAACTCATCTCTTTGGAAGGGAAAAGTACCACAATCTTTCAAATAACACAAGAAACCAACTCTTCACATTGAAGGTCTTGCCAATTACTGTCCTGCCCCTAACACTGTGTGTTGGGAAGACTATTGAGAAGGTTGTGGAAAGATAGATCTGCCATTATCTCAAATGCCCTGAAAGCAGCAAAAACTCTGTGGAGGACTTATTTTGGCAGCATTGGTGTGAGTCTTATTTATGTATCTGATACCTAGATACGGGGGTGAATTGCATACTACATTGGAAACACAAGCAGACAGGCAAGATAAGGAGCAAAAATTTCAAATGTGCCCAAGTGACTTAAGAGCCCCACTGTGATCTCTAGGCACTGAAAAGTCTAAGCCCCATTGACTTCCAATGAGACTTAGGCTCTCAAGAGAAAATGAAACTTAGGCTTCTAAGTCATTTGCGAACTTGTGAAAATTTTACCCAAGATGCTGATATGACAAATAATTTACATGACCACTTTATTTAGTTATGTCATTGGAACTATGCTAGTCTTGTTGGTCAAAAATCTCTTTTCTGTAATAAACCAAGCCAAAATATCCAAGGTAATTCTTTTAGAGCAATCAGTTGCCTTTGAAACTATTTAGAAGTTGCTTTGTTTACATATCTGTGAATCCTGGGTGAAGCAGATGGAGCTGTGTTCAAGTGACTCAAGTCTTTCCTCTTGAAGAGGTCCCCAGGAATGGTATTGGGCAGTTGTGTAATTGTCCGGTGATGATATGTACAAACATACAGAACCCAAACTGGAATTTCTTATCCAGTCTTACATCCAGTAAGATATAGTGCATTACATATCTTTAGGTGCGGTTTAATTTTTAAGTATTAGGGAGATCTACAAACAAGCCAACTTTAAAGAAAATTAGTGTAGCAGTTTTATCATGAATGTTTAAAGCTCAACAGTCTGGAGTATGAGATAGTTCCAAGTTTAAGATTAAAGCCAATGATGCTACAATGATTTACACCAGCTGAGTATCTGCAACAATAGAAATAGTGAAATTAAGGTTGCTCCATCTTTTTCATCCATTTAAATAACTTTCACTAATATTAAATGAAATTACAGCAAACCTGTATCAAATAGAGTTAAACTTGGATCAAAACCAAAAAGTAGTTAAATATTTATTTTCTGTAGCCCTGAAATCCTAGATATTGCATATTATAAAGGGATACCTGAACTTTGTGTGCTGTTGGTCCTAAACTAAAAACAATGTACTACCATGCTTTTAAAATTGTATAGTCTATCATATCAGAAGATATTAATGCAAAACTGTGCGCAACATTTGGTCATGCAAAGTACTTCTTCACGTACATGCTTTTTCCCAGGCTAGGAAAATGAACTCCCAGAACAATTTTAAGTAAATGTAAAAACAGTTACCAGATTTAAAATGGCTACACAACACTAAACTGCAATTGTTTCATAAACAAAGAATCGGCCTTTCATTTAATCTTTTTTCTTTTCTTCACTGAAGTGGTTTCAACAGAAAATACCTTACTTCATTCTTAGGTTGAAAGATGTTTGGGACAGTCTGTCTTTGTGTGTCTGCCTGTTTGTGCATACACGATGCCTGGTACATTCTAGAAACTACTGAAAGACGAATAACCAGACCTGGTTTTGCCTAACTTTCATGGCATCTGGCAACAGGCCAAATCCTAGTTCTAAGGCTCTGCAAAGAAGGGAGGAACTACTTAAACTGTCACTCTCCCTCGTAACAGATTTTAAAGTTCAAACAGGTTCTTTGAGTCTGTAGTGTGTTCAACTTAAAAATCTCATAAACTATATGTATCCTTTTACTGAAAAAAGTTTATACGAAAATAGATTCCCCCCACCCCAATGATTTAAACTGTTGGCATCTTCTTAATCATTTCCAATATTCAACAGAGGCACCCTCTAAGTCATCATTTATTATGGAAACACTGGCTTTCACCAGATATACTCCCTTCCATGCTTGACAGAAAGATTTACAAATACAGATTAAATCCAAGTTTTCAAATCCTTTTTGTTGTGTTCATTCATGAAAGAATAAAATAAAAAAATACTTTATTTTACACTGGTCACTTCATGAGGGATTGTTGGAGAGTCACAATATTGTCTGTGAAATTTAACAAGATAATGATTTTTAAATGTTCCAAAATATTTCAGATAGATTTTGATTTAAAATATCTGTATTTTCTTTACAGTCATGTATTAGGTTTCTCACAAATTCCATGAAATATCACAAATGTGCCCTGTGCAGCAATATCTAGAGATGGTCTGGAAAGAAAATCAGGCTCTTTGATCTTTTGCTTGGAATAGTTTTCATGTGTTGCCATGGTCTCAATGATGGTTGTTTTAAGACAGTGACCATGTAATATTTTTGAAAATGCAAGCAGATATTTGCAATGTTTAAAAGGCAGCCAAGCAAAATACAAGGCTCCTGTCCTATAATACTTCTACAGCAATGATTAATCCTTCTACATTTCAACAGAATGCAATAGTAAGTAGCCATAATGTGTCTGTAGTGTGTTCATCTAAGGTGCCACTCAGTATTGGGATCTTTTTTGTTCCCTGCATTCAATTTATTTAACACCCTTTTTATTTAAATTACACAAATGTATTGAAAATCTTAAAATAAACTGTGCCTTCTTTAGCATCCTTTTCATTTCCTTTAATTATGTTTACAAGCTTTTAAAAGTTAGATGTTAACAAGTGGAGCCAAAGTTTATATTTACCTGAATTAAGAGTCTCAAGGCTCTTGTTCTTTTGCAGAAAGTTTGTTGCATACATAATCAGTAAATGTGCAGTCACTCAGCCATGGACTATGCCCATAATTATATGTGATCTGTACCGAGGCTTTATTTACTCTTTTCTAACGCCTCTCAAAATTATGAAAAAGTACTCTTCAAAACTTCTAGTAAGCCTTTAAAATTCATCAGTCTGGCACATATCCCTTTGTTACTAAAATATTATAGACAAATTGCCTCATCTTGCAAACCCGTACTATCAGGACAGTTTTTACTACCTTGAGTAGTCACCAGGGCCGGCTCTGGCTTTTTGGCCTCCCCAAGCAAAAAAAAGAAAAAAAAAAAACGCGGCCAGAATGGCAAAGCAAAAAAAACAACAACCTGCGGCACGGCCGGAGCCAGGGTGCAGGGGGACTCCCTGCCCTGCAGATGTGCCCCGGCTAGCGGGGGGGAGAGAGAGAGAGAAGGGGGGCGGCCAGGGCTTCAGCGGGGCGCTACCACGCGGCCCCTCCCGCCATGCCCCCTGCCGGGAGGGCTCCGCACCACTCCGGTCGGCTGGGAGGGAAGGACGCGGGCTGCCTTGCCGGGCTTGCTGCAGGGCGCTCCTGTCCTCCACGCCGCTGCCCTCTCCAGGGCAGCCAGAGCGGAACAACAACAACAAAAAGCGGCCGTGCCGCCCTAGGATTGGGCGGAATGCCGCCTCCTACAAGCTGCCGCCCCAAGCACCAGCTTGCTCGGCTGGTGCCTGGAGCTGGCCCTGGCCCTGGTAGTCACACTATTGTCAACAGAGGCTTTAAGTCCCATTCAAATCAATGGGACTACTCATAATACTACACCTGGTAGTGAGCATTTTAGGACAAGCCCTTTGCAATCAAACTATGAAATAATTATGAATAATTGTCTCTTTAGCAATATACAGTGTAGTTGTAGCCGTGTTGGTTCCAGGATATTAGAGAGACCAGGTAGATAATGGTCCCTTACAATATGTACTAACTACTCATGCTAAATAACCTTGCATTTTGCTGTGATGCTGGGAGTTCCTTTCCAAGACCTGAAGAAGAGCTCTGTCTGGCTCAAAAGCTTGTCTCTCTCACCAACAGAAGTTGGTCCAAAAATAGATATTATCTCATCCACCTTGTCTCTTTAGCGATGGCAGTTTTGGTGCATTTGCTCTCACAATAATGGACACTGTATTTGAAAACTCCAACTCTCTTTGTGACCGACCAGTAAAGTTTATATTTTTGCCAGGTAGGGAAAGGGAAGTCAAAGGGGAGTCCCTTACAATTATATTTAATTCACATTTCCCTTCTTTTATTCACCTCTCTTAGGTCAGAATCAAGTGCCCATTGTCTGGCCCATTTACTTCAAGACACATGGGAGTGAGGGTTAGGAAGGCTCCCCAAAAGCCTCAGATCCAAAACTGATGCAAAACTGATCCAGGGAGGTTATTTCAGCCTAATGACCAATAGAAAACAGAAATTTTCCTGATAAATTGCCATAATGACTTATAAATAATAAAAATCCTACTAAAGAGTAGTTACTGAATATTCTGAGAGTAACTGACTCAATCACATTCCAAATTTAATTTTGGAAACAGAAGCAGTATCTAAAAATATTAAAACAATACATTTTGCCAGCAACTGCTGTGTGATCGGGTGAATCTAGAGCACAGACTCTGTAACAGGGAAGGAAAACCCCAAGGGAATCAATTATTCTAATCACTAAGTACATTTATCCGGAGAGAAATCTCTGTATAAATGACCAATTCTACTTAAATGAGGAAGCCAAAGTAAGATTATTTCAAGAGTTGTCAAAATATTCCTTATTAACTGAACCATACTAGTTGGTCCTTCTTCTGATAACACCAGCAAGGTTCACAGAGGGGTGTTAACTGAACCAGAGCTCAAGATTATTCAATACCTTCCCTAGTAAATCACAGTGAAGGCTCTCACATTCCTATGAGCCCAAAACTCTTCCCAGAATAACTGGAGCTGTGGTTCCTTTCCCATAATTCTTGCCCAAACCTTTTTGCAGGAGGATCAAGCACACCTATGGGGGACAGAAGAATAGTCCATACATATACTGATCATAGGACACAAGACCATGTCCAATTGTGCCATATACTTTAACCCCACCCACTCCTAAATCCTCAATCAAACATTGGGAAAGGGGTAAATACAACCCTGCAAAGGTAAGACAACACAATTACTAATCTTCCAATTTATGAAAAATATATGCAATTACTGCTTGTCATCAGCACCCCCCACATGGGGGAAAAAGAACTTGCAAAAATCATGGTGGCTCAGTAATCACTGCATAGTTACACATCCTGATGAATCCACTACCCAGGCCCACTAAACACTGCATGTTGCATCACCAGAAGGAGAAATCCTCTTTCTATCCACAGCACAATCAATATGATGTGAAGGGACAATAATCTATTTTTGGTATTAGACAACTTTTGGTATTAGATAGAAAACAAGTGCCAAGAGATACACAAGCCTGTCAATCTGGACAATTGTCCACCCATAGCATCTTTTATGAGGGCTGGCACATCTATTTCAACCAACACCTATCTGGCATTTGTAGGAGGGAGGATAGGTAGGAAAATGTGTTGTACCTGACAGAAGGAACAGACAGCTTTTATGCTCTCAAATCTGGTTGTGAGAGCTAATCTACAGCCAGTTTTAAATGTCAGTCCCAATTGGTTCTGCATTGTGTGAAGCCTATGTGACATGGCAAGCAAACTCATACTGGACCCATTTTGTCAGGGCTATCAGATACAAGTTTCTCAAGAGCAGGCAATCTCTTTTGCTATATTATTTTTCCCCTCCCTGGAACTATCCTCCTGGGCTCAACAAGGGTACCTCTAGACTATGGGAAAAGGTGCATTTTGAAATAGTAAGCCAAGTAACTGATTTGAAAAATACACATTTTTCCCTAGTCTAGTTTTACCCTCTGATGTATGATTGAAATATGACCATGTATATCATTGATATTGCCACTGTTTGTACAAGATTTGTTACAGTTGTCTAAGTATAACATGTAAGGGGTCAATGAAAAAGTTACAATTTGCTGAACAGGATTACCCTGTTTAAATCCATGTATCATTGCTGTATCTGAAGTTATGAATATTGACTATATATCTGTATCCCAAATGTGTCTGTTCCTGGGGTTACACCCACCAGGTAAAATCTACAATGAAGCCAGACAACTTTGTGTTTATGGCCCATTAAAGACACTTAATTCTCACAAACTCTCACATAGAAGAAAACTCATCCCACCCACCCAGTAAGGGCTAGTCTACACTGGCACTGCTAAAGCACTGCCGCAGCAGCGCTTTAACGTGCCTTGTATGGTCACGGCGAAGCACTGGGAGAGAGCTCTCCCAGCGCTCTAAGAAAACCACCTCCACGAGGGGCATAGCTCCCAGCGCTGGGGCACTGTCTACACTGGAGCTTTACAGCATTGAAACTTGCTGTGCTCAGGGGTGTGTTTTTTCACATCCCTGAGCGAGAAATTTGCAGCGCTGTAAATTGACAGTGTAGACAAGCCCTAAGTCTTCCTATGGACATCTTGGCATGGATATGGCCAATGGCTGCCCTTGTGAGTCAGCAAGGACATGTGATATGCTCATGTGACCCTGGACTCCATCTTGTGCCAGTAACTTTCCACAAACTGAGGCTGTGGCTTTGTTTGAAACAGAAAAATTTCTAAGTGCATGGAAAAGGGTATAAAAGACCTCTGAAATGACACTATTTTGCCTCTTTCCTGCTCTCATTCCTTGGACTTACAACTAAAAGGAACATATTCAAACTATGCACTGAGGACCTTCCAATCTTTTGGAAGTTACCAAAGACTTAACAAGCCAGCAGCTTATTCCATCGCTGCTACAAACTTGATATAAGATTACTGCAATGATTGTATGTATATGATCTTAACCATTTTAACTCTCTTCTTCTTTTCTCTTATAAATAAACCTTTATATTTTATTTAAAGGATTGGCAGCAGTGTGATTATTAGGTAAAATCTGAGTTAAATACTGACCTGAGTATGTGGCTGATCTCTTGAGCTCAGAAGAATCCTTTGTTTGATGAAACTGGTTTCCAATAGGGCTGACGATTAATTGCAGTTAACTCACGTGATTAACTCAAAAAAATTAATTGCGATTAAAAAAAGTAATCAATTAATCGCAGTTTTAATTGCACTATTAAACAATAGAATTCCAATTCAAATGTATTAAAATATTTTGGATGTTTTTTCTTCATTTTCATATATATTGTATTCTGTGTTGTAATTGAAATCAAAGTGTATATTATTTTTATTACAAATACTTGCACTGTAAAAATGATAAATAAAAGGAAGTATTTTTCAATTCACCTCATACAAGTACACCTCTACCCCAATATAACGCGACCTGTTATAACACGAATTCGGATATAATGCGGTAAAGCAGCGCTCCGGGGGGCGGGGCTGCGCACTCCAGTGGATCAAAGCAAGTTCAATATAACGCGGTTTCACCTATAACGCGGTAAGATTTTTTGGCTCCCGAGAACAGCGTTATATCGGGGTAGAGGTGTATTGTAGTGCAATCTCTTTGTCGTGGAAGTGCAACTTTCAAATGTAGATTTTTTTTTGTTACATAACTGCACTCAAAAACAAAACAATATAAAACTTCAGAGCCTACAAGTCCACTCAGTCCTACTTCTTGTTCAGCCAATCACTAAGACAAACAAGTTTGTTTACATTTACAGGAGATAATGCTATCCTCTTCTTATTTACAATGTCACCAGAAGGTGAGAACAGGCATTTACAGGACACTTTTGTAGATGACATTGCAAGGTATTTATGTGCCAGAAATGCTAAACATTCATATACCCCTTTATGCTTCGGCCACCATTCCAGAGGACATGCTTCCATGCTGATGACACTTGTTAAAAAAATAATGTGTTAATTAAATTTGTGACTGAACTCTTTGGGGGAGAATTGTATGTCCCCTGCTCTTTACCTGAATTCTATATATTTCATGTTATAGCAGTCTCGGATGAAGACCCAGCACATGTTGTTCATTTTAAGAACACTTTCACAGCAGATTTGACAAAACGCAAAGAAGGTACCAATGTGAAATTTCTAAGGATAGATACAGCACTCGACCCAAGGTTTAAGAATCTGAAGTGCCTTCCAAAATCTGAGAGGGACGAGGTGTGGAGCATGCTTTCAGATGTCTTAAGAGCAACACGCCGATGAGGAAACTACAGAACCCGAACCACCAAAAAACAAAATCAAACTTATGATGGTGGCATCTGATTCAGATGATGAAAATGAACATGCATCAGTCCGCTTTGCTTTGGATCTTTATCAAGCAGAACCCGTCATCAGCATGGATGCATGTCTTCTGGAATGGTGGTTGAAGCATGAAGGGACATATGAATCTTTAGCGCATCTGGAACATAAATATCTTGTGATGCCGGCTACAACAGTGCCATGTGAATGCCTGTTCTCACTTTCAGGTGACACTGGAAACTTGACGTGGGCAGTATTTATCTCCTGCAAATTGTAACCAAACTTGTTTGTCTGAGCGATTGGCTGATGTAGGACTGAGTGGACTTGTAGGTTTCAAAGTTTTACATGGTTTTATTTTTCAGTGCAGGTATTTTTTGTACATAATTCTACATTTGTAAGTTCAGCTTTCTTGATAAAGCGATTGCACTACAGTACTCGTATTAGGTGAATTGAAACATAGTATTTCTTTTGCTTTTTACAGTGCAAATATTTGTAATAAAAATAAAGCGAACACTGTACACTTTGTATTCTGTTATAATTGAAATCAATATATTTGAAAATGTAGAAAATATCCAAAAATATTTAAATAAATGGTATTATATTATTGTTTAAAAGTGCAATTAATTGCGATTAATTTTTTTAATCGTGTGCTTAATTGCGATTATTTTTTTTAATCGCTTGACAGCCTTAATTGTTTTATTTTTGAATGCAGGTTTTTTTTGTACATAATTCTACATTTGTAAGTTCAGCTTTCATGATAAAGAGAGATTGCACTACAGTACTTGTATTAGGTGAATTGAAATATACCATATATACTCATTCATAAGCTGATTTTTTTTAGTAAAAAAGGGAAGCATCAGAGAAGGGGCTCGGCTTATGAACGGGTATAGAGAGGGAGAGGTGGGACACAGCCCCTCATCCCCCCCAACAGAGGGGGCAAGGAGAGGCAGCACAACCAGCACAGCCAGAAGGGAAGAGGAGGGGCCAGAGTCTCTCCTCTTCTGGCCACGCTGCTCTCCCCCCCGCCTCCAAAGCAGCTGCAGTTCCGGGGCTGGCAGGCTGTGGCCTCGCCACCCGGCCTACCGGAGCACGCTGCGGCCGTGCCACCTGGCCCGGCCCGCTGGAGCACTCTGGGGCCACACTGCCTGGCCTGGCCCGCCGGAGCAGGCTGCAGCCGCGCCGCCCAGCCTGCCGGAGCAGCTCCGGCTAGGCCAGAGACATCCTCCCCTGGCCCGCCCCAGCTAAGGTGGGAAGGGATGGGATGGGGAGAGTGTGGGGGTCCCGGGCTAGGGTCATGTGGGGGGTGGTTACAGGGGTTACTCCCCTGACCCCCAGCTTCCCCTCCCCAAAAAAATTTCCCCACCAGTTGCTGTCCCAGCCCGTCAAGGTAAGCAGCTGGCAGGCCGGGACACTTTGTTTACTTAGGTTTACTTCTGTGCCTGTGGACGCTTGAGGTAAACAAACCATCTCGGCCCACCAGCGGCTTATCCTGACGGCCCAGGAGTCAAAGTTTGCTGACCCCTGAATTATAGAGTTGGCTTATGAATGGGTCATAAAAATTTGCCATTTTTACTTATCCATCTTGGGGGGTGTCGGCTTATAAACAAACCGGCTTATGATCGAGAATATACATATATATGATCGAGTATATACTATTTCTTTTGTATTTTACAGTGCAAATGCTTGTAATAAAAATAAATAAATAAAGTAAGCACTGTATACTTTGTATTCTGTGTTGTAATTGAAATGAATATATTTGAAAATGTAGAAAACATCCAAAAATATTTAAATAGTATTTTATACGATTAATCGCAATTAATTTTTTTAATTGCTTGACAGCCCTAGTTTTCAATAACCACTCATCATAAAATCTAGTGTCTAGGTGGTGACATAAGGGTTGGAATGCCTAAGGAGACTGAATTTTTGACTTTTTAACCAATATGGTGAGACAAAAGTTTACTTTTGTTACTGGCTTGGTACATCTAATGATACAATAACCACCAGTTTGCAGTGAGGCTGCCGTATTTATCAGCAGTTTGTCCGGAATCTGTATTCTCAGCTGTGACCCAATGAGGCAATGTGACATACACTGGATTTAATTTTTCTTTTTTTTAAATCTTGTTAATGGACTGTCATTCCCCTTTAGAAAAAAGCTTTTGGACAAATTATTTAAATGATAATTTAGCCTGCTTGAGAGGCAGTGCCAAACTGCATTGGCCCAGGGAGAGCTGTGGCAGGGATTATGCTTTAGCCCTGGTGCAGAAGGGTAATGGCCTCTTGCAGGTGCAGTCTACATCGCCCTGGCACACCTGGCCCGTTCCAGAGGCCAGTCCATAGCAGAGGTAGGGAAGAGCCATGATCCCATTTCCTCCCCACTCCCTTTGAGACAATTTACTTTCCTGGGAGGGCATGAGCCCCTAGGCAGGCTCTGCATTCCCCTGAGAGCAACGACTGCAACTGACCATAGCCCCTCCACTACGCAAGAGAAAGGGACAACCTTATTTTTTTGTGGAAACCATAGTTTTAGATGCTGTAATAAATATTTCTGCAGTAAAATTTTAAATTTGCTAATTTCCTGAGCATGCCTGGAATAGTTTCAGTGTGGTCTCCCAGGAAAAGAAAAATAGTGTGTTTTCCTTTTTCTTTTCATAAGGAGCTCTTCATTAGAGTAACTTACATTCTTCAAGTTGCAAGAAATTAAACTAGAAATTCTAATATACAATCTGGCTTCACTTCTACAACTGAAAAAAAAAAAGCTGCAAAAGAGCAACATCTCCTATCACTGTGCACCTGCATAACTTTATGTTTCAAGTTACAATAAATATCACACTTGTTCTTTTGGTAGCAGTGATGGCAGTGTAGTATTAGGCGTGGTCTACACTGGGGGGGGGAGGGATCGATGTAAGTTATGCAACTTCAGCTACATGAATAACGTAACTGAAGTCGACGTACTTAGGGCTTGTCTATACTTACACGTTGGTTCGGCGGCAGGCAATCGAACTTTTGGGTTCAATTTATCACGTCTTGTCTGGACGCGATAAATCGAACCCAGAAGTGCTTGCCATCGACTCCGGTAATCCTGCTCGGCGCGAGGAGTACGCGGAGTCGACGGGGGAGCCTGCCTGCTGCGTCTGGACCGCGGTAAGTTCGAACTAAGGTACGTCGACTTCAGCTACGTTATTCACATAGCTGAAGTTGCGTACCTTAGTTCGAATTGGGGGGTTAGTGTAGACCAGGCCTTAGACCTACTTACCGTGGTGTCTTCACTGCGGTAAGACAACGGCTGACACTCTCCCATCGACTCCGCCTCCCCCTCTCGTCCTGGTGGAGTACTGGAGTCGACGGGAGAGCGCATGGTGGTCGATTTATCGTGTCTAGACTACACCGGATAAATTGACCCCCGCTGGATCAATCGCTGCCCTTGTTGATCCAGCGGGTAATGTAGACAAGCCCTTAGTTTCTTAAGGCTTTAAGGGCTGCTCTGGAAAAAGAAGTATACCTACAAAAAGGTCAGGATGTTTTGCGCTCTTTGCAATACGTAATTAACATTTGGGGAAGAAAAACTTGATATCAGGGCTTGTAAAATTCACCTGATGCCTACTAGCCTGAGGGCCAAGCCTAATTACTAGAGTAAAAATTGCTGTGCATCGTTTATTATTTCTATTTAGTATATATCTAAAAATATGGATAGATTTTGTAATATTTTCTTTCCCTTCCTGGTTTCACTTCCCTTTTTTGTTCTTTTATTTCCTGTAAGCAGGACCTCATATAGAATAAGATTACGAAGGAACTTACATTGATGCATCATAGATTCCTTTTTAATTGCTGCATAATCACACTCAGGAATCTAAACTTTCATTACAAAAGTAACTCTAGCCCTTGTAGGTGTAAATGGAGGAACTGATATATGCCTGAGTCTGCAGAGAACCTGCAACAATAGCTGAGAGAGATGTAAACTACCCCATTCATCTTATTTTAACATGGTTTTAACGTTCAAGCTTGATGACAATTTAAGTGTTAGCATTAACTACTTCACTGCTGATCCAGTTAGCATTTATCATTTTTAGATGTAGTAGGAGACTCTAGGGTGAAGTACAGCAGGGCAGCTACTGTAGTTCTTGTCACAGATTACTGGACTGGGAAAAGAGGAATTCATCTCCTTTCTCACTTTCACAGAAAGCATGTATGTTATATAACAAAG
This sequence comes from Terrapene triunguis, assembly GCF_002925995.2. Taxonomy (NCBI): domain Eukaryota; kingdom Metazoa; phylum Chordata; order Testudines; family Emydidae; genus Terrapene; species Terrapene triunguis. The sequence goes on along the minus strand of NW_020664419.1, from coordinate 68,319,241 downwards.
CTGCACTCCAAAGCTTTCCAGCTGCCTCATTTAAATGCAAAATCCAACAATTCTTTGCTTACTGAGGCAAATACCCTTTTTTATTCATCACAAAATTCTCACATACATTAATCTAACACTCTGGCTAAATTGTTACCAATATCAGTTTTAGAGGCCTATATATTTATTTGTTACTATTATCCAGCATCATGTTATTTGCTATGCTTTGTTGAATTTTTAAATTCACTTCAGTTTGTAATTCACTGTTGTATTTTTGACAGTAACAACGATTATACCACTACAAGAGTTGAATGGCAGACATTAAAAATAACCAGAATTTTTTGTGACAACAGTCCATCAGTTTCACGTACTACAGTATACACTGATAAAACTTGTGCAATTACAATCCTCAGCTTTTTCTTCTTTGAAGGCTATACTTTACAACTAAAGATATCAACCTTTTCCCAGAAATGAAAAAAACTAATGCTTGAAGGAAAGCTTTTAATTTGGTGTGAAGATATCCTCAGACAACTTTCAGCTTTGTACTCCAGGAAAATCTGTTATACATGTACTGTTTTACAAACTATCCTGGCAATGGCCCAGAGTGGCCTACACTCTGATGGGCACTTTTTAAAGCAATTACTTAAACTCAGAGGGCCAAATTCTACTCTTAGTTATGCATGCACAACCCAAAATAAATGGAAGTTGTGTGCACACAGCCCAAGGCAAAATCTGGCACAAAATATTTTAAAAGGATAAAAACATATTGACCAAAAGAATCCACATTTTATGAGTGAAGTAATGGAATAAAAACAGCTGTATTTTTAACCACATAAAAACCTTCTGCATTAATGTGCCTAATTTCAGGAAGAATATTGGAAATGCTGGCATAACAGGAAAGCTACAAGGCATCCAGGAGTGAATGTCTCACAGAACGTAATTAAAAACAGTTCTAAATAAACCACTGAAAAAGAATAGACACAAATGGTGCAAGTAGGGTGGTACGGTCCAGTATGCCATACCAGTAAAATATTTATAGCGGGTACGGTGTACTGGAAAGACACAGGAGCAGCAGAACATGGGGCCTACCACCACCAGCCCTTCCACGCAGCTGCGTGCCTGCATCTCCTGTAAAGGGTCTGTACAGCAACCCTGCCAGAGGACAGGGGTGGGCCTGGGGCAATACAGCCGCGCCGGAGGAGCTGCCAGCGTGGAGCCACCCAATGGTCCCACGTTCTGCTCCTTTCGCCACTGCAGTTCCCAGGAGAGCCCTGAACCGCAGCGGCAAAAGGAGCAGAACCCCATGCCGGCAGCTCCTCCGGCGTGGCTGTATCACCCCAGGGCCCAGCCTTGCCCCCCCAGCCCTGTCCTCTGGCGGGGCTGCTGTACAGACCCTGGACAGGACTCAGGAGATGCAGCTGCATGGAAGGGCTGGGAGCGGTACAGACGTACCAAAGGAGCTGCTGGAGTGGGGCTCAGTTGCCAGCGTGTCTGGAAAAAAATATTCTCTGCTGTCAGAGGGAGCTGGTTTGAAACTCTTCTGCTGGCAATTCCCAAAGCAGGTGTGACTGTTAACTGGCTATTGTTCCAGGAGCAAGCCCTCCTCTTCTCTTAGCAGCCCAAACAGCAGCTGTGCTGTGTCCACCCACTGGGAGCGCTCCCTTCCCAGGTAACGTGGGATGGATCATGGAGAGGGAGAGCGTGGGGCCCCAGGCTGGGTCCCGTGAGAAGTCCCGTGGAGAGGTCCCGTGCCCTCCCCGCCCCCTTTAGCTGGTGCAACGTACCGGTAAGAAATTAATTCTACTTGCACCACTGGACACAAGGTAGCTATTAGTTAAAAGGTAATTATATTCTTATCTTGCAGACTGGCAACCTGAGTTCAGCAGAATTCCTGTACCTTTTTGGTTTTCAAACTCTTCTGTCAACAGATGGTAGCAGCAGCCCACACTGCAAACTGCCTTGATTTCAGGCTTAGCAGTAAAGATTCGCAGTGTATTCGGAGCAAGATCCCCACATGTATGTAGTCCCACCATTATACAGTCCTAAAAATAAACAGCAACAAACACATTTCTTTTCAACTAAAGAAAAGACAAGAACAGTAAAAATAGACAAGCTATAAATAGTTAATTTGCTATGAGATTTAAATATACAAGCTCATGGAGACTCCCGGTGTCCTGTTCTAGAAATTTATTGAAGAACAGCAAAAGCATTTCAGTGCCAACAAAGTGTGAGAACCTTTCCTATAAACAAATGCAAGGGGGTAGAAGTGTTCTGTATCTTTGTTGGAACTCTGAGGCTACTCTAATTTTTCCTTATTATCCATTCCTTTCCTTGGCAAGGAGAAAGCAGAAGCCCAGGACCATTAACTGAACTTGAGCCACCTGTGTGGCAGTGCAGAGACCTACCACCAAATGACCAGCCATTCTCTTTTGACCTTTTTTTTTACCAAACCTGTCTACCTTAACTTGCATGACCGAATGTACCCACATTTCTGCTATTTCTCATTGCCTCAACAGACATTGGTAGTACTTTCCACCTGTGACTGAAAATAAGTGCTGCTTGCGACTGCTGTTTCTGCATCTGTTTTGTTTGCTCTGTCTCTACAGTATCTCTCCTCTCTAAAGAGCCCAAGCCAGAGTCCCTGAAGTCAACAGGAGTTTTGTCAATGACTTCAATGGAAGCATGATCAGAGCCTTAGTTATGGATAGTATACTCTTCTCTCTCTCCATTTCCTGTATTTTTTCCTCACTCTTTCTCCTTTTGTCCCTTTCTTTTATTTCTCCATCCCAGTTATCCTTTGTCTCACTTCCCACCATGATACTTCCCCTCTTTCTTCCTCCACTATACTGTCCATCATCCCTTTTCTCCTCTCTTTCACCCTCACTTCTCTCCCGGCTATCCTTCTGCTCCATTCCAAATCTCTCTGGAATTTTCAGCCTTGTAAGAATTAAGTGCCATCTGTACAATCCTCTTCTCTTAGCTGACCCTATAGTGAGGTCAGCATTCTGCAGTACTTCCTCCCTTAATGGTAATGTGAAAGAGCCTTAGAAGGGCTATGGGGCCTAGCAAGGGATGGAAATTCATGCCCCTGCAAGAACAGAACTAAACCTGCTGGCTGGAAAAGTTGAACAAATTCTCCCAAAAGAAAGGTGGTGGAAGATGGCCACCAGATGTAAGAGACCTAAAAACCAAATTAAATATGAAGATTCTGTTAAAACAGTCCAAAAGCCCAATTTTGTTCTGAGCTATACTGTTGTGATCTACCTACTTCAATTCCACTTTTGTAAACCCCATCATTGGTGTAACTGAAAGCAGATTCCCATCCCTTGACTTATACAGAGTATCTATCCAACAGAATTCGTTAATTCAGCATTAGCTCTGGGCTACACACAAACATATATTCAAACCCTGATACTGTTTCAGCGATTCAAATTAATTTTAAAATTTTGCCAAATAAATCAATCAACACTTCGGTTTTTCTCCAAACATTCTCAGTGTTTAGGAATATAGGCACTCCTCGGACTTACGGCACAACTGGTTCCTGAAAATTGTGTCTTAAGTCAAAAATGTTGTAACTTGAATTTCCCATAGGAACAATGTCGGATCGAGCATCGTAAAGTTTAAACCGATGTCGTAAAGTCGAAACAGGATAACAATTTATAAACGTTGTAAGTGCCATTCGTCATAATTCGAACGTCATAAAGTCGAGGACTGCCTGTACTGCAAAATCACTTGATTGTTTTAAAACAAATGTGTTAACCATTTGTAATGAAGTTTTAAAAAGCCTTTGAATGGTACAATTTATCACATATCCTACCAGGCAGTACTGTTTACTATTTGTAGCAACCATAATATGACTTTGCTTCTAAAAACGAAAGTAGGGGCCTGATCTCTGTTCACCTCCACCTTTTGTGTTAATCTACATAAGGGCAAAGAGAGCACCTAGTGGATGTAAAACACAATCATCCTTACTTGGTAGCATTTTCTTTGTGCTCACTTTGTACCAGTGTAAATGATTTCATAAGGTACAGGGAAACTGAGATCAGGTCTCGGTTGTTTAGTCGATTATTAAACTGTCATTATGTTTAAGTCCAAAAATCCAAACTGTAAAAAATGATGCTTATAAATAAAATTATTTAGCAATTCCTTAAGAGGGGTTATTGTGCTGTACCATATGAAGTATTTCATATCTAAAGTTCAATTTCAAGTTACGTAAATTTTAATTACTAAATAACAATAATTTCACAAAAGTTGTTTTTAATGCAAAATACATTCTCCTGAATAACTTGTAAATATAAATTACTCTCCTTGTAATTAAATGTGTTATATCTAACTAGAATAGTTAAGTTACAGGATAGTTGATGAATATCATTGCACAGTTGCTAACTTTGTTTTAAGTGGTAATTTCAGCCACTTCATAAGCTCTAAGTAGAGCTTAATTCACCTAGCCAAAAGTAGTCCAGCACATCTTCTGAAATAGGAAAAAAAAATGTATCAGTAAGAAATGGTTATGCAAAGTGGGTGTGAAGTGTTACCGAGTCAGAATTCTCCAATCACACTGTTGGCAGCATTCTACACCCACTTTGCAATCACTTTGTACAGGTGAAAATGTATACACAAGATGCAAAAGCAATGGAGAATCAGACACTGGTATTGCAAAAATAACAATGTAAGTGAAATAACCTCCAGATCTGTAATGATATCACGGAGTTCTGTTTCTGCAGTGATGTATGAGGTCAATGGCAAATAAATGTTTGAGTCATTTGACTTGCTTGCTTTGGCCTTGATGGAAGCCATTTTTCTTTGCTCTTTTTCCTCTTCACAGAGCTCCATGTTATGTTTAGATGAAGAAACAGCTTCTACAGCATCAGCAGGTAGAATGTTTAGAAGAGAAAAAGCATTTTCAGAAATTTTGTTCCCATCAGACTGTGTCTGAGCCACCAAATGAGTTTCAGTTTGTTTGCTGGTTTTCAACATAGCAGAGTCTGTGAAAGCACCAGTAATTTCCAAAGGAACTGAATCTGAGCTAGCCATCTGGTCCTGACTTAAAAGACTGTTGTTAGTACTTAAAAGCTTTTCGTTGATATTTGCTCTACATTTCATTTCATCTTGCACTGCCCTATCCTTTGGCTCTTCCAACACTTGGCCTCTGACATTTGCTCTTGCCCGACTTTGATAAGCTCTCCAATGTTTCTTCAATTTCCTGTTCCTTTCATTAGCTCCATAAGTGTTGGTGTTTGAGGAATCAATTCCATAAACCTTTAGATTATATTGCATGGATAAAAAGGAGCTTAGGTAGCCTTTTCCAGAGCCCAGGTCAATCACCTAGAGTAAAGATAACAGAATGAATTAAAAATAGCATGTACCATATTAATGAACAACAAATAAGACATGTTTCAAACACATGCTAATAATAAACATTTCCCTAAGAAGAAGAAGTATAGGTTCCATAATTTACTTAACTCTTATTCTGCTCAGCTTCTGGTTTTAAAATACAAATATGTTAAAACTGGTTTAGTTCTACCACAGAAACACAGTCAATGAAATAATCATGACTTTCAGCCTCTTGACTTTTCTAAGCCTTTTAATGTGCTTTTGTGCATAATTTCATTTTGTTTTAAAAAAAGTAAAATAAAAAATTAATGGACCATATCCTCAAGTGTAGCCACTTTGAGCCACTGCTGGCAGACGTGGAAAGCCAAATCTGTGTAACCAACCAAGGGAAGATCACTCCAAGGTAAGGGTGATCTTGCATTGACATATTACAGATGCCTTAGGTAGGAGCTCACATGCCATACACCTTTCCTGATGTCCGTTGATGAGAAGAGAGTGCATGGTTGAAACACCTAGGTTTTCAGCTTCTTGTGATTGTAAGATAGTTCCAACCCATGGCTGATCTAACATAATGCAGTGAAGCTGTGCACATAACAGCAGCAGGAACAGGACAGAAAATAAGAACTTTACACCAACTTTGCACAATCCCATGTCTTGCACTATGTGAATTTTGATTGTACATGAGGACCCAGCCCAATGCTTGGTAAGATTTCAGAGTAGGTCACAGAGAGCTACTTCTCAACAGAATGGAGACAGTCACAAAAATTTCTTCTGATCCAGTATCTGCTAAGAATTATATGGACTATATATAAAACCTTGTGTGTTAGGTATATGTTCCTGAATAGCTTGATCCAAGGATTTTTGGACTCTAACATGTCTCATTTGAACATCTGCTCTGATTTTATGCCAAACCATGTGAACAGGCATAAAAGGTTTGACCCAGGCTTAAGATGAACTGCACATACTTAGTTACCAGGCAGTACCTTTAAATTCAGCAAGGCTGGAATGAAAAGGACACTTTTATTTTTTTGAAGTCCTGAGGATGCTATAAATTTTATTCAAGCCAAGAAATCCGACAGAGAATTAGTAACCAAGGTATTTTTGGATAAAAGTCAAGAAAGGGACTACACAGAGCAGACAGTATTTATGATTGGGGTAAAAATTAATTATGGACTGAATTTATGACTCAGAGATATTATGCAAGGATTAAGAGTATGGGTTTTTCCCCCCTGTTGCTTTCTGTCAGGTTTTTTTTTTTCTGTTTTCCAACTTAATCCTTAAATTCTTTGGGTGACATGTATACACACACTTTTGGTGGAAGACTGATGAGATAGACTTTGGCTGTAACTTATGTAAAAACAGTTTACTTGCCACCCTCTCCACCATCACACCAGATGCCTCCCACAAAGTTCTAAAAGAAAGACAAGAAAGGAACATGTGGAATGTTTTTGCCAGTTAGTTAAGAAATAATGACAGGATGGAATTCGAAGATAGATAGATATTATTGTAATGTCGAATGTGTCATGATTCTATCCACACCCCAACCTTCACATAGCATTTGGATTACTATTCCTATGAAAGGAACTAAGTGGACATACATTCAGATTGTGAATTGTTCAGAAACCTATTATAATGACCTCTAGTGGCTGTAGAGATGTACAACTGTTTTGGCAAGATATTTTCATTTACTATCTAGTGAAAAAAACATACAGATAAACACCATACACTTTTAACATTTGTGGTCTTTGTAAAGTCAAAAGAAAATATAGGTTTAAAAATAGGCAGTGATTATATGCTGAAACAAACATACTGGACTAAATTAATCCCTGCTGTAATTCCATATAAGGAAAGATACTCAATATACTATGATATACATGCCAAGAATGAACTTTTATAATGAAATTTCTGTGACATAATAAACTATAAAAGCTCTGTCCACATTGGGCTGGGTACTATGTTTAAACATAGATCCTGGCCCAATACAAGCGTGGACATCATTTTCCAGATGACTGTGAGCATTTCCCAGCAACAAGCCATGAATTAAATACATAATGAATGCAGAATTAAATCTTATTTGTTTCATACACTGAATGAATTTGTTGTGCATACTGCACCTTCCAAAGAAAATTTAACAAATATGTGTAAAAGAAAACAAGAACTATATTAGCTTATTTTCAGAATGAAACAAAGACCTTTTATATAAAATTCCATTTGTATGATCTTTCAGTAACAGTGCGTATTAGGAACAATACTAAAATGGGGTAGAAAACATTTTTTTAAAGTAACAAAACTTTAACGTTTTTTAAAAATGTTTTAACTCAAACAGTTAACTTGAAAGTGATTACAATAAGCATAACATTTCTGCCTTCATATCCATTTTACTATTTGTTATAATACATAATAAAGCACCACAAGAGAATAATATCCTCTACCACCCATTATACATCATAGGTACGGGAGGTGAAGCTAAGGGCACTTTTCAATCCTTCAGTGATCTGTAATTTCTGAAAGAAACACCCTGAGGATAGCTGTGCTGTTGTAAAACATGTGTTGTGTTTTCATTGCTCTATATTTTTAAATTAAATGTTATATATATTTTGTTCTGTCAGCAGGATTGAAAGAAATCAATAAGGAAAAAACTCTCCTAAAACTTTACAATTCATATTATTTTTTAAAGTTTAATGGTAACTAAAACAAAAGAGGTTGCTTTTTAATAACTAAAAAGGAGAATTTTAAAAAAAATGTAACTGGAAAGCTCTTTTCATATATTAGGGATTTGTAACTGAACAAATACATTTTGTTCAGTATATGACTGAATGATGGAATAAAGTTAACAAAGCCATCTGCATTTCATATTTAGTGACATACTGTATAGCAGTGTTTTTCATTAAAATAAATGGTCATAAGTTATTTTTTTCAAAACAACCACCAAAAGAATCAATTGTTTGTCCAAAGATGCTTGAAACCAACAAATGTACATACTCACTGGTTAAAAATATGCATCTTTTATTGTCAATTGTCAATCAGATAAAGACAGAGTGCTGGCTGATTGCACCAATTGCACCAGGAATCAGGGTTAGCACATTGAGGTAGTTCCAATCTTTTCTCTCAGGATATATCTATATTTCAAGCTGGACAAGACATACCCACGCTAGTTCTGGTTGAGACAGCACACTAAAAATAGAATGTAGTAAATGGTAATGCAAGCAATGGGAAGGTTTAGCTGCCCAAGTACGTTCCTAGCGTCTCACATGGGTATTTACTTGGGGCAGCTAGCCCTCCCACCACAGCTTTATTTTTAGCATGTTAGCTCTCATCAAGGTAGCACGGGTATGTATCTTCAAGTTGGAATTTATACCTCCAGCTCAAAGTGTAGACATACCCATAGAATGTATCCAGAAAGCTGTGGTGGGCAACTTCTCCTTTGCCTCACCTATTGAGTCCCACAAGCACATATGCTGCATACTATTTAACATCTATATGAAATTGCTGAGCGTCCGTCCATTGTATCCACGACCAGACTGCTACCAGGGAGTAGAGGAGTGGCTGAAGTCACTTTGACTTGCTGCTTATGAGTCTGGAGCCAGGAACAATTAGACCAACACGGCTCACTCACCAGATGAGTGTTTTGTATCATGGTGGATGGCATGAAAGAGGGGGGGAAATTCCAATTCTTTAGTGCAAAAATAGAAATGTTTACATTTAAAACTTGTCAGCTACTGTATTCTGTTTTATTTGCCATTTTTATGAGCCTAATGGAATGTAGAGAATGAATTTCTGCTTCCCTATTAGTTACTGTTCTAGTCTTACCACTATTGTACAAGGAACACTAAATGCCTGGCAATATACAGTGCAGCTTTATATATATACTGCTCAGCATATAAAATCATGACTATTCTTCATGATTCACAATTGTAATAATGACTGGAGAGGTTATTTACCTGAAGCTAACAACGGGGTGGGTAAAGAGCCCCTCAGCTTTGCTCTAAGGTTTCCCCTTCAGTCACTATTACTAAAATGAAAAATAAAATCTGCATTAAGGATATATCAAAATCTAGGATTTGAACAAGATAGAAAAGATGAGGCAAGTATTTGTAAATTATATGGTAATACACACTGAAATAAGTACATTCTTACCTGCTTTATACCACAAAAATTTGCAATGCTATCTATCAATTCTGACATCATCTCCACTTCATGAGATTTCTTATCATTCATAAACTCATCTGTTTTGATTTCTGAGAGATCAGAAAAACAGAAATATTAATACAATTCAGACTGTCTAGCCTTCATAGTCCTCAAATGAAATCAACATCTATCCATAAATATATTAAATATATATTTAATGTTTACATCTGAATATAGCAGTGGTTTGGACTGCAGCAGTTTTGTTTTCACTAAGAAGTTGTAAGAATGCTCTTATGATTATATTTCTGAATCAAAGATGAATTAGTGAAACTGAACAACATAAGAGCAATACCAGTAATATTGTAAGCAATACTAACAAAACAGAATAAAATATCTAGTATGACAAAAATTGCTACTACGAAATGTGATCTCTTATTCCTTCTTCCCCACAGGAATTTAGTTTAGCTCTTTTTCATGTACTTTACTACAACTACATTTACCTATACTCAGAGGACACATAAAGGCAGTGTTGGGAAACATTCTCACAGCAGTTTGCTGATTCTGGCACTTTAAAATGATGATCACTCTATTAATTCTGCATGTTTGCTGATCATCTCACAATAGACACACTTCAAGACACCATCAATTATATTGAGAAAATGGGAGGCAAGAGAAGCACATTTCATAGAATCAGAGAATAGCAGGGTTGGAAGGGACAGTCTCAGGAGGTCATCTAGTCCAACCCCCTTGCTCAAAGCAGGACCAATCGCCAACTAAATCATCCCAGCCAGGGCTTTGTCAAGCCTGACCTTAAAAACCTCTAAGGAAGGAGATTCCACCACCTCCCCAGGTAACCCATTCCAGGGCTTCACCACCCTCCTATTTTTCCTAATATCCAAACCTCCCCCACTGCAACTTGAGACCATTACTCCTTGTTCTGTCATCTGGTACCACTGAGAACAGTCTAGATCCACCTTATTTGGAACCCCCTTTCAGGTAGTTGAAAGCAGCTATCAAATCCCCCCTTATTCTTCTTTTCTGCAGACTAAATAATCCCAGTTCCCTCAGGCTCTCCTCATAAGTCATGTGCTCCAGGCCCCTAGTCATTTTTGTTGCCCTCTGCTGGCCTCTTTCCAATTTTTCCACATCCTCCTTGTAGTGTGGGGCCCAAAACTGGACACAGTACTCCAGATGAGGCCTCACCAATGCCGAATAGAGGAGAATGATCACGTCCCTCGATCTGCTGGCAATGCTCCTACTTATACAGCCCAAAATGCCGTTAGCCTTCTTGGCAACAAGGGCACACTGTTGACTCATATCCAGCTTCTCGTCCACTGTAACCCCTAGGTCATTTTCTGCAGAACTGCTGCCTAGCCACTCAGTCCCTAGTCTGCAGCAGTGCATGGGATTCTTCCATCCTAAGTGCAGGACTCTGCACTTGTCCTTGTTTAACCTCATCAGATTTCTTTTGGCCCAATCCTCTAATTTGTCTAGGTCCCTCTGTATCCTATCCCTACCCTCCAACATATCTACCACTCCTCCAAGTTTAGTGTCATCTGCAAACATAGGTGCAATCCATGCCATCCTTCAGATCATTAATGAAGATATTGAACAAAACCAGCCCCAGACCGACCCTTAGGACACTCCGCTTGATACTGGCTGCCAACTAGACATAGATCCATTGATCACTACCCGTTGAGCCCGATGATCTAGCCAGCTTTCTATCCACCTTATAGTCCGTTCATCCAGCCCATACTTCTTTAACTTGCTGGCAAGAATACTATGGGAGACTGTATCAAAAGCTTTGCTAAAGTCAAGGAATAACGTCCACTGCTTTCCCCTCATCCACAGAGCCAGTTATCTCATCTTAGAAGGCAATTAGGTTAGTCAGGCATGACTTGCCCTTGGTGAATCCATGCTGACTGTTCCTGATCACTTTCCTCTCCTCGAAGTGCTTCAAAATTGATTCCTTGAGGACCTGCTCCATGATTTTTCCAGGGACTGAGGTGAGGCTGACTGGCCTGTAGTTTCCCAGATCCTCCTTCTTCTCTTTTTTAAAGATGGGCACTACATTAGCCTTTTTCCAGTCATCTGGGACCTCTCCCGATCGCCATGAGTTTTCAAAGATAATGGCCAATGGCTCTGCAATCCCATCTGCCAACTCCTATCACCCTCAGATGCAGTGCATCCGGCCCCATGGACTTGTGCTCATCCAGCTTTTCTAAATAGTCCTGAGCCACTTCCTTCTCCACAGAGGGCTGGTCACCTCCTCCCCATACTGTGCTGTCCAGTGCAGTAGTCTGGGAGCTGACCTTGTTCGTGAAGACAGAGGCAAAAAAAAAGCATTGAGTACATTAGCTTTTTCCACATCCTCTGTCACTAGTTTGCCTCCCCCATTCAGTAAGGGGCCAACACTTTCCCTGACCTTCTTCTTGCTAACATACCTGTAGAAACCCTTCTTTTTAGTCTTAACATCCCTTGCTAGCTGCAACTCCAAGTGTGATTTGGCCTTCCTGATTTCACTCCTTTTTCACCTGCTCCCCATTTGGCCTTCCTGATTTCACTCCTTTTTTACCTGCTCCCCATTTCACTCCAATTCTTTACCTGCTCCCCATTTGTGGCAAGGGGTAGTAATCCACTACTGATCCTTATCAACAGAGTACTACCGTCACACTGGCTCAGCTGCCCTGAGGGGATGGAGCCAAGGCCCACTCCCTGACTATTTGCTTGGGGGATGGGATAAATAGCAGGTACACAGCACCTGCTTATCCCCGCCTGCCCAGACCCAAGGACTAAGAGACTCTGCAGGAGATAGCTGTATGTATAGAGGGGAAGAAATGATACCTGCAGGCCCATAGCCGCGGGGGCAAATGGGGCAATTGCCCAGGGGCGTGGGCGGGCTGCAAGGAGCCTAGGCACGCGAGACCACTTCGGGCCCCGCGGGCCAACATGGGTGGTCCCGGAAGTGACACATTTGTCACTTCCGCCTTTGGCCCCCTAGGGACGGTCCTGGCCCTGGCCCTGGCGCCCGGAATGTCTGTTGGCGGGCCTGGATACTTGTCTGTGTGGAGTCACACAGACAGAGACATAAAATACTTGTGAAGTAAGATATGCAGAACTGAACCCTGAGAGCACACTCACAGAACAGAAAACAGAACAGTTAAAGACACTTTCCTGCATAACTAGTCAGATTAATACACCTTCCTCTTTCCTGCACTTCCAGTATTACTCTCTTAATTTGTCCAGAAACTGATCATCAGACAATAACTACATTCATTCCTTAATCAGATCATGCTGGGAACAATGCCCAAATCATTACTTATTTATAGAAGGTTGATCTGAGTTCATGAGAATCCTAGAGTTTTCCCCACTTCTCTCCAATATCCATAGGATCTCTGCACTTTTTAAACATCTGGTTCTGTATAACAAACTATTATGACAATACTTTGAATCTAATATAGAATCTATGAACAAACAAAAGAAAATCATAAACTTTAAAATTAACAAACAAAAGCATATGGGAGAAACCAATGTATGTCATTTCATTTTTACTGTTTTATTGAGGACTTCTGATGGTTCTCATTAAATGTAAAAATACTTGTTAAGGCCCAGATTCTCCTAAAAAAACAAAATTGTAACCATTCCAATTGAGAAGTTCAGGATTCTTCTCCCGTACGAGCATGGTGCTAATGCAATCTTATGCTGAGAGATGAGATCTCGCAGTTTTTCTGTATCTTCAGACAGGTTAGGATCTGAAGAGGGGGGCGTGGCGGGAGGCGTGCAGAGGATTACAGATACCGAAGTATTAGGGTCTTCATTTCTGTGATTTTTACAACTTTTTCCCATTTCAAAGACAACTTTCCCAAAATAATATATATTCTATTTCCCTGTTCAGATAAAACACTTTGTTGACAAAAATGTAAGTTTTGCCCGAATAAGGAAAATATTAGGCAAATCTTGGTCCAAAACCAGCAATATTGTTATGCAATATACACCATATACTACCCCATGCACTTCAGCATAAATGGCAAATCCCAGATGGGGGCGTTTAAAATATTAAGTGAGCAAAGTCTGAGACCCCAATGCTTAAACTTTTGAAAGCAAAGAGACAAATCCTGCATGTATGCTGATTTACCCCAGCCGAGGTTCCGACTCAAAATTAGTGTCTCTTTCTACCTACACATTTACCTGCATATAAAAAGTGCTTATCATCATAGTTACTTATGGTCCATAAATGTCTTTATGTTCATTCTTCCCACTTTTTCCGGTCTGGCCACAGTGCTTACTCATCAGCATATGACCAGAATAGGGGGAAAAAGGGAGAAAAATTTAAAATTATTAGTTTAAATATTATTGGGTTTTTGTAAGAATTTTTAGTGACTGAAGGACTTTTTCCACTTTTCAAACATGCTGTGATAATAACTGATATACTGCAGTCTAATGAAAAAGCTTACAGCTAGAGCCAGTGGAATACTGCAGGGGAAAACTGCAAAGTCTGAGGAAATCTGCAGGGAATTTTCCAGTTTAAAAAATAAAAAATTATCTTTAAAACACTTTTGCAATGTTTTGAACTGTGCTGTTCCCTCAAGATCTTGCTCATAATTACTCACCTAATTTAAGTTGCTATGCTTTTAGTCTCTCTTTAAAATGTGAATAATAGCTGACTCAAGCAAAAATTAGTAATGTTAGAAACAAAGAACCCCCTTCCTGAAAAAAACTAAGACTCATTTATTCTCTGAAACATTCTTCCTATAACATGCTTACAACAGGCTAAGTGTGATTTGTCTTATTTTGAACTGAATTGTATCTGCCTTACCTCTAGACCAGGGGCGGGCAAACTTTTTGGCCTGAGGGCTGCATCGGGTTTTGTAAATTGTATAGAGGGCCGGTTAGGAGAAGGGGTCATGGCCCGGCCCCCACCTCCTATCTGTCCTCCCCCCCTCCTTTCCCCCCCCGGGACTCCTGCCCCATCCAACCACCCCTGTTCCCTGACGGCCCCTCTGGGACCCCTGCCCCATCCACACACCCCCGCTCCCTGTCCCCTGACTGCCCCGGACCTCCGACGCCCCATCCAACCCCTCCTCTCATTCCTGACCGCCCCCCCCCGCGACCCCTGCCCCATCCAACCACCCCTTCTCCCTGTCCCCTGGCTGCCCCCGGAACCCCTGCTCCTGACTGCCCCCTGCCGCCCCATCCAACCCCCCTCCCCTTCCTGACTGCCCTCCGGGACCCCTGCCCCCTTTCAACTCCCTGTTTCCCCCCCCGACCACCATCTACCTCCCCGCCCCCTGACCACCACCCCCCGAACTCCCCTGCCCTCTATCCAACCCTGACCCGCTCCCTGCCCCCTTACCAAGCTGCCTGGAGCACCGGTGGCTGGCGGTGCTACAGCCGCGCTGCCCGGCTGGAGCCGGGCCACGCTGCCGCCACCGTCACCACACACCACAAAGACTGGGTCAGGCCCAGCTCTGCAGCTGCGCTGCCCTAGGAGCTCACAGCCCCGCTGCCCAGAGCATTGCGCCGGCAGCGCAGCGAGTGAGCTGAGGCTGCGGGAGAGGGGGAACAGCGAGGGAGGGGCCAGGGGCTAGCCTCCCGGGCCAGGAGCTCAGGGGCCAGGCAGGATGGTCCCGTGGGCCGGATGTGGTCCGCGGGCCGTAGTTTGCCCACCCCTGCTCTAGACTGTAAGCTCTTTGGGTGTAAGGAGCTGTTATTTGTTTGGAAAATGGCACTAATTGTAACAATGCAATATACACCTACAACTCCTACCTCAGTAATTAACAGACATATATTATTCCTCATATAGGTCAACTGAATTGCATGTTTAAGACAGGACATTTTGTAAAGTTCTCCTTAAAGAGTTTCGTAGGCACTGTTCTGATAGGGGGAAGGATTTGTACGACCTCACCTCCTGTGGAAAACGCCGAGGGTTTGACTCTTGCAACCAGTAGATGTCTATGTTCCTAAAGGAACTTCAGGATCCAAACAGGCTAGGTCCATCTATACAGAGGCCATGTGCCTGTATACCAGCTTCTACTCTTGGTCAGCACAGCTTCTGCAGGAGCCAGGTTGATGGTGGAATTCCCTGCTGTGTTGGCTGATGAACCAGAACCTCGGCTAACGATGGGTTTTGTGGAGATCAAAGCATGGAGGAGAAAGGTGGGTAAATTTATATTGACTAGGGCAGCATTAATTTGTGGAGGGTAAAATGACGGCTCTGGGTCCATTTCTCCAGCATGCCTCCCTTCCTACATTCAGACCCTAATCTCCTACCAAGAGGAATTCCCCTGTTCCAAATCCCCTCTTCTGGACCAGGATCTTTTACATTCCCTACCCTTAGGTCAGGAAAGCTGGAGATCTAATATGGCTCACAATAAGCCAGGAAGCACCAGGCTAAGACCTGGATTCAGAATTACACTCTAAATGGCCCTGTCCGCACTATAACTTTTAGGCCCTATTAAAGATTTAAGGATTGGATTTTCAAAAGCACTTTAATGATCTGGTGTGCTCCTTTCCAAACAACCCACCCTAAAAGTTGTTACTATTATGTGCATCCATATTACAAGGTTTTAAAATTATTTCACAGGTTTGAGAACTCTGGAGGTGTTTGTGTCTCTCAAACATCTTTTTCTTATGACAAGGAACATTACAAGAGACATTGGAACAATAAATGGAATTATGCTAAAAAATAATTTTGCATAATATAATTGACATTTTTCCTTTGTATGTAAAGCCATCTTTAAAGATTCCAATTTGTTCCTGAACATTTCACATAGGATAGCAAATGTGCATCTTTCCTGAAATACAGGAATGAGTCCAGGAAAGTCTAAAAGAAGATTAAAGATCCCAGTTTTCACACAAAAAGTCCCATATTACAAATCTGAAGCTTGGTACTTTGCCTCAACCAGATGACTGCCAGGCAATTCATTTAGATTAAGGAGTCTTCATTGACTTGTTGGCAACTCTATACAAAGGACTCAAACTATAGTAAAATAGTTCAATACATTAAATATTTGTAATATTTCCTATATTGCAATAAAGCACAGGACTACAATTACTATATTACAATCACAGAGCTCATTTACAGTGTATAGAAAACAATTATTTGTTCTCTATCCTTTAATGTAGATGTTCAGTTCTGTACAGACATAAGGAAGAAAGACGCTTGATATATGGCGGGGGGAAGCTGATCCAAATGCTGGGGACAGCAGCAAAAAAAGGGTACAAAGTCAAGAGTGGGAGAAGCAGGGAAAAAAGACATTAATTAGAGAGAATTAAGCATAGTGGAGGGCCTGAGAGAGCATGGAAAAGGAAAAAAGAGCAAAGATGCAAGCAAAATAAGAGCTGTACATATACAACCAGAAAGACAAGGACAAAGGGCTTCAGTTGGATGCAAGAAGGAAGAGAAGCTAATGAAGGTAGTCAGGGAGGGGACTGACATGTTCATAGCACCAGAAGAGGAAGATGATTTTAGCTGTAACGTTTTGGATAGTCTGGAGAGATGAAAGACAGGGAAGTCGGACAGAAAAGATCACAGCAGTAAATGGAATACATAGCGAACCCCCATTATTAAGATGGTGAAGAAGAAGGGACTTCAGACTTTAAATACAATGTACAGAGTGATGCAGATTAGAAAACAAAGGCAGGAGAGCACTGAGAGCCTGGATGTGAGCAGTTAATGAGAAGTGTCAAAGACAATGCCAAAATTGTGAGCCTTAGGGAGGGAATGGATAGTGCACTTGAAAATGCTTGCGGTAAAAGGCAAGTAAAGAAGAAAGGACAATTTCTGATCTGTTAAAACAAGATCAATCCGGTGCAAACTCCAGTGCACCTTTCACGCCGCTTTAATTCAATATAAATAACTGCAGTTAATGGACAGACTCCAGACTTATACCAGCGCACTTGAGATCAGACTCTAGCCCAAGTAAAGAAATGGGGAATAAGGAAGATCAGTTCCTTCTGTGGTGTCAATCCTGTCTTTAAGGCTCCAATCCAGCAACGCACTTAACCATGTGCTTAACTTTGAGCACAAGAGTAGTACCATGTTTTCAAGTTATGTTAAGCTCTGATACACTTAAGATGTGGCTAACTTTAAGGGTGCAATAGTAGTCACATGAAAACTAATCTGACTACTCACACTGTTAACATTAAGCACATATTTTATTTGTAGATATAGACTGTTCCTATATGTCTGATGTTCCTGGGCCATCACAAAGTAGTTGCGCAGAATGCCTCAGAACATACATGCTCAAATGAAATTTTAAAGTAAAAGCTTCTTTGCCACAGGAATATGTGGTTGAGTGTTCAGCATGGGCTCAGTTAATCAAGGGAGAAAGTCCAACAGGCACTTACATTCTTTCTCATGTAAATTGTCATAGTGGCCCCAGGTTTGTCAGGGAGGGCAAGGAGAATGTGCCATTTTCCCACACTATATATGAAGTTCCAAAATGAGCAAGACTATATTAAGGAGTGCTAAAAAGTCTTAGCAGATGTCTACTGGGCATGCTGTAAAGGGATCTTAAATCACTTAATTTTTTTTTTTATTCCAAATGGCCCTACTACGGTAGGGGCTGTACAAACACTTAAGACGACACAGTTCCAGACCCAAAAAGCCGATTCACATGCACCATTGTCTGCACTTTCTGGGTTTTCTGTAGAAGTCTCTTACTTGAATACAGACCTAGACCCATCAGTATCTGCTAAGGTGAATCCCTGTAACCATGCGGAATCCCATTGATTTGATGAAAATTCAAGGTCCTTGTCTAATTCTTCAGATGGGAGACGAGATAACAGCTTGAGGTGATACAGCTGAAAGCCATCCTAGTGAAGTCTTTAACAAGAGCAAAAATACCAATAAAAACTTACTCTCCTCAGCGAGAAACAATAAGGGACTAGAACTAGATATCTGCCTAAGTACTGAACCATGTCTAATTCCCTTCTGTCTGCCTTCCTAGCTAGCCCCTTCTAAGGCTGAGTCTTAAAAACATCTACAGGCATGGGAGTGCAGTGACGCCTTTTATTCAAATTTCAGGGTGAAAAAAATCATATAAATCTGTGCACTGGAGTAAGTAGCTAATAATAAAAGTAAATTGAGCAGTAAAGCAAGAGACTCATCTAATCTTAGCCACCACAGCGCCTGCTGAGAATTTTTGTAAGATAAAATAAATTCCAATATACCACATCTCTCGTGTTGCTTTCCACTCAGTGCTCCAAGCATCTGGTCTAATGGGGTACACACTTCAAGGCTTGGCAAGGAATGGTATTTAGCAGCGAGAGCAAAGAACTGCACGTTGACCAGCTTCTGAGAATTTTCACAGAACACGTTGGAAAACTTGCAGTTATCTGTGTGGAAAGTGGAGGGAAAAGTTACGTGTTAACAATAATTAACAATGAAATTGCTCTTCTACTCTTGACCGGAGAACAATAAACAATATAGAAGAAGTACAAAAGATTATTAATATTTTGCCCTTTAGAACTGGACAACTCATTATATTTCTTCACATTTAAATTTTCCTTACAGAATTTAGGCCAAATTCTGCATTCAGTTACACTAATATAAATCTGGGGTAAATCCACGCACTGCAGCAGAGCTACTTCAAAGACAGCAGAATTTGGCTAAAGTGTCATCCCTTCTCTCTTGTTTAATCTCTTGCCTGCTGTGAATGCCCTCTCTCTCTCAGCACTGTGTTTTACTGGACTCTGAACCCTAATTAATTTTTTTCTTCCCAAGTTGATTCCCAGAGACAACATTTTAATATCAGAGAAGAAATATAATCATTAAATTTACAAACTGTACCGACTTACAATCATTACATTTACAAACTTTCTCAGCTGCTCTATAACTCTGAATTTCCAGTAAGAAATACATTCACCCCAAACTCTAGGTATGATTCTAACTTAGGTTCCCAATTGTCAATGCACCCGAACAAAGCATTTTGTTTGTTGGCAACACCTAACTCATTCAGAGGGCTGAAAAGGTCGCAAATTTTCAAATGATTTTAAAACATGACCTGGAAATAATAACTGACACTGAATTAGAAAATACTGTAGGCTTCAAATTAACCTTTAAAAAAAGAAGTTAAATTATATTTAAACAACAAACAGAATATAGGCAATCTCTCACTTTTTGTTCTGTGTTTGCACATCGCCTAGCACAATGAGATACTAGTCATAGAATCATAGAATATCAGGGTTGGAAGGGACCTCAGGAGGTCATCTAGTCCAACCCCCTGCTCAAAGCGCCACGATAATACAAATAATTGTAATAATAACAAACTATAAAAATTGTTCATAGTGGTCAATGTCTAGAAACAGTACATCTTGCAAAGAAGACAGACAACAAGCTTCCTTCATGATATAACAATCATTGCTCTGAATATCAGCCTGCAATGATCTGCCCTATGAGTTGTCCCTCTTTTACCTTAAAAAAAACTTCACCTCCAGGACTCTATCAGCCAACATATTGCGAATCTGAATGCTGTTACACTCAGGTTTTCTGTGCAGTAAAAAACAACTCTTACATTAGGAAAAGTTATTTATGGCCATTAAAATTCTAATTTTTAAAATAGAAGTACTCTGCTACCATTGTTCTAGGTCCTAAAGAATTTTACTACCATTAAAAAAATAGCTACTAAAAGCTCTAGAGAGTCCTTTTCATACTGTTTTCTATATTTTCCCAAGATAATTTATATAGAGAAACACAGAAAAGAAAATATGAAAGGGATCTCTAGAGCTTGTAATAGCTATTGTCTTTTATTTATTTTAATGGTAATAAAACTCTCTAATTAAATGAATGAACTTCAGATCATAGTCCAAATAAGGGTGTATGTGAAGACTCCATTTGGGCTCTGATCCAAGCCCTGTGATATCAGCAGTCGTCTTCTCATTGTAAGAGAAAAGCATAGAGTATGTAGGTGCTGTGCCATTTTTTCTACTTACCTTTGCTAGCACACCTCATGCTAGATGTGCAAATAATGGATAATAGATAGGGGTGCTAGCACCATATTAAAGTTGCATGACACTTCTCATTACAAGACCCTATTTTCAGTTCCTTATAACTTTGCCAAACTTGAACTGTTTCAGCTGAAATTTTCTGTGCCAGGTGTCTACCTCAGGTGAATATATTTTCATTTCAGCTGGAAAAAATTGCAGCAATTTCCAAGAACAGGGCTAGGGCAGGCAAAATGCATTGATATGCTCATATTAAAAAATTCTGGCAACCTTTTTCTTCAAATAAGCACCCATGCTTTGGATTATGGACTACAAATTTTAGATAGCCTTTGTGTCAGGGATGTGCCTTTGGCTGTGCCAGTAAAAATTTGGCCAAGTTACAAACCTATGAAAAAAACTGCAGTGTGCACGTGCTCAGTAGAGATTTCCTGCAGCTTAACAGTTAAAATCTCCTAAAATTCCATTTACACTTCGCATGCTCCAGCCTCTGACAGCTTTTAGTGATGATCAGACTGTGCATGTGCCATCCCCACAGAGCAACAGCATGCTCCAGTCTAGGGTTATGGGGGCTCAGAAGGACTTCCTCTGTAAAGGCCTCTCTCAGCTGCTCTGGGGTGAGGCAAGGCACTGGAACTGACAGCAGGGAACCTCTCTCTCTTGTGCTCTCAATTACTTCCTTGCTGGCACCCAGGCAGTGTTGAGTAGGAACTCATTTGATTTGACTGTAGAGAGGACAAAAGCTCGACCAAGGGGGAGAAAAAAGAGTAGACTGGGATAGGGAGTCTGGAAAGACTGGGACTGGTGGGGAAGGGGGTAACTGTGACAGGGAGTGGGAAGTAGGGAGATTGGAACTAGTTGAGCAAGGAGACTCGGTGCCTGTGGGCAGGGTGAGGGTGAGGAGAACTGGGACTAGGGCAAAGACCCTTAGAATGGAGAGACAGAACAGATAAGGGGAACTGGAACTTACTGGGCAAGGGGAATGAGTCTAGGTAGTTACAGACAACAGTCCTGTGACAAGGAAGCAGGAATGGGGAAGATACAGGATTGGGAGCATGACATATTGGTGGGGATGGGGCAGAAGGAGTCAAGCTTGGTGGAAAACGGGCAGGAGTGTCTGTGCCCTCTAAGGAACACCCCCCTCCAATGCATTGAGTGGAACACAAGATTCCTGAGCCTCAGCATTTCTCTGCTGTTAACAAATATCTGTAAAAACCATTAGCAAAGTGCGTATCTCATCCCCCTCTAGTGCTAGTCCACATAGAGGACCATAACCTACTACTGCTACCAGTTATTCAATTAGCTCAAGTGGCAGAGGTCTGTGCTGTAGATCTAAAGGTTCCAACTTTGCTGACGAACCATGTGGGTGTCAATATAATGCCACATGATGAAATTTCTGTTTCTTCAGATTGCTTTATTAAAACCGAGGAAATTACACACAAAGAACTGTTAAAAGGTTGCAAAGTTAAGCATTCAAAAGTTAGGAATTGCCATAATTAAGGATGCTGTGCACATATTCCACCGTGTGTATGCATTATGATACAGTCCTTAATTACATGTATACATATTATTTTTCCCCAGGACTCCGCCTCATTCAGTTTACATGCTGCTTCGGGGGTGAATCAAGGTGTGTAGTGAACAAGACTGAGAACTACAGGAAAAGAAAGGAGAGCCTCACTGTTAAGACACTGAATACTGCACTAGAGTTCCTGTGTGATGCTAGGTAAGTCACCTAATCTAAAATTTCACAGGTCATAAGTATATGTTCCTTATTTTCTGGGTCTCAACTTGATACCCTGGGATCTGATTTGCAGCACTGCTGAGCACTCATAACTGTTAATGGGAGCTGTGCTTTGAACATATAAAGTGCTATATTATGCTAAGTACTCTGAAAAAATCAGGTCCTAGGTGTCTCAAACTGGGCACCTAAACTCAAAATGTTTGAGTTTAATCTATGTCTCAAGTACATCTGTAAAACGGGGACTATGACAACCCCCTTTCCTCACAGAGTCATTGCGAAGATAAACTGTTTGTGAAAAACTCATATATTAGATAGTGATGAGCATCAAAGAAAAGCCCATGAGGAAATTAATAATTCTGTCTGCAAAGTAAAGTTTGAATGGTACAGAAAACAAGGCATAGTTCCACATGCTAAACAATAAGAAGAAACAGAAAATTGATAGCTGCTCATTCAGTGAGCACCATACAGCCTGTGCACTGAATGAGGTAGGGGTCCTGAGGAAAAAAATATATGTGATCATGAAATTAAGGACTGTACTATAAATTAAGGATATGATTTAGTCAAGGAGGTCACGGATTCTGTGACTTTACTAGACCTCCACGACTTCTTTGGCTTCAGCTGTCAGTAGCTATAGCTGGGGCTGTTCCACCCTCCGCCATGGCCGGAGCTGTGTGCCCCCCTACACGGCTGGGGCTGTTCTCCCCCGCCCACCGTGGCTGCACCCAGGGCCGGATGCCCCCCGCCGTGGCTGTGCGTGCCCCCTTGTGGATGCCACTGGGCGTGTGCCCGCCCCGTGGTGATGGGGCTCAGGCTGTCAGTCCACCCACCTCTCGCGGCAGGGCACAGGCTCTCAGTCCCCTCAGTGGAGCTCCAGCTGTCACTTCTCCCCCGACTCCTCCCCCCTTGGTTATTTTTAGTAAAAGTCACAGACAGTCATGGCTCTCAGGAATTTTTGTTTAGTGCCCACGACCTTTTACTAAAAATAACCGTGACAAAATCTTAACCTTAACTATAATTTATACACACAAGAAGGCCAAATTAAGGTTTTGCAGGCAACCTTAATTTTGGCATTTTCTAACTTCTGAGTGCTTATCTTTGCAAATTTAAGTAACTTCCTTTAATGTAATGGGTTGTATGTGTAATTATATATAGATTCCAATAGTATTCCTCATGAGAAGTTCGTTACAAAGGGACATAAACAAAAGTGCTAAGCAGAAAAATGTACCTAACTTTCTTGATAGTTCCATGATGAACTGTTTATTTTCAAGATTTTATGCAAATATTTTCCCCACACCCATTATCAGTCATTAATTAATGTTTGTACAGCACTTTGAAAATGTAACATGCTAAATAAACGTTAATTATCATTATAACTAAAAGTTATATTATAAAAAATAAATCTGTATCACTTTACTAGAAGTTGCATAGTAAACAGCACAAGCACTACAATAAGGGTGAGCATATGTGCACTGTTTGGTGAACATGTGCCTAGAAGTCTTGAGTCCACTTTACAACAACATTAGCGGCAAAAAATAGAATTTTGAACAAATCTAATATAATCTATCAAATTCAAGAGACAAAAGCTTTAAAGAAAAACTTCAATTATTTGTTATAATCCTTTTATTTTAGATTAGACAAATATCTTTTAATAAAGGCCAGATTTTGCTACTCTTCTCTCACCCTGAACAGTACCTTACTCTGGACTCAAATGCCATGACCTTTGAGTCAAGGACAACACATAGTTGTGCTGCCCCTGGAGTTTACTGGAAGGCAGACTGTGAATCAAACTCATAAACTGCCTTGGTCTCATGGGTAATGCTGGCACCAGGTTTATACCTGGCACAGCATTCTTCCCGTGGCACCCAGAGACAGCCACCCTGACCTGCTCCACTCACCTGTACAAGGGGAGGATGTAGCATTCCTGCAGAGGCCATTCTCCTTACTGAACTGCTACTCACAATCTGTAAGCCCCCTTACTTCCTTGCATGACCGCACAAGTCATGCCACAATTTGATCCACTGAAAGCAGTCCCATTGATTTCAATAGTTTTACTTGTGGAGCAAGGTACTCCCAAGACATCACTACAGGTGGCAATATGTGGCCCTAGTAAGAATAAATATTTTGACAGGCTATAACCAGACTATCCACTTTTAAATTGTTTCAGTAGCTGTCCTTATAATTTTTATTCTTTATTTTTCTACTTCAAAATTGAAGAGTGATTTTTGCATTACATAAATGACTTTGCTTGTTTTGTATTACTGAGATAAATCAGTGATCCAATCATTTGCAAATAACAAAACTTTATGCAAGATGCTGATATAGTCTGAAACAAGAAAATAGGAACACGAACATATAGAAATACCGAAACAACGTAAGGAAGAATGCCAAAGGTTCACTTAAAAAAAAAAAAAAAGTCAATGCAAGTTTGTTTGTTTTTTACAGGAAAAGGGGAAATTAGATTTGTGCATTCTGAAATCACAGAGGGGAAATAAAGACTCCTTCTGATACCTTCAAATCAAACAAAACAGGACAATCTAATATCAGAAAGGTGAAGTAATCAAACACTTGTTTGCAATGTAATGGATGACTCCTTTACTTCAAAGCTTAGGGAATTATAAAAGGAGCTGGATACCTAAGCACAGACATTTTTCGACTGGGAAGATGTGCTGGAAGTTCTGACAAGGAGAAACAGTCACAGCTTGAGCTGTTGCAGAACTAATACGTTTATGCTATGTAAAATCTGCAACTATTGTGTAATTAACTTTAGGCCCAGCATGAAAATACTTTTGCACAGCAACAAAAGCAGCCATGTATTACCTAACAATCCTTTTGTTTGGTTTCTCTCTGTTTTGTAAAATGTCAGTAAATTCTTACTTTAGTTTAATCTTAACTAAATTGGTTTTATTGTTAAAACTGGAGTAGTTACAGTAACTGCTGGAACAAAATAGCAATCTGTACTCAAGGGATGCACAGAAAGATGAAAGGAAGATGGACAAGGGCATGAAGAAGGCTTGGATCTTCCTTTCTGAGCCAGGCCACAGAAGGATTAGTGGCACCAGAAGTTGGCTCAAGCGGTTTATATGACCAGGAAGCATCAAACACTACACACAAAGATACTCTTAAAAGATCATTTTGATCATTCCTCTGTGATAAGAATGAAAACATTCATAAACATAGTGTTCAGTATACTAGAAATCCAGCTATAAATGAAAAATTATGTCAGTGTGTTAGACTGAGTGCTACTACACAGTACATCATAAATCTACTAGTACAGTATTTACTTTCACTGTGAAATTCCCCAATAACAGTTATTTCATATTTTACAAAATAAAACACTTTTTTATTAAAAAAAAAATCAAATGTAATTTCTAGGGCTGTCAAGCAATTACAAAAATTAACTGTGATTAATTGCATGATTAAAAAAATTAATCGCAGGATTAATCGCACTGTTAAACAATAATAGAATACCATTTATTTAAATATTTTTGATATTTTCTACATTTTCAAATATATTGATTTCAGTTACAACACAGAATACAAAATATACTTAGATTTATTTTTGATTACAAATATTTGCACTGTAAAAAAACAAAAGAAATAGTGATAGGTTTCAGAGTAGCAGCCGTGTTAATCTGTAATTCCCCCATTACAAGTACTGTAGTGCAATCTCTTTATCATGAAAATTGAACTTGCAAATGTAGAATTATGTACAAAAAAAACTGCATTCAAAAATGAAACTTTAGAGCCTACAAGTCCACTCAGTCCTACTTCATGTTCAGCCAATTGCTCAGACAAACAAGTTTGTTTACATTTGCAGGAAATAATGCTGCCTGCTTCTTGTTTACAATGTCACCTGAAAGTGAGAACAAGCGTTCGCATGGCTCTGGCATCGCAAGATATTTATGTGCCAGGTGTGCTAAAGATTCATATTGCCCTCCATGCTTGTGATGATGATATGTTCTGCTCGATAACAATCCAAAACAATGCGGACCAATTCATGTTCATTTTCATCATCTGACTCAGATGCCACCAGCAGAAGATTGATTTTCTTTTTTGGTGGTTCAGGTTCTATAGTTTCCGCATCAGAGTGTTGCTCTTTTAAGATATCTGAAAGCATTCTCCACACCTCATCCCTCTCAGATTTTGGAAGACACTTCAGATTCTTAAACCGTGGGTCGAGTGTTGAATCTATTTTTAGATATCTCACATTAGTTCCTTCTTTGCGTTTTGTCAAATCTGCAGTGAAAGCGTTTTTAAAATGAGCAACATGTGCTGGGTCATCATCCGAGACTACTATAACATGAAACATATGGCAGAATGCGGGTAAAACAGAGCAGGAGGCATACAATTCTCCTCCCAAGGAGTTCAGTCACAAATTTAATTAACGCATTTTTTTTTTAAATGAGCATCATCAGCATGGAAGCATGTCCTCTGGAATAGACATGGTGGCCGAAGCATGAAGGAGCATACGAATGTTTAGCATATCTGGCACGTAAATACCTTGCAATGCCGGCTACAAAAGTTCCATGTGAACGTTTGTTCTCAGTTTCAGGTGACATTGTAAATAAGAAGCAGGCAGCATTACCGCCTGCAAATGTATACGAACCTGTTTGTCTTAGCAATTGGCTGAACAAGCAGTAGGACTGAGTGGACTTGTAGGTGCTAAAGTTTTACATTATTTTGTTTCTGAAAAAAAATCTACATTTGTAAATTGCACTTTCACAACAAAGAGACTGCACTACAGTACTTGTATGAGGTAATTGAAAAATACTGTTTCTTTTGTTTATCATTTTACAGTGCAAATATTTGTAATTGAAGTCAATATATTTTAAAATGTAGAAAAGCATCCAAAATATTTAATAAATTTCAATTGAGATTTCATTGTTTAACAGTGCGATTAATCACAATCAATTTTTTTTAACCGCAATTAATTTTTTGTTAATCGCGAGTTAACCACAATTAATCGACAGCCCTAGTAATTTCTCTCTACTTTCTCTCTACACCGCTGGCCGGAAAAAATCAACCCTGGGTTTGTTTCAAGGAGTGAAACTATACATGATTCTTTTTGTTTCCTTATCAACATTACTAAATAAAAATAAAAATATGTATTTTTAAAATAAAGGTTTATTCATTTAACTTATTTTCAATTCCCTGGGACAGAATTCCATGAAATTCACACAAATCCACAAAATAAGTATAGCCAAAAGCAATAAAAATTGCATAGAAATCCTTAGGTTTGATACAGTACAGACAACTCACTAATCTGTCAAGCAAGAGACCCAGATTAAAGGTCGGGGGAGTCAACAACCAAGGCTACAGGCCAACAATTGTTGGGAGTATGACAGAGATTGAGTATTAAATCTCAAACTGCAGAGGGATTTCTCTACTAGCCAGCTGTTCATCGGTGTTGCCAAGAGGGAAAAAAAACCAACCTGATTTTCCTGTCGGGGAGGAGGTGTTCCAATTTTGTTTCACAGGCATTATGATGTTTTAAGTGGTACAGATTGTTGTTACTACTTTTTATTATAAAATTTGTGAAAATTCCAATCCAATCTAATATTATCTATATAAATTTATAAACATATATATACATTTATTTAGCTTAGAATTAGATTTCTTGAAGACTAACCAACATCCAGTAAATTTCCTTTCAGCATTTTTGTAAACCTGGCATATACAATCATGAGTTATAAAGACAAGGATTACAAGAATATAGTCTTTTTTAGCCATTACTACATTAAAATAAAAATGTGTTGCTCTCAGGGCAATCATAAGAAACCCTTTTCCAACTCAATTTATTTCTCCCATTCATTTGCATATAATCATCCAAAATTAACTAAGCACTTTTTTTAAAATATAGATTTTAAAGTCTTTAGGCTATATTTTAAAATACTTCTTTAGCATATGTAAAATGAATAAGAAACAGATATGAATGAACTTTCATTTCTGTAACATTTATATATGTATGCTGAAAACACATTTTGATTTCTGAGTGATTCCTTCCTCAACATCTGGCTAGGTAGAGGTATTCCTGAGAGGTTCTTATCTTTTAAATATACTGGTTTCTAACATCAATAAATAAAATTAAAACTTGGGGAAAATATGTCCTTTGTCATTACAATGGTACTGTTACTTTTTCCTCCCCTCAAACAGGAATAATAGCATAGTTTTGGAAAATATTTCACTATAATGAATCTATGAAAACAAGAAACCCTTGTTAACTACGGATGTATGCATTTCTTTAACAATGTGATGGGAAAGATTACATAGACTAAAACACATCTGTATTACCATCCTAAACCAAGCATTAGTGACTGAAACATTTTTGTTCTTTCTACTAAGGGCAATTCAGTTGTTGATGAAGATTAGATGAAATATTTGCATTTAATCTGGGGAAGTGAAAACAATTGCAAGTTATCTATAAACAAATAAAGTAAATATATATTGCCCACTTATGCTCAGTGACCTATTTTGCATAGGTTAGTCTGGCTTATTTCATAGTAATATGTGAAAGCTGTAAATAAATAACTCCAATGTATTGGAAATGCATGCAATGAGCTCATTAAAGGATTATCTGTAAAACAGTCATGTCCTTATTGTGCCAACGTTAACCTCAAATAGAACTTGTTAAATGGATCCAACTATCCATTTCTGCATCATTTTTACTTAATTAGGCAAAACTATTTGCAAAAAAAAAAAAAAGCTATCCCACAAATATAGGAATATCAAAATACAGCACTCCTTCTGATATCTGCTTTTGTATTGTTAAAAGGTATGTTTACAAGTATACACTGAATAAAAGGAAGTAAGAGACTAATATTACTTAACTTCATTGCATTCTATTATATCACTAAATAATATGTTGCAGGACAGCAAACATAAATATTTAGATCATCATGTAATATTAGCATGCTATGATCTGTATACATAATCCTAACAATTTAAATTGTTATTTAGCCGGCAGCTAAAAAAAAACAAAACCCAGTTATATCAAAGACAGCTCAATTGTTTCCTCAAAGTACAGAATTGTAGTGCGTGTTGTTTTGAAATGTCACAAAGGCAGGAATTTCTCAAAACATTTTAACTTTAAGATTGCCCACCACATGAAATCTAGTATGTCAGCTCATGCACCTGTAACTAGGTCTTCAGGCAAACAATAAACGTGCCAAAAAGTTAAAATTATACCATGAATATTTGAGCAATTTACAGTATAAAAATGCAAAATAAATGGTTACAGTCTTTTTAGAAAATCTGTGTCTAACTTTACAGTCATCTAAATCAGTAGTTCCCAACCAGGGGTCCAAGTAGGTTTCAGGGCAGCCTCCAAGCAGGGCCAGCATTAGACTTGCTGGGGCCCAGGGCAGAAAGCTGAAGTCCCACTGCATGAGGTTGAAGCCCAGGTCCCTAAGCCCCACCACCCCGGGTTGAAGCTGAAGTCTGAGCAATGTAGCTTCATGGGGGTCCCTGTGGCATGGGGCCCCAAGCAATTGTCCTGCTTGCTACCACCTAATTCCGCCCTGGCTTTTATATGCAGAAACTCAGTTATTGCGGCACAGGTGGGCTGTGGAGTTTTTATAGAATGTTGGGGGAGGGAGGGGCTCAGAAGGAAAAAGGTTGAGAACCCCTGATCTAAATCATGGCTAGATAAATGAGATGTAACTTGGTAAATGTTAGATCTTAGATGCATGAAAAATAGAGTAGGTATTCTCTAAGTCTAAAACTGGATCTGAATTTATGTAAGCTACATGAAATGAGGGTTACACCCGTTATATGCTCCTTATATGAAAATCTGGTCTATATGGAAATTACATGGGAATGTTCTTGGAATCAGTTAATAGAAGAAATCACCCTCCTGTATTAAGCAATATTAAGCACTTCGCATCCATATGACAATTCAAAATATTGCACAAAATAATTGTTTTGTGCCAGTTTTCAAAAATGCAACCTTTTACTTTGTAGAAATATTTTAATTGTTATTAGCAATCTTTACTTGGTGTAGAGAATCCATTTTGCTTAATCCACTCTCAATGTTGCCTTTAAATTTCATTTAGTGTCCCCTTCTTATAAGACAACTTAAATTAAAAACAGTGGGCGCCTGAATGGTTTTCTACATGCCGTTCATCTTATACAATTTGGGGATTCTGTACGTATAATCAGACCTGAACTTCTCATTAACTCTTAGGAGGTGAAGGTCTTGCCATTTGTAATGGGAAACCTAATTTTATCCAGATTTGCAGTAATGCATTTTGGATATATAACCTCGATGTCACATTCCTTTGCGCATTGAAAGTATATTCGTTCCCTGAACCAGTACCTCTATAAGTTACAGTATTTTATACATCATAACTTCACAGTCTTTTTTTCCAAACTAAATAAGCATAGTCTTTTAAATCTCTCATAATACTGAATAGCTACTATACATACTTTCAATCATTTTCATTTCTCGTCTCCATTCTCTTTTTCTATTTATCTTGGGTTTTGAAATAATATGACCAATACTTAACACATTATTCAAACTGAAATGAACCATCTATTTAAATAAATGCATTACCATATTTTCTGTTTTCTTCTCCATACAAACTTTTATTCACTTAAAAAAAAAAAAAAAACCACTGATACACATTTCACAGGTATCTTCACTAAGAAATCCACAATGATGCCTGGATCTTGTACAGTAACTCCATGCTTAACGTTGTAGTTATGTTCCTGAAAAATGCGACTTTAAGCAAAACGATGTTAAGCAAATCCAATTTTCCCATAAGAATTAATGTAAAAAGGGGGGGTTAGGTTCCAGGGAAATTTTTTTCACCAGACAAAAGACTGTTTTATATATATATACCCACAGTATCAGTTTTAAACAAACAATTTAATACTGTACACAGCAATGATGTTTGTGAAGCTTGGTTGAGATGGTAAAGTCAGAGGGTGGAAGAGGGTGGGATATTTCCCAGGAAATGCCTTACTGCTAAATGATGAACAAGCACTCGGCTGAGCCCTCAGGGGTTAACACATTGTTGTTAATGTAGCCTCACACTCTACAAGGCAGCACAAATGGAGGGAGGGGAGAAAGCATGGCAGACAGAGACAGAGAGACACACCCTGTGTGTGTGAGAGCAAGAGATGCACATTGCCCCTTTAAGTACGCTGACCCCACTCTTAAGTACACTGCCTTTTTAAGTAGATCAGCAAGTTGAGACAACAGCTGCTGCTTGCAAGCTCCCTCTGTCCTGAGCCCTGTTGTGTCCCCTCCCGCTCTATTGAGGTTGGGTAAGTGGGGGGCATGGGGGAGGGGGACACGCTGACATTAGCCCCCCTACTAAACAGCAAGCAGGAGGCTCCCAGGAGCAGCTCCAAGGCAGAGGGCGGGAGCAGCACATGGCAGAGGGGCGAGGGACAGCTGAACTGCCAGCAATTGATAGCCTGCTGGGTGGCTGCTGCACAGGGAATGGGGAACTAATGGGGGGCTGCTGGTCCACCCTGGCTCCAAGCCCCCACCAGCTAGCTCCAACGGGCTGCTCTTCCTGCAAGCAGTGGACAAAGCAGGCAGCTGCCAAACAACGTTATAAGGGAGAATTGCGCAACTTTAAACAAGTATGTTCTCTAACTGATCAGCAACGTAACAACGTTAAGTGAGGAGTTACTGTACTTGAAAACTTGGCACTGGGCATACCTATTTTAAATTGTTCCTTTCAATGCATAATTGTCTACAACTTCATCAACTAATTTTTTGAGACTCAAATGGAGTTCCTCATAGTCCTCCCTAACCTTAAATAATTTTGAATCATCAGCATATATCACCACATAGCTATTACCTCATTTTCCAGATTGTTGATATGTTGAACAGCAGCACTGGTCTCAGTACTGATGACCAAGCTGCTCCTCTCCCTGCTACAATTCCATCTCCTCCATTTGGCTTTTCCATCTCTCTCTGAGATGCCATTATTTATTGTTTTCTGGTTCCTTCTCAGTTTCTCAGCTTGAATGTCTGGCTCTTTTTCTTCTGTCTTCTCACCCTTATATTTTTATTATAATGACTGATCAGACCTCACTGCTTCTTGCATCTTTTCATTAGAGGAACCCTACATGAAGTTTTGAACATGCTAGTATAACATGGCACCAAAAAACTGCCCAACCATCTCACAATAATTGAGATGTTCCCTCTTCCGGCGGCAGGTGGGGCAGTGATGTCCCTGCAGCATGACAACGCAGCGCGGGATGTCCATTCCGCAGTCTCAAGCTTTGCAGAGTCTCTCCTCTGATGCTGCGGAGGGAGCACTGCCAACCACAAGCGATCAAAAATCATGAGCTTGGCTTAAAAATCACGATCCTTTAAACAATAAATATGGGGTTCCTCTAAACTTCGCCATCTGGTGTCTGATCTTTTAGCACATGCAAGTCCCGTGGTCAAACTTTTCTCGCAATCGGGAGGGCTACTGGCATTTCTTTTAAAAGGATGCTGAGCGTCTACGGAATCACCCGACTCCAGGAGCTGGGGCTTGAAGAAAAACACCCAGCGGGGTGCCCCGGTGGCAACACTATGCCGGCTGCCAGGCCGTGACAGCCACCTAACATGCCGTCGTCACACAGCCACGAGGGGCAGAGTCAGCCAGGGAGTGACCCCAGCGCCCACCCTGGGACCAGCAGCGTCGGGGCACTAACGCTCCCCTAACGGGGGTTCTGGCACTTACCCCATAGCCCGGGCCTGGCGGTGCCGGCGGCCTCCTCCAGGGGGCGCTGCTGCCGCAGGAGCCCGGCCCCGCTCAACGCCTCCAGCACCGTCTCAGGGGAGAGAGCCACCAGCTGCTCCCACAGCCCCCGCGTGTAAAACTCCACCGTGTGGGCCTGGCACAGCGGCAGCGCCCGCCTGAGAAACTGCGCCACGGCCCGCAGCCGGGAGGTCACCGTCTCCGCTGCCGCTTCGGGCGGGAGGGAGCCAAGGGAACGCGACATGGCGGCAGCGGCGAGGGAGGGAAAATTTGCTCGGCGCTCGATTTGTGATGCCTGGTGGCTCGGGCTCCACCCTGCCTCAGGTGGTCAGGCTGGCGAATCGAACACCGAACAGAGGTCGCCATCCGTCCGCTAGGAGGCGGGCGCTGTTTGGTGACGTGTCCAGAGCGCGACGACGAGTGTGAGGGACCGGAGGAAGGCTGATGGCACCGGCGGTGACGACGAGGAGCCGGGCTGCCCCGAAGAAAAACACCGCGGCGACCCAGGGTCCCCGCCGAAAGCGGCAATGGAGGCCGGACCCGCGGCAGAGCTTCCTGGGGAACGTTCGGGAGGGTGAGTGGGGAGAGAGCCGCCGCCCGGGCCCCGCGGCTCCTGCTGCTGGGGGAGGAGGGAGCGGCGCCGCGGCCAAGCGCGGACTCCAGCGTTTAGGGGCCGCGCGCGGGGGATTGGGGGATCTCGCGCTTTCCCCCGAACGGCCGTCCCTGACCTCCCCCGCCCCGGTCCCTTGTGCCCAGAGCTCGGGCAGCCCGCAGCCGCTCGGGGCCTGTTGCCGTCGTTGCACGTAGTGTCATAAGCCCCGGATTGCCCTGTGCTCACGGGCTGCGGCCAAGCCTGGCGCTTGTCAGACCAATACAGTGGCGAGGAGTGGTGCTGCCTGTGCCCCATGCCTCTTACCCGCCCGGTTTCTGGAAGCAGGATTCCCCCGTGGGATGGTGTGAGGGGACTCAGGCTCAGTTGGGTCTTCTCCCCTCCTTAGCAACAGAGAGTCCTGTGGCACCTTTAAGACTAACAGATGTATTGGAGCATAAGCTTTCATAGGTGAATACCCACTTCGTCAGATGCAGGGCCGGCTCTGGCTTTTTTGCCGCCCTAGGCAAAAAAGCCTCTGGCCGGAGCCGGGGGGGAGGGGAGGCGGCCGGAGCCGGGGGGGGGGGGGC
>NW_020664419.1:68280370-68285130 GCF_002925995.2 Terrapene triunguis | reverse complement strand
CCCCCCGGCGGCCAGAGCGCCGCGCCGCCCCCCTCCAGGTGCCGCCCCAAGCACCAGCTTGGGTGCCTGGAGCCGGCCCTGGTCAGATGCATGACGAAAGCTTATGCTCCAATACATCTGTTAGCCTTAAAGGTGCTACAGAACTCTCTGTTGCTTTTTACAGATCCCGACTAACACGGCTACTCCTCTGATACTTGACTCCCCTCCTTAGCTTAGACCCTGCTCCCTGACAAATGCTAACTGGAGAACTGTAAATAAATAAGGCTGGTCATGATCTAACAGGGCCCACCTTGCAATGGGGAGTTGCTAGAGTTGTAACTAGTTGGCTCTTGAGATCCCAGAATGCAGAAGGGCTCCCAAGCTTTCTTTGCTTTGGGTTCAGGCCAGCTCTGTGGTTAGTTGGATGTAAAGAAATACATGTGTTGAAAATGCATTCTCATTCCTTCATTCGTAGTATGGATCATCAGGTATGTCTAACTGTCCATGATAAAGTGTTTTAGAGAAGACACTGAAGGGTGAGCCAAGCAACTCTCAAATTTTGGCCATTGAGCAGGAATGATTCAACTAAAAGCTTGTAGGGAAACCATGTGTGCTGTTATCCACGTTCCAGAATGGGTTTAATCCTTTGGATGGAAAAGAAGACTCCCATTTATGCTTCTAACACTGATAAATGGCTATACAAAGTGGAACAATTATTTATTTATTTTTTCTTTGAGTGACTTGAGAGAATGCTTATAATAGTCATGTATATGTCGAGTGTGGCATATATTTCTAGGCTTGAGAGAGAGCTCTTCCCTGGACAGTTATAAAAAACAGGTAAATGAAGAAAGAGAGATAAGACAATATTTTCTTCAAAAATACTTTAAAGCGTTGCACTTCTAACTGAGCCAGTTTTGTTCCAGTTGTAGTTGCATATTTCTTGGGCATCCAAGATTATTTTTAGCAATGCTTCTTTGAGACCATCTTTATGAATTCCCTTTGATCTCATACATAGGGCTGAAAGCAAGAGATTGTGATAAGTGAAAACTGTTCAAAAATGGATTTGTAAAAGCAGGAAGGAGACCTTATAAATCATCTGGTGTATTCATCCAAGTATTTTTAAATGATTATCATCAGCAAGGCTGCACCCACACTACCATGTTTTATAACTGTTTTACTACAATGGTGCAGCTGCACCAGTGCTAGCAGCCTAAGTGCTAATGTAGGGATCAGCCATTTTTACCTTCATGTTATGAAGCCTTTCTCAGTTTTCTTGACGCAACTTAAAACAGTGGAGCCCTGTTTATAGCAATGATTCTCAGCCAGGGGACCGGGGCCGCCAAGCAGGGCCAGCATTAGATTTGCTGGGGCCCAGGATAGAAAGCTGAAGCCCTGCCACATGGGGCTGAAGCTCTGGGTCCTGAGCCCCGCCAGCCGGGGCTGAAGCTGAAGCTTGAACAATGTAGCTTCGCGGGAGCCCCTATGGCATGAGGCTCCAGGCAACTGCCCTATAACACCGGCCCTGGCTTTTATATGCAGAAAATCTGTTATTCTGGCACAGGTGGGCCATGGAGTTTTTATAGCATGTTGTGGGAAGGACGGGGGCTAAGGGGGGGAAAAAAAGGTTGAGAACCCCGGTCTATAGTAGCAGTTAAGATAGTTTATGTCTAACTCACTCTTTCTAATGGCTTCAGGACAAGGATTTGCATTTTGGAGAAAGCAAAAGCTCCAGCGGGAATACAAGAAATTACTAAAAAAGGAAGGAAAGGCACATCCTCAATGGAAAGTTCAATATACAGATTCTTACCCAGAGCACTTGAAGCATCTCTATTTAGCTGAAGAGAAAATGCTTGAGAAACAATCAAAATTTAAAAGAACTGTAGTTTTGTTAGAACAAAAATGCAGCACAACAGTAACGTAAGTATCATTTTTAAAACAATTTTTTCCCCTTCATTCTTAAGGCACCTGATGCCACAGCTTAGGACCTATGGTTGGTTTGTTATCTTTAAGTAAAGGAATAGATAATATAAAATCCTAATGAATAGACATGTTTTCTTAACATTAAAACTTATTCTGAATTGTTAGAAACCTGAAGACAACAGCTTTGTGCTTATTTTATCAGAACCAGAAAGCAAAACTGACAATAATTAGGGCTTGAGTCCTGTGTTCCCTGTAAGCTATGCACTTGGCAGCCGCACAGGAGAGATTTAAGTGCCCCCCAGCTGATAGCAGAGCACGCACAGCCGGCAGCATGTGTTCAGGTGACCCTCCCCCCACTTCGCTCCATTCTGCAGCTGCTCCCGGGACCCTCCTGCTGGCTGTGCAGAGCGCTGTGGGGGAGGGAGGAGGGAGCTGATGTCAGGGTGTCCCCTGGCCCCCGCCCCTGTACCCCATCTCCGCAGAGCAGGGCAGAGGGGACAGCCTGGCTCAGGAGATCTCAGAGCTGCTGTGGTCTGAATGGTGAGTGTCTGAGGCCTTGTCTACACTAAAGGGAAAAGTCGATCTAAGCTGTGCAATTTGAGTTACGTGAATAGCGTAACTCAAATCGACGTAGCTCAGATCTACTTACTGCAGGGTCCGCACTACGTGATGTCGACGTGAGACACTCTCCTATCGATGCCCCTTACTCTTCTCAATCCAGTGGAGTACAAGAGTTGATGGGAGAGCGATCTGCGGTCGATTTACCGCTAAATCGACCTCCGATGCATCGATCACCGTGCATGAATCCCCCGGTAAGTGTAGACAAGCCCTCGGATTCTGAGTGCCTTTCTTAAAGAGACAGTGCATTGTTTCTGAGATTTCCCCAGCAGCCAGGTCACTCTGTCTGTCTCTCTCCCTCCCACTGCCCATGTACCCCATCTCCACAGAGCAGGGGAGGGGAGACAACAGGGCTCAACACAGAGCAGGAGAGCTTTCAGTAAGTGTCTTAAAGAGACAGCCTACAGCTTTCCCCAGCAGACAACACACACACACACACACACACACACAAAGTCTCTTTCATGCTCACCTTCCAACACGTACTTGTATTATTATTGTTACTTTTTGGTACTTCCTTCAATGCATATATATTCGCTGTAATTTTATTCTTTCAAAGTGTTATTTTAGTGTTTTGATTGGTCTATGCATTTCATAATTTTTATTTCTCTTACACTTAAATTTAATTCTTTGACTAGTGAGTTCTAAAATGCCTAACCTGTCCTGGCTGGACTAATTATCCCTATGGTAACTTTTTAAAAATATATATATTATATCTACATTTTTTTTTTCTACTGGTGGCGCACATAGGCACATACCTCAGTGCTCATAACAAAATTTATTCTGCACATGGATGGAAAAAATTAGTGGAAACATTGCTTGAGTCCTCTGAAATAATGAGAATTTTTCCATGGCACTTCAGTGGAAGAATGAAATAATGATGTTGGGCCAAATAATTTACTAATTTTGTCCCCAAATCCTACTGAGATGCCTGCACAGATCCTGTAGCAATAAAGGAATTTAAATTAAATTAAAACTACACTGGTTGGAAAAGAATGGTAATTAAATTTCAGTTTATATTTTATGTTGCGTGTGAATGCAAATGGCATTTTTCTGTCCTAATTTCACTACTTTCATGTTAACAGGAAAATGATAGTCTCTATGGAATAAATAGCTTTGAACTTTTATTTGGAAAAATGAACAACTGGTTTTTAATACTGTGTTTAATGTTAAAATTATTATTTAAAAATCCTTATTTTTTTCCCTTTAAAGGTAAGATGATTGGTTGCTAAATCTAATCTTTGTTGTGCTACAGGTAATTTACTAGGTGGTGATGTTCTCAGCCAGTGGCCTAGTATGATGGGGGGGATAATGTGCTTCTGGAGATTGTCAGGGTCTTTGTTTTTTGGACTGCAAAGCAAATCTGTTAGATTTTGTGCTGCTTGTCACAGTGGCCCTGATCTCATTCTTGTTGAAGTCAATGAAAAGATTCCACTGACTTCTGTTTGAGCTGGATTGTGCTTCAGAGTACTCTTGGTCAAATTAGTGGTGTCCTGGCTAAACTCCAATTTGGGTGACTCCTTTTAAACAGCTTTTTGCTTGCATCTTAAATTAGATAAGGTATTCCTTGTTTCTTTTCTGAAGTCTTGGAAACTGTTTAAAAACACACATTACATATGTTTTATCCTCCAAATGTGTCTGCACTAGAGCAGTTTGAGGCAAAATGTGTTATAAATGGGGTCCTGCCTGGGCGCTTTTCCATATTATCTCATTGTGCTTCCTCTATATACATTTCCATAATCAACTTACTCAACATGCCTGAACCTACCACACCTGAGTCCTGTCACCTTACTTTCAAATAAACTTATTTTTGACCCAGCACCTTTTAACTACAGCTCAATATTCAGATTAACTGTTCTTCTCACAATATTGGAGAAGTTCATCATCTTTCATCTTGTCAAACAATTCATCGCTCACAGTGTCCATGATCCAATTCTAGAACTGTGAAAATAGAAAATACTTTACACACATTTACACAGCTTAATTCAAATGTTTACAGTTTCTTAAGCCTTTTTGTGTCTGCAGCCGTTCAGGTGAGCCAATTTATTTGTGTAAATGTTCACAGAAAGTGAATTTCAGTATTTTGTGCTGAAAGTGTTTCCAATCCCAGCTAAGCAATAGACCAGGGGTCGGCAACGTTTGGCACGCGGCTCGCCAGGGTACGCACCCTGGCGGGCCGGGCCAGTTTATTTACCTGCTGACGCGGCAGGTTCAGCCGACCGCGGCCAGTGGGGGCCGCGATCGGC
>NW_020664419.1:68259994-68279970 GCF_002925995.2 Terrapene triunguis | reverse complement strand
CCGTCCCGGGCCAATGGGGGCGGCGGGAAGCGGCACGGGCGAGCGATGTGCTGGCCGCGGCTTCTCGCCGCCCCCATTGGCCCAGGACGGCGAACCGCGGCCAGTGGGGGCCGCGATCGGCCGAACCTGCCGCGTCAGCAGGTAAATAAACTGGCCCGGCCCGCCAGGGTGCTTACCCTGGTGAGCCGCGTGCCAAACGTTGCCGACCCCTGCAATAGACCTCAAATTTAGAACATTTGTAGGCAACCCTTAATAACAGTTTGAAAAAAATTGTATTATCTTTCAATTATTTACTTAGGCTAGCTGTATAGTAGGTTTCTACCCACTACATATAATCAAAAGCACCCATTGGATAAGTCACCTACTTCAGTCTTTAGACCATGGTTCTTACATACTATATAATTTTGGCCATTGTAACCTTTGACTCTTCACTTTCCTTTTTCATTGTTAACAGCTGCAACTTGGACACCATATTCCTGTATGCAGTCTCCAGAGGCTGTTATTTTATCCCACTTGCCTACATCTCTTGACTTGAGCATATCATTTTAAGGCAGTGGTTCTCAAACTTTTGTATTGGTTACTCTTTTCACAAAACAAGCCTCTGAGTGCTATTCCCCTTATAAATTAAAGATATATTTTTTATTTTTAACCCTATTATAAGTGCTGGAGGCGAAGC
The DNA here is from genome assembly GCF_002925995.2 of Terrapene triunguis. Lineage (NCBI taxonomy): Eukaryota > Metazoa > Chordata > Testudines > Emydidae > Terrapene > Terrapene triunguis. The sequence continues at coordinate 68,279,294 of NW_020664419.1, read as the reverse complement.
AGGGATTGGGGATGGAGGCTGACAACTCACGACCCCCACATAATAACCTTGCAACCCCCTAAGGAGTCACGACCCCAAGTTTGAGAACCCCTGTCTTAAGGTGTTCACATATTCAAGGCGCCCCGATTAGTGGATGAGGAAAGGAAACTTTCAAATCAGAACAAACTTTCCCATTTTCAACATCCAATTAAACCTTAATCTGATAACATCCATTCTTTCTTTAAATCCTTCAGTGACCCCACTCACATCTCCTGCATTTGCTCAAATATACTAATACTGTGTGAATATAAATCCATGGTACGCCCACATCTTGAATACTGCGTGCAGATGTGGTCGCCCCATCTCAAAAAGGATATGAATTGGAAAAGGTTCAGAAAAGGGCAACAAAAATTATTAGGGGTATGGAACGGCTGCCATATCAGGAAAGATTAATAAGACTGGGACTTTTCAGCTGGGAAAAAAGATGACTAAGGGGGGATATGATAGAGGTCTATAAAATCATGACTGGTGTGGAGAAAGTCAATAAGGAAGTGTTATTTATTCCTTCTCGTAACACAAGAAATAGAGGTCACCAAATGAAATTAATAGGCAGCAGGTTTAAAACAAACGAAAATGTTTTTTCACACAACGCACAGTCAACCTTTGGAACTCCTTGCCAGAGGATGTTGTGAAGGCCAAGACTATAACAGCGTTCAAAAAAGAACTAGATAAGTTCATGGAGGATAGGTCGTCAATGTCTATTAGCCAGGATGGGCAGGGATGGTGTCCCCAGCCTCTGTTTGCCAGAAGCTGGGAATGGGCAACGGGATGGATTACTTGATGTTCTGTTCATTCCCTCTGGGGCACCTGGCATTGGCCACTGTCTAAAGTCTCCTGGGCTAGATGGACTTTTGGTCTGACCCAGTATAGCTGTTCTTATATGTCAGTCTCAGCTTTAATGAATTGGGCTTCTCACAATAATATACACCTTCTCACTTGGCGAGAGATGTATATTCAGCTGTATCTCAAGTTTATCCATCTCTTTTTCCTCAACTGTTTCTGGGTTGGATTAAGATATGACATGTCATTATAGTATGGTGGCATTATACTAGATCAGCGGTCTCAAACTCAAATGACCACGAGGGCCACATGAGGATTAGTACATTGGCCCGAGGGCCGCATTACTGACACCTCTTCCCCCCCCCCGGCCCCCTATATAATATAGGGCACCCCTACTCCACCCCTTCCATGAGCCCCTGCCCCACCTCTTCCCACCCCTTCCCTGCCCCCATTCCAACCCCATCCCCAAAATGGCTGGCTGCCTGCCTGCCCTGCCCCCGCGCTGCTCCGGGAAGCGGACAGAACCTGGGGAAGGAGGGGCACAGAGGTCTGTGTGTGTTACTGTTGCTTCAGGCACCACCCCCAACAGCTCCCATTGGCCGGGAACGGGGAACCGCAGCCAATGGGAGCTGCAGGGGGCGCTGCCTGAAGCAAGAGCAACACACAGACCCCTGTGTCCTCCCTTCCCCACGTTCCGTCCACTTCCCGGAGCGGCACGGGGGCAGGGCAGGCAGGCAGGGATCCTGCCCTTCACCCGGTGCGTGTCGGGCCAGAGCCGCTCTAGGTAAACGCTGGGTGGGATGCGGGGGGGCTGCGAGGAGCTCGCGGGCCGCAGAAAATAACCGGGTCGCGTGTTTGAGACCCTTGTACTGGATGATGATACTCTGTGATGGATTATATCACTGATGTCTCTCCAACTATCCCCTTATGTATCATAATTCACAGGTGGGATGCCGAGACTTAAAAATTTGTTCTTAGTAGTTCATATATTGAAGAGAGAATTTCACTGAGGTGTTCTAGTGATAATGTTCACTTCTGAGGATTTTGCTGTCATTGGAACTTTGGCCAGAGCAAATTACAAATCTTGTTGCATCTTATTTGTTTTTAAGTGTATAAATCCATCATTTTATCTTTAAAAATACTTAATGCATTATAGTGCAACAGTTAAATTATTATACTAATTAATATGGTTGTACAAGTAGATAGTTTTCAGTCACTTTGTATTCATGTGTTACAGTTGCTTGAAATTCAGTCTCCAGAAATGCTTGCTCTTATTGATTGTATGACTGCTGCTGTATTACATGTGCTATGTGCATTTGATGCATGACAGTTAATATTAGGGCTGTCAATCGCAGCTAATGCAAGCAATTAATGCAAAACAAATTAACTAGATTAAAAGAAATAGTTGTGATTAATCACACTGTTAAACAATAATAAAATATCAATTTCAATTTATTATAAATATTTTTGGATATTTTTCTACCTTTTCAAATATGTTACCTGGAAGTGAGAACAGGCGTTCACATGACATTATAAATAAGAAGCAGGCAGCATTATCTCCTCTTGTTTTGTCTTAGCGATTGGCTGAACAAGAAGTAGGACTGAGTGGACTTGTACGCTCTAAAGTTTTACATTGTTTTGCTTTTGAGTAAAATTAAAAAAAAAAAAAAAAAAGATAATTCTACATTTGTAAATTGCACTTTCAAAATCAAGAGATTACACTACAGTACTTGTATGAGGTGATTTGAAAAATACTATTTCTTTTTATCGTTACAATGCAAATATTTGTAATCAAAAATAATAATATAAAATGAACACTCAACACTTTGTATTCTGTGTTGTAATTGAAATCAATATACTTGAAAATGTAGAAAAAAATTCAAAAATATTTATAATTTAAATTGGTATTCTATTTTTTAACAGTGCGATTAAAACTGTGATTAATTGTGACTTTTTTTAAAATGTGTGACTAATTTGATTTTTTTTTTAAATCATTTGAATCTTAGTTAATATAGTTTGGGATTATTTGCCACTTTACCACGTTCTGTATTAAGGTGTAGGGGATATCAAATAGAATCTCGTCTGTGGTGTTTCTATTCTATTTATTTTTGGCATTTGTCTTTGTATACTGCATTACTATTTAAAATAGTTGCACACTTTCAAAATGGTGTGCTCTCAATTTTACGTGTTAGTACACAGTCTTGCCACATGATGGAGCTGAAAATAAACTGACGACTACTGCAGAAAATAAATGAGATACTTTTGAATGGCAGCATGAGTTCTAAGACATAGTATCTGAACTTTCCTTTTTTTGACTGAGCCTATATCATGTTTGCTAGATGGCACTGGTTAGCTCTCATTTCTGAAATCTAAACTATAGAGCATGAAGGAATTTGTCCACCTGTTAGTTTGTCTCGCAGAAGTATTTTCAAAGGTAACAGGTTTAAATTTTGGTAATGGCTTGAGCCCTTATTTACTTACCATGCTATTTAAATAATGTAAAAATTGGGAATCTGAACAAAATCATAAAGGTAGATAACTCTATTACACAGAAAAATCCCACAAGAGAGGAGTGTGGTGGCAGGAAATTTCTACCCATGCTAAACTGCATTGCCTCCTGCCAGATTACTACATGGAATTATCTGCATTCTGAAGAGGGTGGTGATGTGGGGACCAGAAATATCCCTAATGCAACCCCTCAGTTCTGTGGGACATATGCGCAGGGCACAAGAGGCACTGTACTACTTAGAACAACTCCCTGCCCTTCCTCTTTGTGCACACAGCTCCATATAGTTCAGCACCTGGTATATTAAGAATTTACTGAGAAACCCTGATATATTGGATTGCCATCCTTGATTCCCATCATGATTGTGATAGATAAGCCACATAAGGTTTGGATCAGGTAAGCATCATAGAATCCTACGAGTGGAAGGGACCTCGGGAGATCATCTAGTCCAGTCCCCTGCACTCATGGCAGGACTAAGCGTGCTTTTGGTATAGAAATTTAGTGAGATTTCTAGTATTTGTGTAATCAAGAACACATTGCAGTCCAAGCAGACACGAGAATAAAGAGACAAATGCCTTTTTTTGTTGTGGAAAAAAGAGGGTATTTTGTTTTTGTTTTTTGTTATTTTTTTTAAAGTAAAGATTCATGGTTTCTTCTTAGAGCAACTTAATTCCTAAATAGTCTATACTAGATCAATACTGCTTTGTGCTACAGTTATGATTGTGGTAATCTAAATACCCATGAGCTAATTACATGTACACTTGTCCATTACAGGTCAGATATGACTCAGAGGAAGTTTAAAAAGAAAACTTCAAATCAAAAAGCAAAAGAAGAATATGAGAAAATAAAGGCTGAACGTGCCAAGAAGAAAAAGGTGAATAAATCTTAAATTGAGATCTTTGGGGCAGGATTGTGTCCAGAGGTTAAATTGGAGGGGGGAGGTAAATGATATTCTTTGTCTCCGAAATCAGATTAAACACCACTCACAGAGTACAAGTCTTAAAATATGATTGTTCATGCCTTCCTGTTGTGCACTGCACTGGGTTTCCTTAGTTTTGTTCCCTCTGTTTGTGGGTTTTAATATACGTTGTGCTTATCTGGCTAAGCTCAAGCTTCACAGGACTTGATGCCTCCTGTGCTCTTTGATCTGGCTTCCCTTCAGTGAGGTTTGGCTGCCCTGCTTGGACTTCTTGGACTTGATTTTTTGATTGGGGAAAAATAAGTTGTGACATCTCCCCATGCCATCCATTTGTGATGCTAACTGAGATGTCACTCACTCTGGAAACTGCAAATCTTCATAATGAGACAACAGTATAATGCAGTTGCAAAAAAAAAGCTAATATAATTCTGGAATGTATTAACAGGAGTATCATATGGAAAACATGAGAGTTAATTGTCACGCGGTATTCTGCACTGGTGAGGCTTCAGCTGGAGTACTCTGTCCAATTCTGGTTGCCACACTTCAGGAAAGATGTGGATAAACTGGAGAAAGTCCCAGAGGAGAGCAACAAAAATGATAAAAGGATTAGAAAACCTGACCTATGAGGAAAGGTCAAAAAAACCCCAAACTGGGCGTGTTTAGTCTTGAGAAAAGAGGACTGAAGGGGGATCTGATAAGTCTTCAAATCATTAAGGACTGTCATAAAGAGGACTGGGATCAATTGTTCTCCATGTTCAGGTAGAACCCCGCTCCTCCCCCTCCCACCAGTGTTGAATTTAGAGTTAGTGGGGCCCTGTGCTCAGCTTCATTTTTGGGGCCCCCCCCCCCATGGGGGGAGCATTCTCTCTTATTTCTCCCCCTTAACCCAGGGCCCTGCAGCCCCTATAGCCCCTGCATTCCGGGTGGCCCTGCCTGCCGGGGGGGGCAGCTTTCCCGCTCACTCCCTCCCTCCCTCCCAGAAAGTCCTAAGCTCTGCCAAACAGCGCTGTTTGGCAGCGGGGGAAGCGCGGGGAGGAGGCGGAGAAGAGGAACTTGTGCAATGCTCCCTTGTAAAGTCAGCCAAACGACGTTATAAGGGAGCATTGCACAACTTTAATGAGTATGTTCCCTAATGGAACAGCGACGTAACTTTGAAACAACGTTAAGCGGGAGGACGTTAAGTGAGGAGTTACTGTATGTGCTAAATAGTGTTATAAATCTTGACACATCAAGTTTCTAATAGACCACACAATGATATTAATGATTCTTAAGACTGCATATCTGTCGAAACCACAAGTCAGGTTTATTTCCTTTCCATAGAAACGTGTTTTCTTGTAGTCGTGTCAGCAAGAAAAGCCTCCAAAATCTATACCTATAGACGCAAGCCATCCTGCATATTCCACATGGACAGGGTCATTCTTCCTGCTCCAGAATAACTTGTTTTAAGCCCAATGTCAGCAATGATCTAAAGTAACTTTTCTCTGATGGCTCTTTGTCTGGCCTGCATGAAATGCAATTGATTAGGAAGGTTTGATTTTTGTTTTTGTTTTTTTTTTGTTTTTGTTTGTTCAATGCCACACATTTTAGTATTTTTTCAGAAATATTCATTAATAAAATACTCATTTATGGACACTTTGGGTATATGAAAGGGACTTAGTATTGGTCATTATTTAGATTTTTTCAGCTGCTTTGGGATTCCTATTTAGAAATGTTTGCTTGGGTTATTTAGATTTAACTCACTTTATATTTTCATAGACCATAAAGTACTATTCCTGCTGAATTATGAAATATTTCTGTTGCATAAAATTGTTTTTCATGTGTTTTTAATTTCTACAAAACACTGACGCCTATTTATGCAATGAAAAGAATATAATATGCATTTGATAAACTAGCATCTCTTGACATGCACACTGCTGCTAAGACATCTGTCTTTGTGGCCTTTACAGTGTTGCGTTTCAAAGAATAAAATCCCATCAGAGCAGCCATCCAAATAAATTGAAGCAAGCCTTTAGTCTGATTAGTGACAGCTTCACATATTTTGATAGGACATCATTTCAGTGTATCAAACTAGTTAGCATGCTCATTAAAAATATAATTTGCTTTAGTAATTTATTCAGTGTAAAACAAAATATTGATAGTAGCACCTAAAGTTGCCCTAAATGCTGAATAAAATTATGTAAAGAGTTTTATACCACGCTTGTCACTGGTAGTATGTAAGTGCTTTCCAGTAGTGCATTACGTGATGTGACTAACATCTGTTACATGTTTGTTTTTGGTTTTTTTCTCATTCTCTCCCCAGTGGGAGAAGTGTGTGCAGTGGAGTGTCTTGTTTTAGTGGGGAGGCTTTTATTTCTTGTTTTAGTTTGTTTTTTAATATGTATGTTGCAGTGTATTTGTTACAGAAAGCAGGTAAAAAAAAAAAAAAAGTCTTGCCCTTGGAACAGAAGGCGGTGAGGTTTGTGATGGTCCTTAGTTCCTGTGGGATTTCATTCTACAGCCTCAGCCAACCCTATAGAAAGGTCTGTGTGCAAGACGAAAGAGCTTTAGCTTTATTGTAGAGAGTACCATTGTGCCACAGATGTGAAGTTGCCATCGCAGTCTTCATTCCAATGGAACGTTTGTTTGTTACAATAATATCTGACTCTTCAGTTCTCAAATTTCTTTTAAAAGTGGTGATGGCCATAAAACCAGTATGGTACCCAACTTCAAATATTTTCACAAGGATGCTTGTATTATTTAAAAATCACATCTAGGGTTTGTACTGATTCTGATTTACTCATGTCAGTTATATTTTCGCTGCTTTTATTTCAGGAAGCCGAGAAAAGGAAACAAGAAAGAGAAGAAGCTCAAAGGCTCTACAAGCAAAAGAAAATGGAAGCTTATAAAATATTAAGTAAAAGGACCAAAAAAGGACAGCCAAATCTAAATTTACAAATAGAATTTCTCCTTCAGAAAATACAACAAAAACCATAGACCAGATTATCTTCTCTTTTCAGTGAATTAAAACAATCCACTAAATACATGCATTGACTGGTACTTTTTTTTATAGGTGATATTTTTTAATGAGAATATCTGGCAACTATTTTTGTTTGTTTTGATTATTGGTCCAGGATTGTGCTGGAGAAAGTCATTGATCTTGAAAACATTTGTACTGGTCTGAAAATAATATTTCTAGCTCAAGCAGATTATGGGATATTGAACTTTTTTACAATAAATGTTCTAATTAGCATCTTGCTTTATTCCCCACTTCAGTTCTATACTTGATTTTTACCAGCCAGTATCCCAAATTGCTAGTTTGAGACTTTTTACCATTTTGAGAGCTGGGATTCCATGCTGCTTTTCAGATGGCATAAAGCATTTGTTTTTAACTCTAGCAGTTCTTGTGTTATTGGCTGCTGAAATCATGTCCGTTGAATAGGGAGAAACAGGATGGCAAACTATGAACGCAATATCTAAATGAACTGCCAGGGCTAGGATTGCATTCCTTATGCCATTTGAAAGCTCAGAATACGGAAACCCAGAATATAAATTATATTATAAGGCTTTTATTATACCCTTCCTCCTCCTCCTCCCCCCCACCCCACCCCCCCCCCAAAAAAAAAGGAATAAAACTTGCCCAGGTCTAAGACCTTCTAATCAGTTCTGGGCTAGTGATAAGGTCTAATATGTTATGAACCATCATGGATAGAAAAGCGTACTTTATAGATAGAGCACTAGATTGGGATTTAGGACAACTGGGTTCTATTCCTGACTGCTTACTGGGAAACCGTGGGTAAGTCACTTTGCCTCTGTGCTTCAATTTCCTCTTCTGTAAGATGGGGATAATGATACTGATCTACTTTGCCAAGCGTTATGGGATCTGCTGATGGAAACATGCTGGGTAAGAGCTAGGTATTTATTAATTATGTTTAATTCTGTGGCCAATTCTAAGAAACCAGTGGATTTTTAAATAAATAAATCTCTGACCTCTTCAATGGAAATAAGACATTTTGACTACTGCTTAAGAAGTGAAGACAGTCTCATTTGCATCACTGCTTTAGAACACTTCCATTGCCCCTATTCGGATAAGATTTTCCAGAGATTAGCGTGCTCTCATCTAGGTTTTTTCAGTTGCACAGAGAATGTGTTTTGGTTATTCCATATGTTAGCTAAATATCTTCGCATATCTTGTTTATGCCTCTTCTTCTTGAAACAGATCTTCCATAAATAAATTTGAACTCCATATACATCTGTTTAACATTTTTCCATGCTTTTGCTTTAAATCTAATAGTAATGGTTCCGTCTACTGAGAATTTTTTCCTCTTTGAAAACATTCAGCCAAACCTTGTAAACATCATAGGCTTATTTTTAAGTTGGGCTATGGTGATGTTTACTAATGCTAATGATATTTAGCTCTAGATGTAGCTATAAAAATGTTAATTTTTTGTACACTTGCCTGCAGCCATGGCAGCAGTTAATTTTTTTTCAGAACGGTATGTTTCCATCTTCCATAGCGTTCAGAAAATCATTTTTAAGCTTGTAATTTTAAATAGCCACAAACATAGTATGGTCAGTATAATGTGGTGCAATACAGAAATGAAGAACCTCACTTCATAAAGGTTTATTCCAAAAGTGGTAAATATTTATAAAACGTATTCCTCCATATATTAAAATGCTATATTTTGAAGTTTGAACGAAAAGGTGCATTTGAGGTGTAAAGGATCCCCTTTGAGCACTGTGAGGCATTAATTCATATCAAGTTGAAAAAATTTCATCTCATAGTTTAATTTGCAATATCTCCCCCTGCTTTGACAGCCAATAAATAATGTCAGATGAGTCTCTACATCTGATAAAGATTATTCAGACACAAAGGGGAAGAGAGTCTGTTCCAGACACGTGAATGAGTTTTCAAATTTGATCAGTTATCAAGGGAAAGGATGCAAAAATAACTAAGCTGTAGACTCTCTAGGGTGTCCTCTTCTGCACATCCATATACATAATTAGCAGTGAGGAAACTTGGAATTTCTTTTGATAGCATTCCATATGAGGAGGAATTAAATGTGATGGAAAGACTTCTTCAGGCTATACGCTATAAGAAGAACCATCAGAGCTGCAGATTAGTATTCTAGAGAAATACTTATGCTATTTACAATGTATTTTTATGAGATGTTTAGTATCTTCTGAAATAAAAAATCCTTGCTGTCTTTGTTTTTATTTGAAATACTCATGTAGTAAAAATAAAATTTGATTGGCTGACTTTAAGCTCCCTCAAGAGGGAAGTAGTTTAGAATTGGGGATAGACAGGTCTCATTTCTCAGAGCTCTAAGGAATTGCCTCCCGCTGCCTCTTCACACAGCTTGCCCTCTTGGTTCTGCATCGTTGCTGTAATCTCATTCAAGCAGTATTCTTATAGAGCTTGGCAACAGAATAAGTGAGCTTTTCTCCTAAGAATCTTTTTTAGCAAATGAATGCACTACCTGCAGGAGAGAAAGTAAAGGCTCTTGTATACCTCAATAGTCATCTTTTATTATAGAGTCAGCACATCACACTCACCATCACTAATTTTAACAATATTTCCATTCTACCCCCTTATTTTCAGTTACTTGTAACTTTAACCTTCCATGCTGAAGTTTTCCAAGTTTAATCTCTCAAAATCTTTGTTCATAGAAAGCTGCACTGTGGCAGGGAAATGGTCTTTATTGTGAAGTGCCTTTCACCATTTTTGCTTCAAGTTGGTTTTGCTGGGATGGCTTTATTGGCTGGAAAACAGATTCATATAGTTTCTGAGGTATGATTTTTAGCATTTCAGCTTTCTCCTTCAAACACGGTCTGTATGGATTGCCATTGTTGGGATAATTTCACCAGACCAGTGTTCTAGAGAGCAGTATCCATTTGGAGGTACTCTCCTGTTCCCACCCTTTCCTCTTGTGCAGAGTTGTGAGGATATAAATGAGGAGTACCTTCAACTACTTTTCAGTTCCTTTTACTTCTGAAAGTGCAGTGGGCTTTGAATTTATGCTTGGTGTTCTCTGCACATCCCACATCAACTTTTTCTGCCCTTCAGTTTTTTTTCTTGCATATGGTTAATTAACCCATGAGTTTTTTTCATTTAAAAAATGAATATAATGTAACTTATTCACGTGCAATTAATTTAAGTATCCTGGTTGTTTTTGCATCTGTACTCTATCAAACAAACTTTTAAGCTTAATTTAAAGCAGTGTGGATGAAATTGAAGAAATTGGGCTTATGAGCATACAGTAAACTACATAGCATTCCATACAGTTCTGAATGTATATGGATGAAGTACTAACAAAACTGTAATATTGCTCTTGCACATCTGTCATTAAATAGGTGGCAGACATTTTCCTGACATTTGTATCTAGTTAATGTTTGGAGGGGCTTGTTTGAGTGGATTGTTTTCCCCAAACCCATAGGTATAACTATTGAACAGATAATTGTCGTCATGTTAGTCATCAAAGCATATAGGAGAAAACATTTAATAATAATAAAGGTTCCTATAGGCATGCTAAAAGTTTAATTGAGGCCATCCATGAGGCTTATGGGGCCCTAGTAGGCCAAAGTCTTTCCAAACCTTTCTCAAGGATTGGGGTCCCCCTTTGGACAGAAGGTCCTCTCCATTTGCTGGATCAGAAAGAAAGCCCTGCTTAAACCTTGCCTTTTTATATTTAAAGCCCTTTGTTGCTTTCTGGAAAAGCTGGTTTGAGCCAGTATATGCAAACCACCCCAGGGAGGCTCTCTGGAGGAGTTTATAACCTAAGTGGTTCACCTTAATCACCATCTACTGTTTGTAGCCCCTGACAGTGCTGTAGTCCTCCCCTGACTTGGAGTCACATACAATCCCAAACCCACAGTGTTACAAGTCATAAACCATTCATACACTTAACACAAAGTGGTCCCCACAGATATTGTGTGTCGTTGCAGTGTCTGTCACAGGTTGTGCATGTGAATTTTTTAACAGGACTATTGTGTTTAAGATTAACAAACTCTGCTAGGTAACTACCACACTGAAGACTTTGTGCGGAGAATATTTCACCCCAGGCCACTACTCCATCACAGCCTAGATAACCACACCAGCAGCAGCGCTTCTGGTGGGCAGGAAGGAAAACGAATTTTCATCAATTCCCCCTTCTCACAGTAGGATTTCTTGTTTATGCCCCATTGCCTTTTCTCAGATCTTTGACTTTACGGAGATGTGGACATAAGGAGGAAATGAGCCATTATTAAGACCTATCATCTTTTCCTCAAGAGAATCATGTGTTGTTTCTCCAACACAGCTTAGTTCCCTGCTTCAGCAGCAACAGCACTTCGAGTGTGTGTGAAGGAGAGAAGGGAATCTTTCTTACTCCTCCTGTATGACCACACAGGATATGTCTGCACAGCCAGTGGCAGCGAGACTCCGATCCTGGCTTGACAGACTCAGGCTCCCATTATGGTGCCAAAAACGGTAGCTGTGTAGACAGTGCTATGAAGTTGCTGCTTGGGCTCTGAAGTGCTAGGCTCCAACCCAAGCTGCAATGTCTGCACAGCTATTTTTAGTGCCATAGGGCAAGCCCCATGAGCTCCGTTGACCTGGGCTCAGAAATTCCTAGCCCCAGGCTGTGGAGACCTACCTTAAGAGACTTGGAGGATATCCTGAGCTGCTGCTGCTTAATTGTAGTTAAGCACCTCATTGCAGCAGCTACGCTTTCTACCGCTTCTCCTGGTGGTCCCAGCTCTCCAGGCTATAGCAGCAGCAGTTCCTGAAGGGTGGGGAGCAGCCCCAGCACCTCTTGGCTTGGCACTTCATAGCCTTGGCACCCCTGGGCTTGCTGCGTCAGTTATGAAAGTAAAAGTACCACTTGAGCCCTGGCACGTTTTCCATTACAAATTAAGCACTAGTAGGGAGCAGGCTATTTGGGAGAGGAGGTGGGGGCAAGACCTTTCCGGTGGATTCTCCACACACTTCCTGCAGGACTCCATGCTATTTTGGGAGGAACATAGGGTGACCAGACAGCAAGTGTGAAAAATCAGGACGGGGGTGGGGGGTAATAGGAGCCTATATAAGAAAAAGACCCTAAAATCGGGACATCTGGTCACCCTAGAGCAGTGTTTCCCAAACTTGGGACGCCCCCACACTGCTTCCAGCAGCTCCCATTGGCCTGGAGCAGCGAACCGCGGCCAGTGGGAGCTGCGATCAGCAGAACCTGCCTACAGGGCAGGTAAACAAACTGGCCCGCCAGGGGCTTTCCCTACACAGGTGGCATCACAAGTTTGGGAAACACTGCCCTGGAGGAACAGGAAAGGGTGGAGTTATATTTAGTTTTCTTTTTAAGATGCATCTTGTGAAAGGAACTGCTTGTTGAAAGATGTGAATTTGTAGGTGAAGCATAGGTTAGGTTGAGGATGGCAGGATGCTATAGTGTGGCAATATCTAGAGCCTGAGTGGTACCACTGTGGTTTTACCTAACTTCAAGTCCAGAGTTAGCAACTGAGTTTCTGTGGCTGGGTGTATTCAGTAGTACACCCACTCATTCCAATAGTTTCTGCCTGTCTATAGTACTTATATGGACCCCAGCACTGTAGTATCTTACACTTTTAAACATATTCATAACCTTACACCTTTTAATGAATTTATTCTCACAACATCCCTGTGAGGTAGGAAAGTGCTACAATCCCCATTTCACAAATGGGTCACTGAGGCAGAGAGAGACTGTTACCTTATGTGAATAACGAGTTGGTGAAAATTTGGGACAACCTGGATATCAGATCTTCTCTCCCTCATATTTTTGGTAAATTATGCCAACACCACAAATTATAAAGTGAATATATAGTTTTGAAAACTGATTCAATCACTGTAGCATGCTCTTAGGTTTAGGAGGTAATGTGTCTTTCTGCTTTCAGAAAGGCATTTTTAATCTTTTGATCAGAGCTATTAGAAACAGCTCCAAGTGGATTGATGGACAAAGGTGTTTAGAAAAAGCTATCTAACAAGATAGGGAGGGAAAGACTGAAAGCCTATTTCCTCGCCGAATAATTTTTGCTAGTGTATGGTTTTTAGAACTTTTTGCTGACCTGATGGTTCATAACATAATGAGAACCATCACTATGTGAAGGCCTGCTGAAGTCTCTAAATAGAAATGTCAGATCTCCAAATTAACACCTCCTTAAGGGAGTGTGAGGAAAAAGTATGAAAGGTGTGGCTAATGTAAAGGAAGACTTTTATGTGGGCTTTGGGAGCAGACATGCCAAACCCGTGGAAAAAAAAAAACAGCACTTGAGCTTGTTTGTGGCTTAATTGGCTTGTGAGTTGCTTGTTGGCTAGTTTTTGGCTTGTTGCTTGTAGCTTCTTTTTTTTTTTTGATCGGCTCCCGGCAAGCAGGGCTAAGCAGGGGAGCGAGTCAGGGGTGCACAGTGGGCCCACTACAGTCCCAGACTGCACACTGGGGGGATCTAGTCACATAGAGTGTTGGGGTTCTTAGGGATTGGCTTGTTTTGGCCTTGTTTTGAAATGGGGTTAGCCTGATTTCTGGCTTATTGTGAAAGTTGGGGTGCTTATTTATCGTGTGAAAGTTGGCAACTTGTTTGGGAGGAGGTGGGAACGTGGAATCATCCTAGTCTCTTCAACTGGAGTTTACTCCCCCCCCCCCCCCCCCCTGTTGCTAGCAATATACAGAACTGGAGTTTAAGTTTCTGGTTTTTGCAATAGAAAACAAAAGACTCACACTCATTCTATTTATGTAGCTACTTGTATGTCCCCGTCACTATAGTCTCTGAGTACTCCAACAAATCCTCTAACCTCAAAGAAAATGTTTTGCTTTTTCTTTTCCCTTTCTCAAGTGATTGCTTTAATAGCTTTCCCCTCTAGGGATTAATAATCAAGGAGACAGTTTTTGCCAGTTCAGAGGGCCATTCTGAGAGATTTCTTTCTTCCTTGCATGCTTCCCCATCCCTTTTCCCCAAATGCCAAGAGAAAAATAGATAGCTCTTAATCATTGTTTACTTATCTATTTAAAAAAAAACCTATGGGATAGTCCTGGTCTCTTAACAAAAAAGAGACCTGAGGATTGTCTGCCTCTTTAAAACAATTTTCTGAGCAGATCCAGCAGACTGTGCATTGTAGAGTGTTAGATAGCAACTGGTTGAAGCTTTTGTTAGTGTTGTACAATGAATGGAAGTTCTACATTTAAGCAGAAAACAAAATACTTATGCCCCCACTTCCTTATACTTACCTTATTTTTGTTTCTACTGTGAGTGTGGGAAGAGATAGGGCTTATATTTTGTCAGTACAAAAGAACTCAGTATTTTTATAATTATATATAATCATTCCATAAATTAAATCAAATTAATTAAATTAAAATTTATATTGAAACCATTTCATAAAAAATGTTATTAAACCCAGCGTAGTCCAAGCTGAGGGCTCTCCTGCTAGCGCTAGGATCAATTCATCCAGGGATATTTCTAGCATCTATGGACCTTCAGGATGTTCATTTACATCTCTCTTGCACACCTCAACACCAACATTGCTGTCACTTTTCTAACAATCAATAGAAGTTCAGATAACAATAGCTAACAATCAATACCAGTTCAGATTATTATTTTCTTATTTGCACTCATCTCCCTGCATATTTTCCAATGACAGGATTATCCCCAAAATCTGAATTAGTCAGTTAACAAGTCAGTTTCAACCAAGATGAGAAATCCTATGAGTCTCTGTTAAGGACTGGAATTTCAAGAACCCATTTTGTAGGTAAGTCCAATTTGTTTTTAAAGACAGTGGAAATAATTTAATATTTTAAACCTTGTATTTCTACTACACCTCTACCTCGATATAACGCTACCCGATATAACACAAATTCGGATATAACGCAGTAAAGCAGTGCTCCGGGGGGGGTGGGGCTGTGCTCTCCGGCGGATCAAAGCAAGTTCGATATAACGCGGTTTCACCTATAACGCGGTAAGATTTTTTGGCTCCCAAGGACAGCGTTATGTCAAGGTAGAGGTGTATTTGTTTTTAGTTTCAGATCCTTCATAAGATAACAATTTTATAACATTAGAACTAGTGTATAAAATGTCTAAATTACTGGTGTATAAAATGCTAATTTGGTCATGCAGGTTTTATTGTGTAATTTTATTAAAGCCTTTTTATTAAAGCAGTTAGTCCCACAAGGACAGTTTGCATTCAAATCGCAGAATATGGTTTTTAAAGATACATAAAGAAGAGATGTTCTATGATCTGTGTTCACAGCATGAGCTGCATGTATGCCAAAAGCTGAGACTGTGCAGCCAGAATAGTTACAGTTGTGTCTCACTTAACTCTGTTTATAGTGGTGCTACAGAAGGCGGAGCTCCCCATTGAAATTTTTTCCTATCATGTAGCAGGAGCCCTTTTCCCTTTGAACTGAGGGGTAAACAAACACCTGCATTTCCAACCACTGACAATGCTGATAGTCGGGTGGCTAACAGAGCTTGCTGCTACATTTCACGCTTCCTGCCTGCAAGTTAAGAATCTGTCACTTCTTTGTCAAAAGTAACTTGCCTGGAGCATTGGCACGGTAGTCTTTTATTTAAATATGCATGTTCCAAATCGCAGTGCAGTAAACTGGCATCTTACCACCAGGCCAATACTGAAAACAGAAAATGTTGTCTGTGTAACGATGCCAGACACACATTTTAACTATTTGATCCATTTTTCTTCCTCACCTAATATCTGGCACATAAATACCTTGCAACGCCGGCTACAAAAGTGCCATGCAAACGCCTGTTCTCACTTTCAGGTGACATTGTAAATAACAAGCAGGCAGCAGCATCTTCTATAAATGTAAACAAACTTGTTTGTCTTAGTGATTGGCTGAACAAGTAGTAGGACTGAGTGGACTTGTAGGCTCTAAAGTTTTACATTATTTTGTTTTTGAGAGCAGTTATTTAACAAAAAAAATCTAAATTTGTAAGTTTCACTTTCATGATAAAGAAATTGCACTACAATTGTGGTGAATTGAAAAATACTATTTATTTCAGGGGTTCTCAAACTGGAGGTCGGAACCCCTCAGGGTGTCGCAAGGTTATTACATGGGGCGTCGCGAGCTTTCAACCTCCACCCCAAACCCCGCTTTGCCTCCAGCATTTATAATCGTGTTAAATATATAGAAAAGTGCTTTTAATTTATAAGAGGGGTCGCACTCAGAGACTTGCTATGTGAAAGGGGTCACCAGTAAAAAAGTTTGAGAGACACTGATTTATTTGGTTTATCATTTTTACAGTGCAAATATTTGTAATAAAAATAACAATATAAAGTGAGTACTGTACACTTTGTATTCTGTCTTGTAATAGAAATCAATATATTTGAAAATGTAGAAAAACATCTGAAAATATTTAATACATTTCAATTGGTATTCTATTGTTTAACAGTGCGATTAATCACGATAAATTTTTTTGAGTTAATTGTGTGAGTTAACTGTGATTAATTGACAGCCCTAATTAATATATATATTTGGCATGTAGGGGCCACTAAGTAGTGACTGCCAGGCACTGCATACATAATGAAAAGATGGTTCTTGCCGAAAAGAGCTTACAGTCTTAATAGAAAATAGGCAATAGGCAGACAGGAGAACGTGGAAACAGTAAGACAGTTATGGTTAGTGTAAAAAGCAGTGGCCACAGCATACTATTTAATGAGGCTGGGGCTGTGGATTCTGTCCCTCAGTGCCTGAGCACAGTTTGTTACACTGTGTGAAACTGACCTTAAATATTTTTCAGGAAAATTATACTAAACAATGGTAATCTCATATTACAAGGATTCTTTTTTAGCTCTATAAGTAATATATTTAAATACTGGTGCCTGAATTAATTACCTACCATAGATGATATGACACTGTATGGAATATGTGGGACACTCTGTGATATTATTGATACCAATATTATAAAATTGCAATGAATCTTACCAAATATGCCATGTAAGATATCTGTGAAAATGTTATGCTTTGCCAAGTATGATGATCTTGTTTATATGTTTGTATCACCTTTGTATTGTGAGTTATAGATATGTATGGTATATCTGTATTTCCAAACTTGTGCTGTGTTTCTGAGTGACACCCCCAGATAGATTGACATCAGCACTGCCTACTTGATGACCCATCAAGGGTCATCAGCGATACAACTGACCCAGTGAGAGAAGGCAAGGGATTCACCTTATGAGTCAGCAAGGCATGTAGGCGCATGCCGGTGGACAGAGAACTCTAAGGGTACGTCTACACTACACGATTAATTCGAATTTAGCTAATTCGAATTTGGTAAACCGGTTGTATTAATTCGATTGTATGCGGCCACACTAAGCACACTAATTCGGTTGTGTGCGTCCATGTACTGGGGCTAGCGTCGATTTCTGGAGCGTTGCACTGTGGGTAGCTATCCCATAGCTATCCCATAGTTCCCGGAGTCTCCCCTGCCCATTGGAATTCTGGGTTGAGATCCCAGTGCCTGATGGGACCAAAACATTGTCGCAGGTGGTTCTGGGTACAGCCTCACCCCTCCCTCCCTCCCCCCCTCCCTGCATGAAAGCAACGGACGGCAGACAACCATTTCGCGCCTTTTTTCCTGGCTGAACGCAGCAGACTCCATACCACGGCAAGCATGGAGCCCGCTCAGCTCAAGAAAGCAGTCATGAACATTGTAAATACCTCGCGCCTTATCGTACAGTTTATGCTGAACAAGAACCTTGAAAACCAGGCACAGAGGAGCAGGCTACAGCAGCGCGGCGACGAGAGTGATGAGGACATGGACATGGAATTCTATCGAGCCGCGGGACCCGGTGCTTTGGAGATCATGCTGTTAATGGGGCAGGTTATAGGCATGGAACGCCGATTCTGGGCCCGGGAAACAAGCACAGACTGGTGGGACCGCATAGTGTTGCAGGTGTGGGACGATTCCCAGTGGCTGCGGAACTTTCGCATGCGTAAGGGCACTTTCATGGAACTTTGTGACTTGCTTTCCCCTGCCCTGAAGCGCCAGAATACCAGGATGAGAGCAGCCCTCACAGTGGAGAAGCGAGTGGCAATAGCCCTGTGGAAGCTTGCAACGCCAGACAGCTACCGGTCAGTGGGGAATCAATTTGGAGTGGGCAAATCTACTGTGGGGGCTGCTGTGATACAAGTAGCCAAAGCAATCACTGAGGTGCTGCTACACAAGCTAGTGACTCTGGGGGATGTGCAGGTCATAGTGGATGGCTTTGCTGCAATGGGATTCCCTAACTGTGGTGGGGCGATAGATGGAACCCACATCCCTATCTTGGCACCGGAGCACCAGGGTACCCAGTACGTAAACCGCAAGGGGTACTTTTCAATGGTGCTGCAAGCACTGGTGGATCACAAGGGACGTTTTACCGACATCAACGTGGGCTGGCCGGGAAGGGTTCATGATGCACGCGTCTTCAGGAACACTAATCTGTTTAAACGGCTGCAGCAAGGGACTTACTTCCCGGACCAGAAAATAACCGTTGGTGATGTTGAAATGCCTATCGTTATCCTTGGGGACCCAGCCTACCCCTTAATGCCATGGCTCATGAAGCCATACACAGGCAGCCTGGACAGGAGTCAGGAGCTGTTTAACTACAGGCTGAGCAAGTGCAGAATGGTGGTAGAATGTGCATTTGGCCGTTTAAAGGCGCGCTGGCGCAGCTTACTAACTCGCTCTGACCTCAGCCAAAGAAATCTCCCCATTGTTATTTCTGCTTGCTGTGTGCTCCACAATCTCTGTGAAAGTAAGGGGGAGACCTTTATGTCCGGGTGGGAGGCTGAGGCAAATCGCCTGGCTGCTGATTACGCGCAGCCAGACACCAGGGCGATTAGAAGAACACACCAGGAAGCAGTGTGCATCAGAGAAGCTCTGAAAACCAGTTTCATGACTGGCCAGGCTACAGTGTGAAATTTCTGTTTGTTTCTCCCTTCATGAAAACCAGCCCCCTTCATTCTCATTCATTCTCTGTAAGCAACCCACCCTCCCCCCAGCTTTCTTTCAAAGGTAATAAAGTCACTATCGTTTAAAAATCATGTATTCTTTATTAAGTGATTATGAACATAGGGAGA
>NW_020664419.1:68259126-68259984 GCF_002925995.2 Terrapene triunguis | reverse complement strand
TGACAGCCTTTTGGTTGGGCTCTCCCCTGGGGTGGAGTGAGAGGGTGCACGCAGCATCCCCCCCCGCGTTCTTACACGTCTGGGTGAGGAGGATATGGAACATGGTGAGGGGGGAGGTAGGTTATACAGCGGCTGCAGCGGCAGTCTGACATCCTGCTCCCGTTCCTGAAGCTCCACCAGACGCCGGAGCATGTCCGTTTGCTCACGCAGCAGCCCCAGCGTTGCAGCCTGCCACCTCTCATCTCGAGCATCCCTCAAGACCTCACGGTCACTGGCATCTTTCCTAAATTTAGATACAGTGTCCTTCCACTCATCCAAATGAGCTCTTTGATTGTGGGTGGATTTCATTATTTCTTTGAACATGTCTTCTCTCGTCATCTTTCTACGACGCCTTATCTGAGATAGCCTTCTGGACGCAGGAGTGAGGCTTGAGACATTTGCAGCTGCTAGAGGGAGGGTTGAAAAAAAGGAGAGAAGTTTTTAAAATGATACATTTTACAGAACAATGCTTGTACTCTTTCATGGTGAACACTATTCACATTACATAGCACATGTGATTTCAGTACAAGGTCGCATTTTCCATCTTAATATTGAGTGCCTGTGGCTTTGGTGTTAGAGATCACAGACGCAGGTCCGGGCAACAGAATTCTGCTTGCATTCAGCCATGGTAAGCCATTGTCTTTCAGCTTCTGCGCCCTCCTTTCCCACATACCAAGCAAAGCCTGTTGACTGCTGAGGTTTTCCTGTTAACCTTCAGCAGCAGAAACCAAACTAAGCCCCCTCGCCCCTGCTAAAAGCTAACTGCAGGGAAGGATTTCTTATCAGCCACAGGCAAACAGCCGACCGCGTGGCTAGTAA
>NW_020664419.1:68234134-68259026 GCF_002925995.2 Terrapene triunguis | reverse complement strand
GCTAAAAGCTAACTGCAGGGAAGGATTTCTTATCAGCCACAGGCAAACAGCACAGTAGGAACGGCCACCTCTGTCCCCTTAATTAAGTTCCCGTATTTCAAGCAGGTTACCATGAGCGATATCACTCTCCTGAGGATTACACAGCGAGATAAAGAACGGATGTTGCTTGAATGCCAGCAAACACCGGGACCATACGCTGCCAGGCTTTGTCAGGCAATGATACCAGATTACTTGCTGCAAGCATGGCGTGGTCAAGTGTCCTACCATGGAGGACGGAATAAAGCGGCACTGCCCAGAAACCTTGTGGCAAGGCTTTTGGAGTACCTGCAGGAGAGCTTCATGGAAATGTCCCTGGAAGATTTCCGCTCCATCCCCAGACACGTTAACAGACTTTTCCAGTAGCTGTACTGGCTGCGAATGCATCCCAAGTCCTCAGGGCAAAATAATCATTAAAAAACCTTGCTTTTGAACTATGTTTTATATTTTAAAAGGTAAACTCACCTGAGGTCCCTTCCATGGGGTCATGGTCTTGGCTACTGGCTTGGGAGGCTTGGGAGGGTACTTCAGTCAGGCTGAGAAAAAGCTCCTGGCTGTTGGGGAGAACGGAGTGCTGGGTGCTATCTGCAAGATCCTGATCTTCCTCTTCCTCCTCCTCCTCCTCTTCTCCACCCTCAGAATCCTCAGGTGTAGAGACTATCCCAGACCCGGTTTGCACGATCACAGGTGGGGTAGTGGTGGCGGCCCCCCCTAGAATTGCATTCAGCTCTGCGTAGAAGCGGCATGTCCGCGGCTCTGACCCGGAGCGACCGTTTGCCTCCTTTGTTTTTTGATAGGCTTGTCTGAGCTCCTTGACTTTCACGCGGCACTGATCTGAGTCCCTATTGTGGCCTCTCTCCATCATGCCCTTGGAGATTTTATCAAAAGTTTTGGCATTTCGTCTCTTTGAACGAAGTTCTGCTAGCACTGAATCCTCACCCCATACAGCGATCAGATCCAGTACCTCCCGTGTGGTCCATGCTGGTGCTCTTTTTCGATTATCAGCCTGCATGGTTACCTGTGCTGATGAGCTGAGGTATCTGGGGTCACCTGTGCTCTCCACGCTGAGCAAACAGGAAACAGGAAATGCAATTCAAATTTTCCTGGGTCTTTTCCTGTCTACCTGGCCAGTGCATGCGAGTTCAGAATGCTGTCCAGAGCGGTCAGTGGTGCACTGTGGGATAGCTCCCGGAGGCCAATAACATCGATTTGTGGCCACACTAACCCTAATTCGGATTAACAAAATCGATTTTGACGTTACTCCGTTCGTCGAGGTGGAGTTCAGAAATCGATTTAAAGGGCCCTTTAATTCGAATTAACAGGCTCCGTAGTGTGGACGGGTGAAGGGTTAATTCGGATTAACGCTGCTAAATCCGAATTAAAGTCCTAGTGTGGACCAGGCCTAAGGCTTTTCCATACCATGTGCTGCGAAGCTTGCGTTTGAGACACAGGAAGTACAAGCTATATGGCAAAAGAAATATAAAGGGCAGCTGCATCATCTCCACTTTGTCTTCATTCCTGCTTCTTATGTCTGGAGTAACTTTTCTACAAACGAAGCTCTGAACAAAGGTTCTGTACCCAGGTTCTAAGAGCAGGGGGAGCAAATATAAAAAAGGCGCCCCCCTTGGCTCCTCCTCTGTCCACGCCCCCTGGCTCCTCCTCTGGCCACGCGGTCCCCCCCCCCTTGGCTGGCTCCTCTGGCCACACTGCGGCCATGCTGCGCCCCCCCCTCTTGCTCCTCCGGCCGCGCCGCCCCCCCTTTGGCTGTAGAGGGAGGCTGGCAGAGGACAGGGGTTTTGAGGGGAGGGATGTAGAGGGAGGGTAGCAGGAGACAGGGGGTTTGAGGGGAGGTGAAGGGGAGGATGTGGAGGGAGGGTGGCAGAGGACGGGGGTACGAGGGGAGGTGAAGGGGAAGATGTGGAGGGAGGGGGACAGGGGGTTTGACTTGAGGGGAGGATGTAGGGAGGGTGGCAGAGGACGGGTACGAGGGGAGGTGAAGGGGAGGGAAAGGCAGGGGCACGGGGTACATGGGAGGGGTGCACGGGGTATGGAGCTTGGGGAGGGGTTACCGGGGATGGGAGTGGGCTGGGGTCCCTGGGGCTCTCTGTGCAGAGGGGGCTGGAGCTGCCCCTGGGACTGGGAGAGCCTGGGAGTCCGCTGCCTGCCCTTCCGCTGCTTCTTTCCGGGGCCCGGCCGCTAGGCCTGGCCCAGCCAGCAGCAGAGAACAAACCCCACAGTCACTGCCTCGGAGGGGCTCGCCGCGTGCAGTGCCAGCCCAGGCTCAGCGCTGGCGCTACCCCTTCGGGGGTGGGGGCAGAAGGCAGCGAGCACTGCCAGGCGCGGTCCGAACGAGCTGCAGCCCAGCTCGCCCGCTCAGCCCGGGGGCGCTGCCCTGCCCGGGGCTGCTGGCGGAGCCTGGCTGTGGGCGGGTTGCGCTGACAGGCCGCGGCGGGAGGGGGGGAAGCCCCCCCATGGCTGCCGGCCACCAGCCGGCGGGCCCCCCCCCCCTCCTCCGGCTATGGCTGCCAGCCGCGCTTTGGGCTGAATGCCGCCCTCCCTCCCTCCCTCCCTCGGCTGGAGCCCCGGGGGGAACGGAGCGAAACCCCCGGACCCGCTCTCTCGGCCGCAGCGCCGGACCCTGCTCCCTGCCCCGGTTGCAGCGCCGGCCGGAGCACCATGAGACCCCCGGACCCGCTCCTCCACCCAGAACCCCGGGCGGAGCGCAGCGAAACCCCCGGACCCGCTCTCCCGGCCGGAGCACCGAATCCCGCTCCCCCAGCCAGAGCCCCGGGCGTAGCGCAGAGAAACCCCTGGCTCCACTCCCCCGGCCGGGGCGCTGGGCGGAGCACGGCCAACCCCCCTGCCCCGCTCTCCCGGCCGGAGCGTCGGACCCCGCTCCCTCGGTTGCAGCGCCTGCTGCAGTGCGGCCAGACCCCCAGACCCGCTCCCCCGGCCGGAGCCCCAGGCGGAGCGTGGCTAGACCCCTGGACCCGCTCCCTGGCCAAAGCTCTGGGTGGAGTGCAGCGAAACCAGCCTGCGCCCCACCTCACTCCTCCAGCCGCTTTTGGAAAGGCGAGGCTTTGGGGAAAATGTGCTGAGGGGAAGCAGCTGCTTCCCCTGCACCCCGCTAGCTACGCTACTGGCTGACCCTTTGGGGTCAGAAGAACATTTTGTATATGTGAGCAGAGTTTAAGTAACTTCTCCCTGTACTGGATCTACATGCTGATTGGGAGCCAGAGAACTGAAATGCAATAAAGGGGGCTGTGTGATTTCTTTTTTTAGGTTCTCAATAACCAGTGTGGGAGCTCAGGAGCACAGTTTTGTAAGTGGTTAGTTAGTCTAACTTCAGTATTAACCACCAGTTTGGGAAGAATCTGTTCTCTTTTTTGCAGCCTGCCCTGACCTTGGCATTTTCAGTGAGGACTGCCCTAGGCACACCAGGTCACAGTGGAAACTACATACCCTACGATTACTGGCACACATATATTGTGTTCATCTAAAAGTAAAAGGAATTCTAATTGAAGCTGAGGTTCAGTCTCCTCCTCTCTAGCAATGGGAGGATTACAAATTATGTTGTAATTTGCAGTGCGTTTTAGATCCAAGGACTATAAATACCCAGCCTGTATCATGTTTCAAATATGGTATGGGCCCTCTTAAGGAGACTCAGATGGTAATCCTGTATATTAATAGAATAATGCTAGATTATAGTGAAAACCTTCACATTTTATCTTCAATCATTGCTAATATTTATTATTAGTTTCCTTCCTCTGCCAGTTAAAGATTAGTTCAAATATGCAATAAAAATGGGTAAATATATCCTTTGCAAGATAATATCCTATATTGAGAGTTAAGCTTTTTAGTTTATTTTTACAGTTTTAAGCACTGATCCAGTTTCTTTTGTGCAAGGAATGTAGAAATGAATAAGGCATAGTCAGCTTGGCACGATTTAATGTTACTTCATGAAATTCCACATACACCAGCACTGCACTTGTGATTAAAGCAGTCTGACGGCTGCTGTCATATACATCAGTCACTTACACCGACTGTCTTCACGCTTTGAAATGATGAATTAGTGCCGGGTATATTTTTGCTAGCCATGACCCTTTTTGGCTCAGCCTCATCTTTTTTGGAGCTTGCTCATCATGACTACCAGGCTCATCATGACTACCAGGGGAACTACTGCTTTCCTACTTCGCCCAAGAGTAAAAACACCTCAGAAACATATCATGGATATTTACTAATTGTAAGGTTTTACATCCACTTTACACAAACTTACACATGCAGAGCTGCATACTTATGAAGCAATGCAGTAGAGCATCAAATGCTATATTTTACTGTCCACACTAAGCAACGTGCTTTATCTTATCATACGGGATGTACATGTGCCTTAATATAATTTCTGTCTTTTAAGTTAGCACATGCCTTTTATTCTGTTTAAGAAACTATTAATTAAATGCATACAATGAAAAAGGAAAGGCATTTTCATGCTAGTTGTGGCATAAGTACTTTTTTGGTTTACCGTCTGTAAAAACGTTAAGCTGTAATATAGAGACAAGATGGGTGAGGTAATTTCTTTTATTGGACCAACTTCTGTTGGTGAGGGAGACAAGATCTTGAGCTACACAGAGCTCTTCTTCAGGGCTGCTAAATGTACTACTCTCTGTGTCACAGCTAAATACAAAGCGGACTAGATTGTTTAACATAAGTAGTTAACATGTATTTCAAAAGGAACTATTCAATGTGAATGGTCCAGTTAACACCTCTCCAATCATGGGGGGAAAGGGTAGGGTAGGGAGAAAAATTGAAGAGGGCCAGTTAGATTAGGGTTATAGGGGTTGTAATAAGCCATAAATCCAGTGTCTCAGTTCAGTCCATGATTTTTAGGGCTTATTTATACTTAAAATACTACAACAGCATAGCTGTGCCTCTGCAGCGCTTCAGTGTAGATACGACCTAGGCTGACAGTAGGGGCTCTCCCATCGTTGTAGGCTATCTACCACCCCAAAAGAGGCAGTAGCTAGGTTGACAGAAGAATTTTTCTGTTGACCTAGCACTGTCTACACGGGGATTTAGGTCAGCTTAGCACCACCACTCAGAGGTGTAGATTTTTCACACCTCCAACCACCATAGTTAAACTGACCCAATTTTCTGGCATAGACTAGGTCTTAGTGTCTAACAAAGTTAGGAATTTAAGCTCCCAGGCTCATCTTTTAAAGGTGCTGTGCAAGTTTCCTTTGAGGCTGAGGACTGTAAGGTCAAATTCTATGATTTAAAGTGATAGCTTTGTGAAAAGTGTTCACCCACAGGTGATACGATGTTTTTGTCTTATTTTTCAGTGAGAGTTTATTCAAGAGTACAGTGATTATCTCATTTCACCCTCATAGTTGTTATTGGGGCATTTAGTGCACTGGATGAAATATACCACACGTTGTCATAGGCATGTGTAGGATCCATTGATCTTGAAAAATGTGTTGTGGGGAGTATTGATCATTGTAGCAGGGGAAATCGGTCTACAGGTTTTGCATCTGTTGTTCTAGCAGGGTCTGGCACCACTCAGAGTTGGTGTGTCATGGTCTGGGGGGAGCTTGCTTCTAATGATGAGCTTGAAGAGGTTGGGGATTGTTTGAAGGCCAGAAGTGGGGGTTCAGGAAAGATCTCTTTCAGAATGTGGTACCCATCAACTATGGGTTGTAATTGTTTAATGATAGCTACGGTTAAAATTTTGTCATGATTATTTTTAGTGAAAGTCACAGACAGGCCATGGGCAATAAACAAAAATTCATAGAAGCCCTCAACC
Source organism: Terrapene triunguis (assembly GCF_002925995.2). NCBI lineage: Eukaryota > Metazoa > Chordata > Testudines > Emydidae > Terrapene > Terrapene triunguis. The sequence continues at coordinate 68,253,193 of NW_020664419.1, read as the reverse complement.
TTTCCCTGACTTTTAGTAAAAAAACCAGGACGGGGAGAGGCTGACCACTGGGAGGATTTAAGCCTGAGCCTTATGGGGGGTGAGGGGCGGCTGGTAGTTCCAGCTGCTGCGGTGGAGGCCAAAACCAAAGAAGTCACAGAATTTCACTAAAGTCACAGAATCCATGACCTCCATAACTAAATCATGTCCTTAATGATAGCCCATATTGATTCCAATGTGGAGTGGTAGTTGACAACTAGGGCTTTGTGGTTGAAGGGGGTTTTATTTCTGTATTGGAGCAGGCTCTTTCAGGGCATTGAATGGCTTGTTCCATGATGCAATCAACTTTTCTGGTTTGGTAGAACATTCTTGTTTGGTGATTGCATTTTTATGTGTGTTAAGCTGTATATCCCGGACTTTCTCCTCAGAACATATTCTGTGGTATCTGAGTGCCTGGCTGTAGATAACAGATTTCTTGCTTTGTTTGGGATGGTTACTAGACCTATGAAGGTAGGCATGGTGATACGTGGGTTTCTTGTATATAGTTGTCTGTAGGGTTCTATTGTTGAAGCTTATTGTGGTGTCCAGGAAGTGGATGCTTCCTGTGGGAGCGTTCTAGAGACAACTCAGTGGATTGGTGGTGGTGGTTGACGTCGTGGTGGAATACGATGAGAGAGTTTAGATCATCTGTCCAGAGGATGATAATATCATTGATGTATCTCAGGTATATCATTAGTGGCATGGTGCATTTGTCCAGAAATTCTTTTTGAAGGTAGCCCATGAAGAGGTTGGCATATTGGGGAGCCATCTTAGTACTCATTTGTGACACTCTGTATCTCGGGGGAACACCCTGCACTTTTAATATGATTGTGTGGTATCCCATGCAAAGTTTGTCATGTTGGGTTTCTTCAGAAGGCTCATGATGCACTGAGCATTGTTGTTATAGTAATATTATAGGTTGTAATTTCATGTATATAGTTATGAGATTGAAAACATGTCCTCATGGCTTAAAACAAGCCCAGGCAAAACTCTTCGGGAACAGAGGGGCAGTTCACACCTCATCAGGGCATGTATGGGACAGACCCAGCCCAGCCTCACAGGAACAAAGGACACTGGCCTAGGCAGCAACAAAGGATCTGTTGGACTCTCAAGTGAGTCACCCCCCTTCCCTTGATCAGTCAGGGACTACGATGAGGTAATGCTCACCTGACCATGAAGGGGGAGAGGGGGGCAAAGCCAAGAGGGAAGAAAGAACATAATAAAAGGGAGAGACATTTGCCATGCTCTTCCTCGTTCTTCCACCACCATCTACAGACACCACTACCACCAAGTGACTGAAGCGCTGATCAAAGGGGAGAGCCTGGCTGAAGGGCAACCAGCCAGCCTGTAGTGAGAAACATCTACGTTTGTAAGGGCATTGAAAGTGTTAAGAGCAGCTTAGAATGTGTTTTGCTTTTATTTCATTTGACCAAATCTGACTTCTTGTGCTTTGACTTATAATCACTTAAAATCTATCTTTTGTAGTTAATAAATTCATTTGTTTATTCTACCTGAAGCAGAGTGTTTGGTTTGAAGCGTGTCAGAGACTCTCCTTGGGATAACAAGCCTGGTACATATCAATTTCTTTGTTAAAGTGACAAACTCATATAAGCTTGCAGCGTCCAGTGGGCATAACTGGACACTGCAAGATGGAGGTTCCTAGGGTTGTGTCTGGGACTGGAGATATTGGCTAGTGTCATTTGGTTGCACAATCCAAGCAGCTTACATGCCAGAGGCTGTGCGTGAACAGCCCAGGAGTGGGGGTTCTCACAGCTGAGCAGGGTAAGGCTGGATCCCAGAGTCAAGGATTGGAGTGACCTAGCAGATCACCGGTCCAGATAACACCAGGCGAATGTCACACCCTGGCTGTTCCCAGGGTTTGAACAAAGTGTTTGTTGTGAACATAAAATTGTTATAGTTAAATTTATAACTTTGCTAGATACTAAAAATCATGGCCTGAATAGACACTGTTTTAATAAGCCATAAATCCAATCTATAGCCCAGTAGCCCGCCCCCCATCCCACCCCATGACTGGAGAGATGTTAACTGGCTACTTCACCTTGAAATGTCACAGCTGTCACGGATTCCGTGACTTTCCTTAACCTTTGTGACTTCTGCAGTGGCCGGTGGGGCTGAGTTAAGGAAGGCCGGGCGGGTGAGACAGGGCGAGCCCCCACACCCCAGCCCTGCTCCCTGGCAGGAGCACCAGATGGAGCGGGGCGAGCCCCTGCACTCGAACCCTGCTCCCCGGCAGGGGTGGTGGGCGGGTGGAGCAGGGAAAGCCCCCACACCCACACCCCGCTCTCTGGCAGGAGCACTGGGTGGGCAGAGCAGGGCAAGCCCCTGCGCCCTGCCCCCCGGCAAGAGTGTCAGGCAGATGGAGCAGGTCGGGACATGGGGGTGTCCATTTTTCTGGGGCCCCCCAATTGGCCGGGGCCCCTCAGCATGCGCCCCGTTTGCCCAGTGGCTAATCCACCACTGCAGGAGAGCAGTTATGTGGTAGTGTGCAGGAACCCTGGGCAGGGCCAGCGCAACCCATTAGGCAACCTAGGCGGTCGCCTAGGGCACTACAATTTGGGGGGCGGCAACCGCGGCGGTATTTCGGCGGTGGGACCTTCTGCCGCCTCTGTGGGGGGCGGCATTTCGGGGCGGGACCTTCCACCGCCTAGGGCGGCAGAAAAGCTGGCGGCGCTCCTGCCCCTGGGACTTCAACAGCCACAGATCGACAGTGGATTATGCGCTGAATGTTTTCTGGAGTATCAGATTTCTTGAATGCGTGGGCAGTGAGAGTGAGACTGGAGCTTAAGGGTGGTGTGGAGAAATCATTGTATTTTCTCAGTTATCCTCAGTACACGGGAATGCTGAGTGAGGAGCAGAGAGTGGTGAGGGCACAGGGAATGGGGGAGAAATTTTTTAAATGTTGAGGTTTGAGTATCCTTTATACTTGCTCAATCCTAAACTTGCTGGAGTGTGTACGTACCCGCTCGCTACTCTGGATCTGCTGGGAGCAGAGCGAGGGTAAAGAGTTTATTGTTCTCAACTTGCAAGATGTTGGAAGGCAGTCGTGTTTTTATGTTCCCATAGTAGCATCCTAGTCTGCGAACATTATTCTTTCTAAGGTCTCCAGGGCTGTGTTGTAAACTCCCTCAGGTTGTTGCCTTCCCTCTAATCCAGAGTTGATGTGAATTTCCAGACAAAAAACAACATTGAGGTGAAATTAAATTTAAGGGTACTAACACCACTACCTGGCTTGTTCCCAGGGCCGGCTCTAACTTTTTTGCCGCCCCAAGCAGCAAAAAAAAGCACCGCCCCGCCGTAACACCCCCCCCCACCGAGCACCACGCCACCGAACAACCGCCGCCCTGCCAAACACCCCCGCCCCCCACCATGCTGCTAAACCCCCCCACGCGGAGCGCCGCCGAACATCCCCTGCCGAGCGGAGCGCCGCCGAACACCCTCCGCCGAGCGCGGCGCCGCCGAACAGCCCCCGCCGCGCTGCCGAACACCCCTCGCCCCCCCCGAGCGCTGCGCTGTCAAACACCCCCGCCCCCCGCGGAGCGCCGCACCGCCGAACCCCCCGCCGAGTGCCGCGCCGCCGAACCCCCCCCGCCCCCCCCGCCGAACACCCCCGCACCCTATGGAGCACCGTGCTGCCGAAATCCCCACTGAGCGCCGCCGAACACCTCCGCCCCCCGCGGAGCGCTGCACTGCTGAAGCCCCCCTGCGCGAGCACCGCCAAACCCCCCCCACCGCGCCCCGCCCCGCCGAACCCCCCCCCCCCCGCCGAGCGCTGCGCCGCCCCCTGCCACCCCAAGATTGGCCGCCCCTTACCAGGTGCCGCCCCAAGCACGTGCGTGGTTGCCTGGTGCCTGGAGCCGGCCCTGCTTGTTCCCCCCTCCCACACACACACTCCCCCACCTCAGCCCACCATTGTAAAGCCAAGAAATTCAGAGTAAAGGTTAAATTTGAAAGAAACCCAAACAGAAAAGCATAGAAATTCACATTTTAATTACCAGTCCCTTACCTGTTCTGCACGGAGATGCCAGCCTTTCCTCTTACTTTCTTTGCAGGTGAAGTATTGTAAATGTGCTTCTCAGTGAACAAGGACAGACTTACCAGAACCACAGTATGCCTAAGAGTGACATTGTTAATATGAAACTGCAAGGAAGGGATAAGGTAGTCTGACATTTTTATTTTCTCAGAACATCATTATGGGGGCGGAGATAAGGTAGTTTGCATACCCTCACTAGGACTTTCCATACAGCTTTGAATTTCTTTGCTTTTAATGGTTTCCTTGGTGCCTTTTGGTAACTAGTGTTCTTGTAAGGATTTTTGCTATGCACTGTGAACCATCACTACAACTTCATGCCTGGTCTGTGAATACTACTACATTTTGGCAAATCCTTATTGGATGGAATCTTTCCACTTTGCCAAACTGATCAATGTAATGGTAGAATTAGTGCTGGAGAGCCCTTCAATTTTCAGGTAGTTATATCTGTGAAAGTAATGCAGCACATTCAGTTAACAACCAGCTACATCAGAAAAATATTGTAATTCTCTAAGGGCAAGATTCTGGGAAAGGGAGACAGAAAGGGAAGAAGAAAGCTCAGCAGAAGCGGAGGAGGTAAGCAGAGGAGAGGAATTAGAATGAAAGATTAGTTCCATTTTGTAAGGGCCGCAAGAAGATTTTCTGTAGTGTAAGCAGAAGCAGCTTCACTGATGACATGGAATTGCACTCACTTTCACCAGTAAATTTGTATCACTGGGTATGCAATAGTGACCAGAGCCCCAAAGAGTTGTATTCATATTTCTTCCTGTGGCAAGGCAGACTTGCTCCTACCTTCTTTCTAGACCCACAAACAGCTCAGAGACCTTCTTCAGGTAAAGCACCTTGTGTGCTTTATTTACACTGTTTTTTTCTACCACCTTTAAAGACTATGCTACCTCATACTAACAGTAACTTGGAGCCCTCAGCTCCTGAGACTAGGAGGGGAGAGATCTCCAGTGGCTAGCTAATGTGCTCTCCGTTTCTGACATTGTCATTGTCTTCTTCTTTCTTCCTTCCTTCTCCTTTTGTGTCATCTGGGCTAATGAGTTAATTAACCTTTTAATTCCCTCCAGACTATCCCAGTCTATCAACTGGGAACACTTCCCTTAGTCAGGTGTGGTCTGGGACAAATAATTGGAGTTGCAGTGATCAGAGTGCTGGCTCAGCTGCCGTTGCCCCACTCTCTGTAATACTTCCCTACACCACACAAGATTAATGCAAAGCAGTAGTTTTCAACCTTTTTTCATTTGTGGACCCCTAACAAATTTTGAATGGAGGTGTGGAAATCTTAGATTTAGTCTGAGGACCCCCAGGGGTCCACGCACCACAAGTTGAAAACCACTGGTATAGCGAATCACTTCAAGCCTGATCCAAAGCCCCTTGAAGTCAGTAGGAGTTTTTCTATAGAGTTTTGGATTGGGCCCTTAGAGACAAGCAAGAGGCTGCCAGAGTAGATTAACCCCATGGTGGAATTCTCAAATGAAGTGTCAGTACTATCATCATAAACACACGTGGAAAGAGCTATTATATTCAGAACCCCTATTTTTCACTCACTCAATTTTTGCAAATGTTTTGCTCTTGGGCTGAAACTCTCATACTAAGGTTTCAGCTCAAAGGTGATTTTAATATTGCAAGTTAAACAAAATAAAGACGCTCAGTTGTTTGGTGTTATGAGAATTTCCCTAAATTACCTTGCATCTGGAAGACAATTCAACAGTTCAGTAGTGTTATGACAGTCAGAATTCCAGGCTGGGAATTCTTAGGTGACTGTGTTTATGTTGTATAAAATTATGTTATGCTTCACTAAATAGGAATTAGAAAAATGGTAGGTACAGAAAATAAAACACCGAAAAACATATGTATTTAGTGATTTCTTCAGAAGACACATAGAAATGAGCTCAGATTAAAAACCCAGATTTGATCCTTGAATGCAAGTTTACACATGAATTTGCAGCTCAAAACCCCATCTGTGGCGGTGTATGCACACCCCATCCGCTGCTGGGGTGGATAGTGGGTGTGTGGACATCGCGGTTACTGTCTACCCAACTGTCTCGGACCTCACTACACTGAGGTCTAAGGGTCAGAGTGAAAGCAGCAGCCCTTGTGTTCAGGGTAGCGTGGCCTAGTGGCCAGAGTCAATACAAAAACAACAAGGGGTCCTTGTAGCACCTTAGAGACTAACAAATTTATTTGGCCATAAGCTTTTATGGGCTATAACCCACTTCATCAGATGCATGGAGTGGAAAATACAATAGGCAGGTATAAATACAGAGCACATGAAAAGATGGAAGTTGCCTTACCAAGTGGGGGGTCAGTGCTAATGAGGCCAAGTCAGTTAGGGTGGATGTGGCCCATTCCCAACAGTTGACAAGAAGATGTGAGTATCAACACAGGGAAAATTATTTTTTGTAGTGACCCAGCCACTTCCAGTCTTTTTTCAGGCCTAATTTGATGATATCAAGATTGCAGATTAATTCCAGTTCTATAGTTTCTGGTTGAAGTCTGTTTTTGAAGTTTTTTTGTTGAAGAATGGCCACTTTTAAGTCTCTTATTGAGTGTGCAGGGAGATTGAAGTGCTCTCCTACTGGTTTTTGAATGTTACAATTCTCGATGTCTGATTTGTGTCCATTTATTCTTTTGCATAGAGACTGTCCGGTTAGGCCAATGTACATGGCAGAGGGGCATTACTGGCACATGATGGCATATATCATATTGGTAGATGCAGCCCTTGTGTTCAGGGCAGCGTGGCCTAGTGGCCAGAGTCAATATAGTGGCCCGCAGATACAGGGCAGTGCAGCCTAGTGGCCAATACCCAAGAGGCCACCGCCAAGGGGTGTGGCAGCTCGAGTAGGGGGGGCCCAGGACCACCCAACTCCACTGGGCCCTGACCCAGGGCCCTATCAGTGGCAGAGTGGTCCGCTACTGGGTCAGTGGGGTATCCCATTGAAACACGTGGACCTCATATGGGTGGGAGATACCATTCGCTCACCCTCCCTGGGTCATATCCTACCGGGCTTCCTGAAGCTGTCATCCATGGGGTATCGGGGTCTCCAGGCTCCTCGGAGTGGATAATTCCCTGGGGCTCCGTTGGCCCCAGATCTCCAGTCTCATTCTCGGGATCTCTGGCTCTCTCAGGAAAGGGCTGTGATGGCTCCTCAGCGGGAGGCTCCACCAAAGGTCCTCCTCCAGCAGTCAGTCCAGACTGAGCCGGGCTGCTCTCTTTCATATTGGCATAGCACTTGGAGCATGCCCACTACGGTCTGAAGGGTGCGACTTCCTCCACCCATAGTGTGACTTATACTCTTCCGGCCCAGGGCAGGATATGCATCCTGTTGCAGCATCTCAGTAATAGATTGAGCCTGAATGCCAATTCCAACCAGATTTTGAACCCCTACATTTGTTAGGGATTTGGCTTGCCTCTTTGTAGATCTATGAAGTTTGCACTAGGGCTGTCAAGCGATTAAAAAAATTAATCGTGCTTAATTGCATGATTAATAGCGTTCTTAATAATGGAATACCATTTATTTAAATATTTTTGGATGTTTTCTACATTTTCAAATATACTGATTTCAATTACAACACAGAATACAAAGTGTACAGTGCTCACTTTATATTAATTTTTTATTACAAATATTTGCACTAAAAAACAAAAGAAATAGTATTTTTCAAGCCACCTCATACAAGTGCTGTAGTGCAATCTCTTTATCATGAAAGTTGAACTTACAAATGTAGAATTATGTACCAAAAATAACTGCATTGAAAAATAAAACAATGTTAAACCTTAGCACCTACAAGCCCATTCAGGCCTACTTCAGCCAATTGCTCAGACAATCAAATTTAGTTACAATTTACAATTTACAGGAGATAAACTGTAAAGAAACTGTAAACAAACAGTTTCTTGTTTACAATGTCACCTGAGAGTGAGAACAGGTGTTTGCCTGGCACTGTTGTCGCCAGAATCGCAAGATATTTAGGTGCCAGATGCACTAAAGATTCGTATGTCCCTTCATCTTCAACCACCATTCCACAGGACATGTGTCTATGCTGACAATGGGTTCCGCTCGATAATGATCCAAAGCAGAGCGGACCAATGCATGTTCATTTTCATCATCTGAGTCAGATGCCACCAGAAGAATGATTTTCTTTTTTGGTGGTTCGGGTTCTATAGTTTCTGCATCAGAGTGTTGCTCTTTTAAGACTACTGAAAGCATGCTCCACACCTTTTCCTGCTCAGATTTTGGAAGGCACTTCAGATTCTTAAACCTTGGGTCGCGTGCTGTAGCTATTTTTAGAAATCTCACATTGGTACCTTCTTTGTGTTTTGTCAAATCTGCTGTGAAAGTGTTCTTAAAATGAACATGTGCTGGGTCATCATCCGAGACTGCTATAACATGAAATATATGTCGAATGCAGGTAAAACAGCTGAAGACATACAGTTCTCCCCCAAGGAGCTCAGTCACAAATTTAATTAATGCAATATTTTTTAACAAGCATCATCAGCTTGGAAGCATATCCTCTGGAATGGTGGCCAAAGCATGAAGGGACATACGAATGTTTAGCATATCTGGCATGTAAATACCTTGCAACACCAGCTACAAAAGTGCCATGTGAATGTCTGTTCTCACTTTCAGGTGACATTGTAAATAAGAAGCAGGCAGCAGCATCTCCTGTAAATGTAAACAAACTTGTTTGTCTTAGTGATTGGCTGAACAAGAAGTAGGACTGAGTGGACTTGTGGGCTCTAAAGTTTTACATTGTTTTGTTTTTGAGAGCAGTTATGTAACACAAAAAAATCTGCATTTGTCAGTTACACTTTCAGGATAAAGAGATTGCACTACAGTACTTGTATGAGGTTAATTGAAAAATACTATTTATTTTACCATTTTTACAGTGAAAATATTTGTAATAAAAATAATATAAAGTGAGGACTGTACACTTTGTATTCCATGTTTTAGTAGAAATCAATATATTTGAAAATGTAGAAAAACATCCAAAAATATTTAATTCAATTGGTATTCGATTGTTTAACAGTGCAATTAATCGCAATTAATATTTTTGAGTTAATTGTGTGAGGTAACTGCGATTAATTGACAGCCCTAGTTTGTACCTTTCTATAAGAGTACATTTTAGTACCATTGCCTTTATTTTTTACAGTAAGTATTTGTATCTGTGAACCGGTATTTCTTTTTAATTTATCCATATTTTCAAGGGGAAAAAAATCAAGTTTTGTCTGAAACATATGATTGAAAAATATCGGCAGGGCAGTGTGTCGCTTAAATTGTCCCTGCCCATAGCTTACTTACTGTAGCCATTAGCAGAGGACTACTATAAATCTAGTACTTTTCAGCACAACATTCAAATGTTTCTAAGGGCTGGTCTATACTTAGCCGCTAGTTCGGCGGCTGGAAATCGAACTTCCTGGTTCGATTTATCGCGTCTGGTCTGGACGCGATAAATCGAACCAGGAAGTGCTCGCCGTCGACTGCGGTACTCCATCTCAATGAGAGGAGTACCGTGGAGTCGACGGGGGAGACTGCCTGCCCCGTGTGGACCGCGTCTGAACCGCGGTAAGTTCGAAGTAAGGTATGTCGACTTCAGCTACGTTATTCACGTAGCTGAAGTTGCGTACCTTACTTCGACTTGGGGGGTTAGTGTAGACCAGGCCTAAGTTTGCTGTTGATTATGCCTCTAAAAAAGTTTAATGGCAACCCTGATCTGCTTTCCTTGACTAACTTTTCACTTCAGCTTATAGTTGGGTCAACTGATTTCCCAAGTTTTCAGTTAGTTCTATCCTTACAGGCATCAATTTTCACAGTCATCTGGTCAAATTTATTATCCAGAATAGCAATCACTGACTGGACTGTCTGTATTTGTGTCCAAGCCTATTTTCCAATTTATTTTCCTCATTAGTGGCTAGAGTTGAGTTTGCATTTGTTGTTGAGTTTGGCCTTGTATCCGTGTCAGCTCCTACTGAACCGTCTGTGGATTTTGTTGATAGTTTCGTAATTACAAAGAATTCTGCCGTACAGTGTTCAATATGTACTTTAGGCATTTCTCCAATGTCTACATTTTCACTTAAATAGGTTTTCAGGTTCAAACCAACTTGGACTACATATAAAATGAAACTGAAATTCCAATTTTTTCTTCACAGAGCTCTGACAAACCATGTATGTCTCAGCAGTGCCATCCCCTCCCTCCTTCTGCCTGACCTCTTCTGCTAAATGGCCCTGTTAAGAAAAGTTTCTGTACAGTGTTATGCTTTTTAAACTCATCAGAAAATATTGTATATGACACTGTTTTATTTTGCTATGGGCTTTAAAGCATGAGGGAAATCTGGAATATAAGGCCTTGCTACTGCAAGCACTTATGCATGGGCTTAACTTTACTACCTTGAGTAGTCTCATTGAAATCAAATGTAGTAAAGTTAAGCCCATGAATGTGTGTTTGCAGGATCAGTGCTTAAGATAATAGAAGTAATCTATATTGCCTTTTAGTCCCCTGCTTTCATGGGAGGTGTTTGAGATTATTCAAAAGAACTCAGCCAGAAAAAGGACAACTTTACCATTTTTCTTAAAATCAATCAATCAATCAATCAAAGAAGACCCTTCTCATGCTTTGAATGGTATTGCCTGTTTATGGTAAATAAAACAAACCAGTATATAGTGGAGTCATTGGCACAGCTTCTTTGGAACTGTCAGTGAAGTTCAAGAGGGTCCATCACAGATTCTAATGAACACCTCTTCCTAGCCATCTGCTAAGGCTGCTGGGAAGGGAATCCAAGCCTCTGTGCTCTTGATCTTCTGGGCTGACTTCTAGAGACTCAGTAGGCTGCAGCACTGCTTCCTCCCTTGGTCTCTCTGACACATTTCCCAGGCACTGAGTCTGTCTGCTGTTCCATCTCAGAAAAGGAGCTCCTCAGCCAAACAGCCCTAAGCCCCCAGGATCAGTGCTGACCCCCAAGGTACCCCATTTACTTAACACAACCCTTTCCCAGACCTCCACCCCAAAGATGGGAGGCTTCCGATTTTAACTCTCCCAGCGGCATGCAGCTATTGGGGAACAGTCAACACACACACGCCCACTCACTTTGTACTGTTCAATATCTTTATGATCTTTTATACTTAATCATGTATGGCACAGGATCATACAAAACACTAAACACATGTCCCTTGCTTTTTATCTCACCCAACCCTTGTGAGCTGTTGGGGAAACCTCCTGGATCCAGGAATGCAAGTAGGCAGGGTGTCCCCTCTTCATCCAGATTGTTGCATGCAAACTGGTCTCTCTCCCTCATGAAACCCCTTCCCAGCTTCTGTGACCTTGCTCTCTCCTGCCCCATGCTCTGTCTTCCTGTCTGGCCCCTGTTCTTGTGTGTTTATTTTAAACCACTCGTTGTTACCTGTCCTCTTTTGTTCTTCTCCTAGAACTTTCCGCTGCTCCACCTTCTCCACCCCCCTCCCCCCTTCAGAGGAATCAACTAAACTGTGTTGTCTAAGGATGCAGCTTACCCATTGTCCAAGATGTCTGCACTTGAATAGGGCCTATAAGTGGCAAATACCTTCTGTTGAATTTGTGTGGTGCATATGTAACCCACACACCTTCTGGTTGTGGTGTTCTGTCCGATCTAGTGGCACCGAGACCACTTAGAGAGAGAGATATAAAATGAGTCTACCCTACAGCCTCAGCTAACGGCCAGTTGGCTTTTAGCTCGTGCAGTAGAGGCTCATGCACTAATCTCCAGAGGTCCCCGGTTCAATCCCGCCCGCCAATGACCGGGGTCTGTTGGCATGACACGTACATGCTACAGGACCTGTCAGCAATGGTGGCACCACATACATATAGGCACTCATGACACTGCAGATAATACAACTTCACAAGATCAGTCAGAATTCATAAATTGTACAAGGTCAATTTATTTGAGATCCTGGTTTGGTTTTGTTCTTTAACCCAATTTTCCTAGTTTGCTTCACTAAGGTATAAGGATGCCAATCATAATTTGCTTAAGATCAAACAATGAGTCAGTGTTTCTCAGCACAACTATGAACCTATAATCCTCTGGGCATCCAACTGAGGATTAAAACCCTCTGATCCATGCAGTCTCCTGTGTTAGATACAAATATTTTTAGATGGTTATCTGTGGTTAGGATTCCTAGGTAGAGGGAATGTAACTGGAATTGGGCAAATTCTCAGCAAATAAGCATAATATATTATGATTTTTTACAGGGAAACAATGCAAAGGAGTCCCTGGCTTGTTTCTAAAGTGAGTGGTAATGTGCTAAACTACTCAGGAATAGTTCATTAGCTAGTGGCAATATGGGATACATGCCAGTTCTTTTGCTTTGGGGTTATTGTTTGTATCCACAGCAGCTGGTAAAAACATTAAAAAATTGCCTTTGAAATATTAACGAATAAGACATGCATTGCATAAGTCTACCTTGTCACCTTAACGTTCCTTAATATATGCATCAGGTTTTGTTGGCATTATTAATAAATACACACTGGAATTAGCATAAAAACCCAACAAGGTAATTGAGATAAGCCATTGTCTTCATATGCTTTAACAAAACCAATATAAAAAGAACAGGAGTACTTGTGGCACGTTAGAGACTAACAAATTTATTTCAGCATAAGCTTTCGTGGGCTACAGCTCACTTCTTCAGATGCATAGAGTGAAACACACAGACAGAAGATATTTATACATACAGAGAACATGAAAAGGTGGAAGTACGCATACCAGTTGTAAGAGGCCAATCAATTGAGATGAGCTGCTACTGATAGCTCATCTTCTGTCTGTGTGTTTCACTCTATGCATCTGAAGAAGTGAGCTGTAGCCCACGAAAGCTTATGCTGAAATAAATTTGTTAGTCTCTAAGGTGCCACAAGTACTCCTGTTCTTTTTGTGGATACAGACTAACACGGCTGTTACTTTAAAACCAATGTAAACTCTCTATGTAATGTAATGCACTCTCTCTGTAATGCAATGCAAACTCTAGATGTAAATCTCTTGAACTTCAGTTTGTGCATGGCCATCCTTAGACAGTAAAATCAGAGAAAGTTCTTTCACTTTAAAATTAATTAACCCATGTTCTAACAAACAAGCTAGCCTTATTACACCTATTTGAGCACCAACGTATCCATTTTATGAATCATTAGTAGCTACAAGCATAAATGAAATCTACCCATCTCTTAAAAAATTGGTTTCATCCCATTAAGACTGATATTCCTCCGGATAGGTTTCTCTGGTTGCTCACCAATATGAATAGCCAGCACAGGTCTAGTAGTGTTGAAGGATTTTATAGTAAATGATGATCTCTTTTATTTGTGCTGTAATTCCTTCCTATCGCTCCAGCATAACACAGACACCAATCTTTTTTTTTCTGTATTATCTTAGCCACCGCTTTGACCTTGGATCTATTGGTAGAAAAGCATACTGCTAATCTAACAATGTAGTTGAAGTTTGAGGAATTTAGCTCATCACATATATCTTATAATAAATATTTCTGGGTCACTGGTTTCACTCTGACCTAGACTGGTAGTTATTTCAGCAAGTCAACACAGCTTTGATCGCACAAAAAAGTTTTCAGGAAAAATTGTCAACATTATCAAAAGCCTTTGAAATTCAATTTTTTCCTAGCACCTGTTTGGCTGTTGGACTTCTCATGATTTACTATATCTACAGAAACAGCAAATAAATCACAAAGGCCAGTATTAGTTGATCAGCTCACACATTTGCATTTCTGGTGAATAAATCTAGTAAAATTATATAGTAAAATTGTAGATTCAGGAGGTCCATTACACAGAAAAAACATAGAAGATGGGAGGAAATAAGCTGATGCAGCTACATTTGTCCTGTTTGTACCGGTTGTAGAACTGCTTTTCAGGGGCCTTTGCTTTTCTTTCTTTACCAAGGAAACCCCACTGGGTGGAGGCATGGAGCTGAATTTCCCCAGTGAAAATCAGTAGTAAGGAAGCAGCAGTTAGAAAAAGATGTAACAGTTCAAGAGATTCAATACTATTTAAGGTCCAACTTCTATTTAGGAAGTTTGCAGTTCTAGCAAAATAAATAAATACAATTATAAACAACATTATAAAAAGAGCCTAGAAAAATATGTTAAACTAGCAAGTTTTTAACTATATTTGTTTATGAAGTTTGACCCTTTAATCTTGTAAATGTATGATAACTAAAGCCGGCCAAGAATTCTACAAGAAGAAAAAAATAACTTGTGTGCTATTTATGCAGTCTTTCCCTGATTTGTCTCCCTTTAAGCCAAAAACAAAAAACAAAAAAGAGAGAATTTATATATAACTTGTGGCATCTTACAAGTTTACTTTGTCTCATGAGTCTTATGGGCAAATGGCACATTTCCAAGTGAAGTCTTTACCAGGAACTTGGTTACATAATTTGACTGACAAATAGCTCAATGCAGCTATTTACGTACAATGAAAATATTGCTGGGGAAAAAAAGTAATTGAAGGGATGATTCAGTCTCATTGGACTTTGGGGAACTAAAAATGGTCTAATGGCAACAAGCTCTTTACAACAGGAAATCATTTAGGTAACATGAAGCATCTGTAGAATGTCTCAGTTAGTTCCAGATAGACTTAGTTTTTTTTAAATGAAATTCTAGTCGAATATAGAATATGAATTTCTGGGTACTGCAATGTTTTAGCACCCATGTTTAATTGGTTGGGTATAACCTGTAGGCAGGAGCTACACTTAAGAAAAATAAATTAGTGAGAGCGCGATACAGGCAAAACAGACATTACTGAAAATATGCGCTGCATCTAGAAACAACTGCATCACAAGTGACAATGGGCTAGATTCACAAAGAGACTTAGGTACCCTGCCACCCCTTGGAATTCACAGCCCTGAGTTAGGCACCTATGCACCCTATACAACGCATGGGAAGAGTTAGGAGACTAAGGAAGGGATTTGCAGAAACCAGCAAATTGAGCAGGGAGCTGCCTAAGCTAGCCAATAGGAAATGCTGAGGAGAGGGGTGGAGCTTAGGCCCTTAGGTGCCTAATACCATGCTGGAAGGGGGTGCCTCCCTGTGCTCAGAATTCTCAACTGTGAACTTTCTCCTGAAGTTTGGCACCTAAGCCAGGTCAGCGCTTCCTTGCAAACAAACAAACAAACAAACAAATGCACCAAGAGAGAGACCTCCACTACTGTATAGCCAATTGCACAATGGTTAGGGCACTCACCTGTGATGTGGGAGGCCTGTCTTCAAATCCCCATTCTGCCTGATTTGGAGCAGCGATTGGAACTCTGGGCTCCCTTATTCCAGTTGCCTTAACCCCTGGGCTAATCGGACACACACACACTGGCCAGCCACAAAAGTGCCTGATCTGCTCATCCCCGATGCTTTTTGTGTGGGTTAGACATGCTCCGAGCATAACTACTGGATGAAGCCCTGCAGGCTAGTTTGTAAATCCCACCTGGCTCAGGCAAAGGGTAGGAACCAAGTGGCTTGGTACTGTCAGGACTTAGGTATTTCGCACATGTCCACTGGCAGAAACATAGGCATCATGGGGACTTTACCAGCAGCAACTTAGGTGTCTACAGGGGTAGGCAGCAGCTGAGCAGGGTTTTGGAGGATCTCAGTGGTGTCCAAATGTTGGACTGGGTGTCGAGAAAGTGGTTATTTGGCACCTATGTCCCTTTGTTGATCTAGCCCAGTATACATTTTCCCAAGACCTAATTCCTTTATATTCAGATATACAGATTTATAGCACTATCTTGCGGATTCTGTAGTTTGGGATTCATTAATTTCATTTTTCAGGGTTTATTTTCAGTATTTATTGAGTTGTATGCAGATGTCAAAAGTTAGGGTTTTAGAGCTTTCTCTTTGTATGTGCTCTAATGAGTAATATATATTATGTACATTACTCATTACAGTAGCATATGCTGTCATGAGTGATCTAATGTTCCCTAGTTTTAAACAGCACTACATAAAAGCACACTAGGGGACCTTTAGGCCTGGTCCACACTAACCCCCCACTTCGGACTAAGGTACACAAATTCAGCTACGTTAATAACGTAGCTGAATTCGAAGTACCTTAGTCCGAACTTACCGCGGGTCCAGACACGGCAGGCAGGCTCCCCCGTCGATGCCGCGTACTCCTCTCGACGAGCTGGAGTACCGGCGTCGACGGCGAGCACTTCTGGGATCGATCCGGGATCGACTTATCGCGTCTAGACAAGACGCGATAAATCGATCCCAGAAGATCGATTGCCTGCCGCCGAACCAGGAAGTAAGTGTAGACGTACCCTTAGTGTGCACCAGAAGGATCTACACAGACTCTATTAATGTGCAACACATTTGTACGTTTTAGAAATCGCAGACCCATAGCCTGCATTACTGCTTCTTGTAGGCAAGCTGTTTGATGCATGTTAAAATTTCTGATGTTTATTAGATAAACAACATTAATTTCTTTTTGTAACAGGAGTGTTTATTAGTTAAAAAAATGAAAATTCAGAAGTCCTACACTATCTGTAATAGCATCCTCTGAATCTGAATAATGCTACAGGATCTAGACTGGAGATGGTCAAATTATTAGTTGTGAGTAATATCTATTTTGAATTTAGCCTTCTTTTTCTCTTCTTCATGAATCACTTGCAGACTGACCATATCATCCTTCTTTTTTATACAGATGTCCCCCCTCACCCCACCGGTTACACAGACCCGACTTACGCAAATCCGCACTGATGGAAAAAGTTCCGTAAGCTAGAAATAGGAGGGGCTTTTTGTTTTGTTTTTTTTGCGTAATGGTTGGGTATACGTTTCTGACTTACGCAAAATTCGAGTTATGCAAGACGTTCTGGAATGGAACGCTTGTATAAGTCGGGGAGCATCTGTATCCCTCCACTGGTTCCTCCTTCTCTCAAATAGAAGCTCCTTGTCTTCACTTTTGTAATTACCACCCTATCTGTCATCATTCATCCACTATCAAAATGACTCCCACCTCCAGTTAGCCTATGATATCAACCTCTACAACCCACCTTTAAACTTCCAAATAAGCACCTTCATGCTTGGGAGGAGCTCCCTGTGAATAACAGCAAAGCTACCAAATTATCCTCCTTCAAATCTCTTCTTAAGCTCTCCTTTGCCATGATGTCTATAAAAACCTTGACAATGGTTAGGCCACTAGTGTGCTGATATCACTGTCTATTATACTGACCAGTGATGTTTCCTTGTACTCCCCTGTCAGGTAGCACCCACAGGAAAAAAAACAGTGGGTGCTTATCACCCACTGATCAGCTGTTTGGCAGGCCCTGCCAATCAGCTGTTCAGTGGTAGGTGGGAGGTGCTTGGAAGAGGGGCGGAGTGAGGGTGGGAAGAAGCAGAGCAATGGTGGGGCTTTGGAGGGAGGGGCAGAGTGGGGGTGAGGCCTCATGGTGGGGCGGGGGTGGAGCACCCACCAGGAAAAATGAAAGTCACCGCCTGTGCCTAGCACAGTAGGGTCCTAGGTCATGACTGTGGCTCTTACTTCACATGGTAATACAAATAATGAACCTGATTTCTACTAATGTATTAACTATTCATCAGTAGTCACCAAAGAGTTTGTGCAGACAAATGTCAGCCTATAGATTGTTCATAAACTGTTCACTTCTTCTATTCCTGGTGTATGATGGTAATGAAATCACATGGTATATATTTGCTTCTTGATTAGTGTGACACCCTGACACCCCAATATTCACCACTGTCATGTAATTAGGATATGTTTTGTACAAAGTATGTCTTGTGAGGTATCATTCTAAAAGTCTTGATCTCCTAGACATTAATATCTCATTGGATTGTATGTGTTATCGTCGTATGTAAAGTTATGAAGTTTGTATGTATGTGTTACTGAAACATGTTGTGAGGTTGAAAACAACCACAAGCAGCCTTTCAGGTACAACAGTAAAAAGGCCAAACAATGTTAATGGCTTATTGAGGAAATGCACACAAGCACAAGGATTACCCCAGGAACTGCGTGCAATAGAAACTTCTCAAAGATAACACCAGCTGTGCTGGAACAATTTGTAGTGGGGGTGCTGAGAGCCATTGAACCAAACTGTAAACCCTGTATATAAAGGAAACCACTTGAAGCCAGGGGGTGCTGCAGCACCCTTGCATCCCTAGTTCCAGCACCTATGAATAACACTACACAATGGGAACGGTTTGACCCAGGTCACAGCAAAAGAGCTTTCCAAGTGGAGGACAATGGGATAAAAGGGGGATAATGACATCATTAGGGACCTCACTCTCCCTGCAAGAACACACCTGGAAACCCCTGAGGGGCAAGGACTGAAGTGTGGGAAGTGATGTTCCCAAGCTAGATGGATCTTTAGCCTGTATATGAAAACCTGGGAAAGTCAAGGCAACTTGTGCCTTAAGAATCTGCCAGCCTGTTTATCACTCAGGGTGAGAATTTGCTAGTTTATATCCTACCTATCTAGTGTGTTAAACTCAGTTTGTGTTTTTTGTTTATTTACTATGATCTGTTTGCTATCACTTATAATCACTTAAAATCTATCTTTTGTAGTTAATAAACTTGTTTTGTTTTCTCTAAACCAGTTTGTGCAAAGCATAACTGGGGGGCAAAAAGCTGTGCATATTGTCCTCCTCATTGAGGGAGGGGGCGATTTTCATGAGCTCACAGTGTAAAGTTTTCTGTGCAGTGCAAGACAATACAATTTTGGGTTTGCACCCCAGAGGGGGTGTGCACTTGAGTGCTGGACAATTCCTTAGCTGATTCTTCCCACTCAGAGCTGATTTAAGTGTCTGTGTCTTTCTGCAGCTGGGTGTGTCCCTACCTGTGTGTGTGCTAGAGAAGGCTTGAGAGTCTGGCTCAGCACGACAGGGTGAGGGAGCCCAGGCTGGTGAAACGGGCGGGCTCAGTGGGACCCCAGTACATCAGGTAGCATGCCGGGGGGTGGGGGGAGGGGACCCATCACAACTGGATTAGTGAAATATTTTAAATAGCATAATGATTGATGAATAGCA
>NW_020664419.1:68232552-68234124 GCF_002925995.2 Terrapene triunguis | reverse complement strand
ATACATTTTTGGATTAATAAAATTTATTCTAGGACTAGCAGCCCTAGAATAATACATATTCAACATAAGAGTCTTCAGCGTCTTAGAAACAACCATTAATGCTGTTGGAGTAGGGGAATATGATTGTGTGCACATGCCATTTTAAACCTAAACGCATGACTTAGTTGCCAAATGTCACGTTTCATTATCTAACTTTGCCCTGGGTCCATAATCTGGTTAATTGGGCCTAACAATTATCAGTTGTAGAGTGGATATAGTTATTTGTGTATAGGGGGAAAAGTTTTAAAAACAGGAAAGTTGTGAAACTTACTTTACCTTTCAGTCAGCACAACAGATATTTTACCTTTTCACTAGCCATTTATTTTTAAGGTTGATATCGATTCTATTGTACTTGGAGAGGAAAGTTCATTTAAAAATGCAATATTTCAATGTTTCATTACTCTCCCTTTTTGCTTGAAAGTGTTGTGAGCTATAAGGTTTCAGAACCTGAAAGCTAGAGGCAAGCTTGTATGGGCTAGGTGACATGAAAGTGTAGTGTGACACCAGAAAAACTTGACATACAACTTTCAATGTAGACCTGCTCCACTCTGACCATCATGTGCAGAATAAGGCCAAGCATCTCTTTAGCATGTTCTCTAGGGACAGGCAACTGCCAAACAGAGACCAACTTGCTTCAGCCACAAGGAACATGAAGAGAAATGAACAATCTTAACTTGATGTCTCGTCTCTGGTAAGTATCCTAATTCTCCTGAGTGAATAAAATAGTCTGTCCAGTTCTTTGTGCCTCGTGGTCTGGGAGTCACATGGCCATGCTGCCTCCCAGGAAACAAGAGAAAAAGCATGCCCATTCTCTCTCAGAGACATCTAACTCCTTCTTATTCATATTCCTGCCCCAATAAACCAAAGTGTAGATCCTTCCTTTCCAGTCCGCAGGATAAACACTTGGGACAGACACCCTGATTAGTTCCTTTTTTCAGTCAGTCAAACCCAGCTTGCTGACTTCAATGTGTGGTACATGGCTAGTAGCTTAATAAATATTGGCTAAGGGATGAAGTTGTAGTACAGCAGAGAGCTTAGTTAAAAGTCTACTTAAAAGTTTCAGAGTGGTAACTTACTGGTATGCAGCCTGCTCCCTGCAGACACTGACTACCACTCATCACTGTCATTTATTTCACAGGCTCTAGTTCTCCACTGCTGGATCCACCAGCACAGACCTTGTGCTTATATGGAGACCTAAGGGACTTTAGGTCAGCATTCCATTTTCTACAGTCATAGGAGTCTTCAGGAGCAGCTCTCAATGCAGGACTGGGGCTGTTGACTTTAATGGGTGGACTGAGCATTACATCCAGCAGTAAAGGGTTGTCGGCTCAGGCCCTTATTTAATGTTGTATGTTTAGAGAGAATCATAATTTTAATGTTTCACAAGGAGTGACGTGAAATCAAATGAATTAATTTTCTGTCTTTTTTTAAAAAACAGGAGTACTTGTGGCACCTTAGAGACTAACAAATTTATTAGAGCATAAGCTTTCGTGGGCTACAACCCACTTCTTCAGATGCATCCGAAGAAGTGGG
>NW_020664419.1:68163581-68232152 GCF_002925995.2 Terrapene triunguis | reverse complement strand
CCCACTTCTTCGGATGCATCTGAAGAAGTGGGTTGTAGCCCACGAAAGCTTATGCTCTAATAAATTTGTTAGTCTCTAAGGTGCCACAAGTACACCTGTTCTTTTTGCGGATACAGACTAACACGGCTGCTACTCTGAAACCTGTCTTTTTTTAGTGCACAGTGTCTATTTAAAAAGATATTACCATGTTTTCAAAGTCATTGGAGTCATTCAAAAAACGAAGCCTGCAGAAGCAAGGGACTTATTAGTTTGATTTTTTTTTTAATAAAAGAAAATTAAATTTCTGTCACAGAGGGTTCATTAGCAGTTGAAAAATTATATAGGTACTTTGCTACCTTAAAATAAAGACCCAATTTGGGCCTGGCAACAACACTTAGTGGTAGTAGAATGCACTGGCATACATGTTAGCTGAGTTCCTGGGGTGAAATCCTGCCCCACTGAAGTGAATGGGAGTTTTGCCTTTGACTTCAATGGGGACAGGATCTCATCTCAGTTCCAGTCTCTCACTTGCTAGTTAGGCAGGGTGCCTGAAAGGTCTTGGGAGGCAGAGCTCTGAATCCTATGGGCCAAGGAATGAGTTTCAAGATATAAAAGCAAGCTTGCTAGAACTCTGAATGTAATCTTCCTCCAAAAAAGGAAGGATGGCAGTCCTGATACAAGAAATCAGGGCTTCAGACTTTATAGTGGAGAAAACAGGCTCCTCAGGACTCAGTCAGGCAAGGAGAAACTAGAATTAATTCATGTTTTAGCTACGCATTTGTCATTTTCTTTTCTTCAGATAACTGCAACTACCATACTCTTCCTCTGATTGGGAATGCCAGGAATCCATGTTCACAAAGAGCATCACGTAATGAGCAGCAGTCACCTTCCCTCTAGTTCTGGAGAACAAGTGCATCACCTCTGCCATGCACACCCAGGGCCATGTCTTTGAAAGGCAAATCTATTGGGTGGAGTGACAATGGTGCAGGAGGGCATATTGTAGAGTTTACTGTGGGGTTACACGAATGCCCTTTCATAGAGCATGTAAAGTACATCCCGGGGCACTTTAGGATGAAAGCAAAAATCTAACTGGTCACTTTAAACTCACTTTAGAGACAAAGTAGTGAAACATTCCTGAGTACACCAGCACGACAAAATGAAATAAAGTAAAACACTCATTGAAATATAATTATCTCAGATTTTATTTGCAGGGCCAAAAACAATATCTGACTTTCCTGAGAGAACAGAAGTGTTGTTTCAAAGCAAAGTTAATGGGTTTGTAGCCTGAGTAAATGTGCATCTCTTTGCAGTCAATCACCAGGTAAATAATGCATTTACCAGACTGTTGTTGCATGCAGATTTGAAATTTCTTCTAGAAGTAAGTTTAATGCTTTTCTAACATACTAGTTATGCTGTTTTCTGATCTGTAAATTTATTAGCAAATTTAATACTTTTATAAAAGGAAGTGTCTTACAAGTACTTTCACAGTCAAGTGCAAAGAAGAAATTTTCACACAGTCTTATTTATTTAGATCATTTGAGCATCATTATTTGTGTATTTCAAAACCATGAGGATGGGGCATTGTGCTGGGTGCTGCACAGATAAGAAGTAAAAAGACAGTCCCTGCTGCAAAGAGCTTGCAAGCTTGGGCCCCACTTCTACCAAGATTTATGCATGTGCAGAACAGTGTGAGCAGTCCCATTTAAATCAATGGGATTATTTACACTGTGTAAAGTTAAGCACAGGCATAAGTCTTTGCAGGATCAGGGCTCTGTTAAGCCTGGGAGGTGGTATGATATATTCAGAGCATTTTTCCTTGCATTTCTTGTCACTAGTAGCAAACATTAAACTCCTCTGTTGGAAGTAGCTCATGCAGAATTTGGATTATTTATTTATTTTTTAAATGGAGCTATATATTATCAACATTGAGCCAGATGCTCAGGCCTGACTCAGTCCAGTGCCTTAGCAATGCAAATCAACCACCTTAAAGAGGGGAATTCTCAGCTATCTGGCAGAGGGGACCCCTTAGTTGTTGTTGGCTCTATTCCACCTGCTTCCCTCCCTATCTCTTTCCACTGAATGGGTGTGCCAAGGGCAAGAGGAAGTGAGTGGAGAGCACAGCACTCCACCAGATCCTTGGCTGAGGACAACCCCATTAGAGCAACCTCTAAATGAAGCTACGTGCTGTAGTCCTATATGGATTGCTGTGTTAGCCAAAGATTAGAAAGCGTACTATCAATTCTACTCTGCTCTGCCATCTGCTGTCCCTAGTATTCCCTCCATAAGTCCCTATATGATAGAGCCTACTGTGGTGCTATTCACCACCAGAGAATTGCTCTGTCTAGGAGGAATCTTTGGCTGCTTTGTGTTGCTGAGTCATCCAGCTTAAAAGTGTCGGGGCCGAAAATCTGGCCCTATATCTAGAACCACAAGGGTGCTGCGGGGAGGGCGGGGGAGATGGCGGGGCTGAGCTCAGGGATGTAATATGCATTTCTCATTACTAACATTGTGGTCCTACATTAGGAACTTGGCAATGCAGTTCTTATGTTGCAAGCAATCTGTTTGCTGCAAAGGAGCATTGTTGTGCTTGCTACACTCGTGAAAAATGTCAAAATAATGTTGTCTTCCTGTCAGAACAAAGACTGTTCGGTACGGCTATACCAAAAATGCTAAAGAAACAATAGTGCCATACAAAGATCTAACTCAATCAAGAGGTCCATTTCTGCTGTGACCTCTTAGGACCCAAGAATGAAGCACAAGTTGTTTTGTCACCAGGATGCTGACATGGAATTTCTTTGTATTACAATACTGCAGTTTTAAAAAATTTGCCTGTTGCCTGTTTACTTTTCGTGATCCAAACATTCTGTTTGCACGGACAGGTTGTCTCCCTTAGACGCTTTTTATATTGTCCCCTGCTACGCATATATTTCGAGATCTAAGGAATTATTCCATAGAAGAGGTGCTCTGTTTTCCAAGGCAATAGTACTCTTTCCAAGAGGATAAATAATGGAGCTAAAGACCATGTAATTTTTTTTCCGCAGTGAAGGAACCAGATCCCTGGGAAGGAAAAACCTTCTTTAGTTCCTACCATGTAATAAGGCTGACTATGGCCTTCATTGTGTAAAGACTTATGTGCGTGCTTACATTTTATGCATGTTGAACATGGGTGGTGGGTGAACTCCTCCTTTGGGGAGGCTAGCCCCACCCAGTCCCACCCCTTCCACCTGAGGGCCCCATCCTCCCGCCTGCCAGAGCCCTGAGCCTGAAGCCAGAGGGCCCCACCCCGGGCCAGCTTGGGCCGGCCCGAGCTGCCCCAGTCATGCTGGCTGGCCCAACCCCTGGGCCGCCTCGATCCACCCCTGGCCGCCCCAGCCTCTGGCCACTAGCTGGAGCTGAGCCCCCACTGGCTTCAGGGGAGAAGGGGGGCGAGGACAGGGCCTTGGGGTGAAGCATGGGCAGGGCCACGGCTTAGCCTCCCCTAGCCTTCAATATCCGCCGCCCATGAAGTTGAAAGTCCAACGAAGTCTATGGGATGTCTCAGGTGCATACAGCTAAGCAACTGCATACATCTTTGCAGGATCGGGGCCTTGATTAGTCAAAAGAAAGCTATTCTTTTTCAGTGAGTGCTGTTCCCTTGTACTAAGTATATCCATCTGTTGTGAAGGGTTCATACTAGTAGTGTAATCAGGGAGTGCGCTGAATCACTCACTGCTGCTGCAGAGACTACTTACACAGACTTGGAGTTTCAGACACGAAAAGTATGGTAAAGTTTCTCTCACCTTATAAGTATTTTTTTTTTAAATGAGATCTCAAATTGTGGCAGGTTTTGTTGTCACAGGGAATCAGCAGAAGGAATTTTAATAATTCAAATCCACTGGGTGGGGGTGGGGGTGCAACAGTGGAAAAAGAACTAATAATGTATGGCTCAGTAGGCGTTCTTCGTAAAAGATGCACTGTTTCCATTGGGTGTAGGGGTCTGTGTGCTCATTTTAATTATTTCTGCTTCAGATTTCATCCACTGCATTATGAATTTCTTCCAGGAGACTAAAAAATATACTGTCTGATTTCTCAAGAGGAAACTGCAAACTGACTGAAATAATGAGCTCTTGGATTTATGAAATCGCCTCTTTTGTTGTCATGGAAACTAAAGTTATAAAAAATGAAATGAGGATGGTGATAACTCCCATATTTTTCTTATACATTTTCGTACTGTTAATGATCCTTAACATAGCTTTTTAAATACTTCTGAGCAAAGGTTGGAACAATACAGTTATGTGTAAGTATGGCAGCAGAGTTCCCTGCATAATTGGGGAATACTAACCCTTTTAAATCAATATCCTATTAGTTAGAGCCAAATCCTATTCCCAATGAAGTCAATGGAAATTTTACCATTGCCATTAATAGGAAGAGGATTTGGCCTGAGTGAAGATACATTACTGTTCCGTAAACCCTGGAATTTCCTACTAATGGGGATTAGGTTCTTCCGAAAGATTAACTGTCAGTTTTTCCAGGACTACTACATCCTTCAAGTGTTGTCTCTGTTGGTTAGTGTCCAGAACTCTTTTCCAAAACAAGGCTCTCTCCTGTATCTCACTGCATGAATCAACTGAGCAATCAAGCATCTGTTTTGTTTGAAAGAGCTGTCTTCTGGCATTAGCCCAACAGAGATCCTTTGGGTCAATAGTGCTAGCCACTTTGTAGCTCTGGTCTTAATTATAGCTATAACCAGTGCCCAAAAACTTGAGGGTACTCTCACTATATGAGAATGTGTGATTGTTCCCCTACAGCAAGCATCTAGATTAATTCTGCTGTAAAATGGGATATCTGTATGTCCACGGGAGTACCAAATTAGCAGTCACTTGGGCCTGGTCTACACTACACAGTTTTGTTGACAAAAGTCAGCTTTTGGCGGCAAAACAGTGGACGTGTACACACTGCAATGCCACATTTGATGACAAAACTCTTCAGTTTTGGTGACAAAATAAAACCACCTCGATGAGAGGGCTTTTTGCACAGAAGTTTTGTCAACAAAGTGCCAGTGCAGACACTGCGCTTGATTTTTATCGCTTTAATTGGCCTCCAGAAGGTGTCCTACAATGCCCACCCTGATCACTCTGGTCAGCAGTTCCAACTCCACTGCCCTGCAGCCAGGTAAACAACCATACGTTGCTTCCCCTTTAAAGCCCCAGGAATTTTTGAAATTCCACCTCTCGCTTGCTCAGCATTGAGAGGTCTCATTGCATCTTCCCAGCTGACAATGGCAGCTTCATGCAGCAGACACTCTTCCACTTGGACCACTGCAGAGCTGCTCGATCTCCTCCTGTATTTGGGGAGAGGAGGCTGTGCAGTTGCAGCTGCACTCCAGCCGTAGGAATTTTGATATCTACAGGCAGATTTCTTGAGGCTTGTGCAAAAAGGGTTATGATCAGGACACAGTGCAGTGCGGAACAAAGATCAAGGAGCTGAGGCATGTGTACCCAGGGCTGCCAAGAGCGGGTTCGGGCCCCGGTGAAAATTTTTTTTCGGGCCCCCCAGCAAGGGCGGACCGGCTAAACAGGGCCGACGAGGTGGCGGGGGGGAAGCCAGGCCCCGGGCCCCCTTCCGTACCGCCGGGCCCCGGTAAGGCGATGAGAGGGGGGGAAACCGGGCCCCGGGCCCCCTTCCAGACCGCCGGGCCCCGGTAATTTGTACCAGCCCCCCCCCCCCCCCCCATCAGCCCTGTGTGTACCAGAATGCAAGGGAGGCAAACCATCACGCGGTGCTGCGCCGAAGACTTGCTGTTTTTATAAGGAGTTGGACACTATCCTCAGTAGCAACCACACCTCTACCACCAAGAACCCCGTGGATACTTTGTCAGGGCTGGAGCTGGCAGAAAGTGGACCTAGCCCAGAGGATGAAGTCATTGATGAAGAGGTGGAGCCAGATAATGTGGAGCCCACGGCGGGGTCGCCCAGTGGTATGTCCAGCCAGGAACTGTTCTCCACTCTGGAGGTGTCTAGCCAGTCTCGGCAGTTGCACCCTGGTGAGCAAGAAGCTGGAGAGGAAACCCCTGGTAAGTGGTTTTGCTTTGTGAAGTGTGGAGGTGGGATGAGGGCATAGAAATGTACAAGACTGGCTGTGTTTCTGTGTGCTGGACATTATCTGTGCAGCTAATCGGCGGAACAAGGTGTTGATGTACACTGAGATTTTACGGGAATCCTCCAGAGAGATCTCTAAGAAACTTTCTTGGAGGTACTTGGCAATCCACTGCCAAAGGTTCTGTGGCAGAGCTGCTTTGTTCCTTCCCCCATTGAAGGAAACAGTCCCATGCCATTCAGCAATCACTTGTGCAGGGACCAAAGCAGCACACAGGCGAGCAGCATATGGACCGGGTCAGAAGCTGCAAGTGTGTAGTAGATGCACACTTGCTTACTCTCAGGAGTGAGATATCTGCTACAATGACCCCGCCTATGGAAAGGGTGGGAAATTTTAGAATATTGTCCCTTAACAACTGCACTTTGACCCTTTCATATTGCTTTTCTCCCCATCTACAATGCCAGGGTAAACTCACCATGCGTGGGGTATTCACTGGCATGTGTGCTTGTCAGGGATCAGTGTGAAAGGATTGGTATGTACTAGAGGTGTATTTTACTAAAATGTTTCAATGTTGTGTGTTTACTTACTCATGCTTCTGGGTATTGTTCCTTGTGCTTCTACAGATTTGGCTTTCAGAGGCACTCCCTACACACTGGTGGAGTGCCTCTGCCACATAAGAAAGCAACCAAGACGAAGCAAGGAGGACATGTTCCAGGAGCTTCTGCAATACTCAAATGCAGAAAAGAGAACACAGAGTGGAGGGAAATCAAAAGGCAGGACAAAAAAGAAAATGATGCCTTCATTAAAGACACTACTGAGAGGATGATTAAAGTTATGGAAGAGCAAACTGTGATGCTGAAGTCCGTCATTTTCCAGACTGAGCAGAAGCATTCCTGCCTTTCCCTTCAGAACATTCAGAATTCTTTCCTAATGTCCTCCCCAAACTCCACCCCGTGCATTCCTTTCTGCTTTCTGGGACTTCTCGCTTTCCTGTTCACTCTACCCCCACAGACACCTTTTCAAAATTATAGATGGAGTTATGCACAGCTCTGAAAGTCAGCCCTTCCGTGTGTGTGTGTGATAAAAGCAAAGTTTTTGAATGTTAAATAATCTTTGTTTCCTGCAAATTGTGATAGCAGATGGCAGCAACACATACACAAGTAGTTTAATCATTTGCTTACATGGAATCCTAGGCCATTGAAATCACAAGTACTTCCTTACACAATTCGATTTCATTAAGCATTGCAGTCCTGAGCATAGTAATATATATTACTGGCTCTCATTTTCAAAGTGTAGCCTCACAGCCTGCCTGATTTGAATCCCACCCCCTACCATTGTTCCCCTCTAATAGCCCAGATATCTGGCTGTTCAAAATCAGTGACCAGGTGGTCTGCCTCAGCAGTCCACCCCCGAGCCAACTTTTCACCCTTACCTTCACAAATATTGTGCAACAGTAGCAGCTATGACCATGGGACTATTATCCTCATTGAGGTCTAACCGTCCATGAAGGCATTGCCAGGGCGCCTTTAATCTGCCAAATGTACATTCCACAGTCATCCTACACCTACTCAGCCTGTTGTTGAACCGCTCCTTACTGCTATCCAGGTTTCCTGTGCAAGGCTCCGTGAACCATGGCGTTAAGGGGTACGTCGGGTCTCTTAGGATCACTATGGGCATTTCAACATACCCCACTGTAGTCTTCTGGTCTGGAAAGAAAGTCCCTGCTTTCAGCTTTCTGTAAAGGCCAGTGTTCCTGAAGATACGTGCGTCATGCACCTTTCCAGACCACCCTGCATTGATGTCAGTGAAACATCTAAGGTGACCCACAAGCACCCACACCACCATGGAGAAGTACCCCTTCCTATTGATGTACTCTGTCACAAGGTGGTCCGGTGACAGAAGCGGAATGTGTGCGCCATCTTTCGCCCCTCTGCAGTTAGGTAAAACCATTTCTGCAAAGCCATTCAATATTTCATGCACGTTGCCAAGAGTCACAGTCCTTCGCAGCAGGACTCAATTAATGGCCCTGCACACTTGTATTAATGCAGCCTTAACGGTCAACTTCCTGACTCCAAACTGATTCACGACCAACCGGTAGCAGTCTGGAGTTGCCAGCTTCCATACTGCAATCGCCACGCATTTCTCTGCCAAGAGGGCAGCTCTCATTTGGGTGTCCTTGTGCTGCAGGGCTGGGGCAAGCTGTGCACACAGTTCCAGGAAGGTGCTCTTCTGTAGCCACTGCTTATCATCCCAGACCTGCATGACGATGCGATCCCACCACTCAGTGCTACTTTCCTGAGCCCAAAAGCAACAGTCCACCATGTGCAGCTGTTCCATGAATGCCAAAATTAATCTAATGTTCCTATCCATGTCAGACAGCACGTCAGGCAACTGAATCCTGTTGAGTTAGGAACTTCACAATTAACTGCACTGCCATTCATGATGTGTTACTGACAGCTAGCAGAACATTGGAGAGCAGTGCGGGATTCATCCTTTCACACATAGATGGTGGGGTGAATGGCAAACAAGGACAGTTGAAAAATGCTGCAAACCAAAAATGGAAGCACATGGAATGCTGGGATAGAAAGCAATGCATCATGGGATGTTGAACCATGACCCATGATGCGCTGTGATCCACTCCAGCATCCCACAAGACTTAGTGGTGGAAGGTTGCAAGCTGAACTGTGGGATAGCTACCCACAATGCACTGCTGTCACTGTTGATGCTAGTGCCCCAAATGTGGGCTTGTTCTGCCGACAGAGGGAACGTAATATGAACGTGCAATACCAATTTTCTTTTAGTGCTTTTTGATTGTCGACAAAACTTTTGCCAACAAAACTCTGCAGTGTAGACAAGGCCTTGTACCTGAAACAGTCTGATATTGGTTGGGCATCTAGCCAAATCCTATTCCTCTAACTGAGCTCTTAACTCCTGCTTTGTTTATTTCCCCTATTAATTTGCCAAGTGGGTGTTCTCTTGATTAGGTCCCGGTATAATTTGGAGACAAATTTATAGCTAGTGGATTTCCCAGCTATTATTTATTCAACCTAGAGCAAAGATCTGATTAAAGCACCTCCAGTATTAGAAGCAAAATATTTAATTGTAATTTATGAAAAGTCAAGTTGTGGGTCCAGGTTCTATCTGGTCATTTTTTTTCACATACTAAGTTCTTATTTTTATAGCACTGAAAAAATGAATTAAAAAAAACATCAAGCCCCATTAAGGTCAGTGGCAAAACTCTCATTGACTTCAATAGAATATCAGGGTTGGAAGGGACCTCAGGAGATCATGTAGTCCAACCTCCTGAGCAAAGCAGGACCAATCCCCAGACAGATTTCTGCCCCAGATCCCTAAACGGCCCCCTCAAGGATTGAACTCACAAGCCTGGGTTTAGAAGGCCAATGCTCAAACCACTGAGTAAGGGCTAGGATTTCACACAGGTCTCTATACAAGCTGGAAACTTCCCAAGTAGCGGGGGGGGGGGGGGGGGGGGGGGGGGGAAATTAAGTAGAAAACAAAAAGAGAGAGAGAAGGAGGTTTATTTTGTACCATGTGTCAGTTATTCTTAGTTCAGTAATCTCTCTCCCCCTGACCTCTCCCTCCCCACCCCACCCCAGAAAAACCTTTCACATATCTCCAATATAACTTCATGAAAGTTAAAGTTGTATAAATTCCTTCATATATTAATAGTTCATATATCTGCATTCCTTGTATATTTAAAGTCTATGTTCAAACTTCCTGGACATACTTGTTTGTTTCTTGTTCAAGGCTCATTATATAAAGTTTAATGGGAATTTTTCCATTGACTTTTGTTGAGTCTGGATCAGATAGTCCTTAGTTTGCAGAATCCAGGCCTGCACAAAAATTAATTAATCCGAAAATGTTAGGATCAAAATTTAGGCAGTTTCGCTTTTAGCCTCATAATAATAGGAAATCAGACATTTTATTAATAATCATAGAATAAATACATGTTATTGTTTCCTATTTAAAACTGAAAAAAATACATACAAGACAATATACAGCTGTATAAATAAAGAGAAGAAGAATGGTCTAGTTGTTGGGACACTAGCCTGGGAGTCGAGACCCAGGTTCAATCTGCTCTGCCACAGATTTTCTGTGAGACCTTGGGCAAGTCACTTAGTCTTTCTGTGCCTCAGTTCCTCATCTAAAAAATGGGGTAAAACAATACTCCCCTACCTCAGAGGAATTTGAAGATAAAATATATTAAAGATTGTGAGGTGCTCAGATATCACAGTAGTGGGGGCCCTCAAAGTGCGATAGATACAAATACAATACAACGTTTCACTTGACTGAGTCTTCAACAATCCCAAATCTTTAAAAATCCAGGTAACTCATTAAAATGTTTCAAAAATCATTAAAAAGGTATAGTCTTTGTCCAAGGGCCACAGAGAGGGAATATACAAAGGAAGAAAAGAGGAGATGAGTTGTTGAAGGAAAAGATAAGGGGCTATGGGGCTGGCGAGAGGATAGTTTATGCTTTTGTATTTCTGTAAGAGACTTAAGTGACCAACCACACCCTCGAATTGTGAGTAGTTAAAATGAATAGTTATTGAGTAACCCATAGGCTTACTTTTTTTGCATAAATTATTCACTGAACACCTACAAGTAACAAATCCATTTGTAGTAATTGGGATTGGCTCCCAAGCTGGTGAAATTTTCAACCAGCTGTAGATCAGATACTTTTTTACATATGTCAGCCACAAATACACTTGAGGTGTTATTAGATGGCAAGTCTGATAAAGTGGGCATTGCCTTTGCATCAAATGCTATTGATTGCTGAGCTCTGAGAGCTACTGTCTGTGGGAAATGTGGAGTTCTTGAGCTCTTGCCAGTTTCTTGTTGCTGAGCAACAGCATTTGTCCCCTCCAGTTGTGTGTGTGTGTGGCATGTGCATATGGATTAAAAATAAGAGCTCTGTGGCATGAAAACCACCCTATACAGTGTCCTTAACTGTTTAATGACCATATCAAATATCATGTATGATTAAAAACCTGACAGGCAGTATATTTTCTGGCTATTGCTACATAACCAGACATAAAGCACATGCTGTTGAGGACTAAGTAACATCAACCAACTGATAAGAGCAAAAATCCTCTACAAATACCCTGTCTGCTGTATCTTATTGCTTTTATCATAGTGCATTTATAAATACAAATAAAGATCCCATAACAGGTATTTACTGGAAATTATTCATGATGATATAGTATAAGTCAGGGTCATAAAGCACTATGTGCATTTTTTACATTGCAGTGTATTTTTTATATAGTGCTAGAGCTAGTTTAAAAAAAAAAAGGGGGGGGGATGGGGGATCCCAGCATTTTCATTATCGCCCCTTTTGTTCACCAAAATTTGAAATTTTCAACATTTCATTGAAATATTTCAACCTGCTCTACAGATGGTTGAAAACTAGGATTCAATTTTCATGAAAATTTTAAAAGAATTTGTTTACCTTTTTCATTAAACGTACATTGAACTTTCAACTAGTTGTCTATTAGGGTCTGTGGATTCATTAAGCACCTGTATTTGTGTCCGGGATTGTAAAGTCATTCACTAATACGTTAAAGTGACAGTCTATCAACTGATCAATTACAAACTAAATCCTACATAATGTCTTAATGGAAATAGAGGTATTCAGGTTCAAGGGCATTCAGGTTCAAATTGTTCAGTGCAAAACCAATTCCAAACCAAACAGTAACCCGTCCTAGTGCTCTCAAGCGAGGGCACTTAATCACATGATTCTTGTGACTCAGTGGCACAATGATGATGATCAACAGCAAACATCATAAATCACGTTGTGACAATATCAGAGTATTTGGGTTTCACTCGGCAGACTTAAATGTAAATATTCTGGGCAGGGTGGAGTTTTCACCTGTATTATTCAGCTCTGTCTAATTGGAACCTTACCCGTGTCAAGTGTATAGCTTCTCTCTTCCCTCCAAATTTATTTTGGTAATAGGATGAATGGAGACTTTCCTAGTCTATCTTTTATCCGATCACAGATAACGATTTGGATGACATCTTAAAATCTTGAGCCCTGTCTGCACGTCATGGCTATTAAAGATTCTGTGGCACTTTGAATAAAAGTTGGGGTTGGCAGTGATGTCCTTGGCCAGAATTTCCCTCTGTTATGCAATGTTCTGTGCACTAATATCTGAGTGGCTGCTGCCATCCACTTCAGAAGTGGTGTTGTATGTATTTAAGACCTGAACCTGCAAACCTGGGATTCTTATACCACTCTAATGGGAAGCTGTAAGGGTCTCTGTGTAAAACACACCTTTGGTGGATCAAGGCAATAGTTTTTAACGTACTTGGGGTCTTTAGAGATGAAAGGCAGCAGTTAATAAATAAATATATGCTATTATTTGTTTATCTCATGAAGATTGCCAGCCTTTCATTTTCACACACCTTCATACCACTCAAATGAAAGGAGAAAAGGGATTTCAGAACTTGCTGATGTGTGTGCATGAATACAGAGGTGATTGCCATGAGCAAAATTGCAAAGTCAGGTGATAAGTGATCTTAGCATGCATATTTGACTTCCTTGCTGCTCTCTGCCTATTAATCCATATCCCCGTGACTTATTCTAACACCCCAAGGCTTTTAACTGATTCAAACATTCCCCATTAATTTCAAAACATGTTTCCTGAGAGCTAGTTCCTCTTTTCCCCTTAAATGTGGATTTTCCTGTCTCAGCACCAAGAACAGATTCAGCCCTGAACCACTGACAGCTTTTCTATGCAGAACAACGAAACTATCTTAAAATCTGATGCCTTTTGGCCCTAGAGGAGTTGATACTCTTGGAAGAGGATATTCCCAGCTTCCCAATAACACCAACCTCTTGCTTCAAACTCTGGATGATTCTGAGATAATGGCCTTCAAAATTGTGCCTTTTTATGTGGAGAAAGCCATTGTAGGCTATTTTAGAGGGTTGTATTGTTCCCTTTGAGCCCTCTATTGTTCGACTCATGGCATCCAAGAGAAAGTGATTCAAAATGTTTTAAGGGAGTTATTTGTTTGTAACACTCTAAACATCCCTTAAATAGTGTTTTCTGTAACACATGTGGCATATACAGAATAAATGGTGGTGTAACATAAGGGTTCGATTAACACCCACTGGAATAATTCACTCATGGTTTGTGGTGTTACAGTAGGCAGGAGCTGTGGAGCACCATTTAAAGTGAGAGAGCATAGCTTGGATCCCATCCCCCCATCTGACCCTTCTTTCCCCTCTTAGTCCCCTCCACCCCCCATCAGCCTGGCCCATGAGCCTATACATCACCCCCCCGTTCCAAAATTGAGAGAGTGGCATTGGTACCTGGCATGCAGGGTCACGCCCTGCTCAGGTTTGGCCTGGCCAAAAAGTGGTCGGGCCAAGCCCAGGTGACCCTTTCAACTCCACGGTCTATGTTAGGTGTGGTAATGGTAAGGTGTGTGCTTGTGAGTGGAGAAATAGAGGGCATGTGCTGCCAAGTGGTGTATCTTCCGTTGCTTTTGTGGCTTTATGTCAGGTGTGTTGTGTGTGTAGCAAACCACATGCTTCACAATGTTTTGTGTGTATTTATATGCATATATATGAAAGAGAAATGATTCACTTATATATTACAGACAATTGTTTTATATGGTTTGGCCATAATGCTCTAAGGTAATTGTTCTTAGTCTAGTCATAGTCATCCCCTGTTGATATAAATCATTAATAAATCTGAGTCATCAGCAATCAGTCTGCACAAATATAGAATAGAAAGTCTGGAGAATAAAATGATGGAACACGTTAGGGAGTAAACTCTGGAGATGAGAGGTTGCATCTCATAATAACAATGAAACAGTTGCTTCTTCTAGAATGTTGTCAGTGAAACATCAAAAATGCTACTTGTTAAAAATAAATTACGGACAAAAGGATGATAATAGAAGATGCAGACTGATATTAAGGCAGAGAGACTTTTGAAAGGCACAGCCATGGGTACTGAATTAATAAAAGTGTCTCTTATGATTTTGTGTGCAGTTTCGTGTATAATGTGAGCCTTATTTAAACAAGCAAATTAAAGATTTACACAGGTGGGGGAAGGCTTAGACAATAGTTTTACAGGGAAACCAGGTATGGGCATACAGAGATGAATCACAAGGTCATACCTGAAATCACCACAAAAAAGATGGAACCAGACTCCTGTGGTCATAACAGGTGAAAAGTGTTAGCTACATTATTCCAAGAGAATTGGAATTCTGTCTTGCAGGCATTAAGTTCTTGAGGTCATTCTTTGAGCCAGCTAATTCAAACTTGTTTGCTTCAGCTGCATCCCAAAATGTGTGCAAACACATGTTGCTTATGCAGACCCCCGGCTTCAATTCAGGAAAATGATTTTATAGATGCAAAATGACTCTGTAGGTGTACAAAACAGATAACTGTATGGCTAGGAACACAGTTTGCTTATGCAAATGTTGTATGCACACATGGATGGAGGTACAGGGGATGCATGCATAAGCTTTTGGTGCAGTATAGGAACTCATATTTGAACAGGGCTATATTTTCAAAACAATTTTCATTTATGACCAATGTTGTCAAATGGCTCACCAGAACCCAACCAAACACGCCTGACACACGAGCCTCAGAAAGTTAGCCGGCTCTTTGGCAGTTACATCCAGATTGTAATTCAGGCAGCCAAAGTATTCAGACCAAACAAACAAAGAAACAAACAAACATTCTCCTGGGTGCAGGCTCATTTAATCTGTCCTTAGCTCCAACACCAATAATTCAGGAACACTCCTGATGGTCTACAAAGCCCTCTGTTTTTTTCTCATGCTGTTAAAAATCAACTGGCAACAACTCAGAAATCCCTCTCTGGAACCACAGATGTCCTGGCCAAAATTCAAATTCAGGTACTTACACTCTGCCAAGTTAAAAATTTCCTCAGTCATTAAATGTGAAAAAAAAAAACCACACACAAAAAAAACCAACAACGTTATTCTTCCTTTCCTGTCTTAAAAAAATGTTATGCTGTTAGACTGGTTTCTTATCAACAGTGCTTGCTGTTTATCAACAGTGGATGAAGTAATCTCTGCATATAGTGCTAGAGCCTGGGGCCTGGCTGAATTCTGCATAGTGCAAATTAGTGTAATGTGTAAAGGTGGACCTTGGAATCTACTCCTCTAATTCTTACACAGTAGAGTTGTATTGATTCTGCTGCCCATAGAAGTCTCTATGACCCCAGAGGCCTGGGCAGGATTGCCCCATACATTTGGGGCATTGTCTTGTTAGGTAAAGAAGTTAAACTTACAGGGAGGTAATTACCAGGATCATTCCTCCTTTTTTATTTTTTTAAAGGAATTACATTTCCTTTTTTCTTTTATTCTGTATTTTTACCACATATAGGGCTTGATTCAGCAAAACAGTTAAACATGTGCTTAAACTGATTTCAGTGGGGCTACTTACATGCTTAAGTGCTTTACTGAATCAGGGCTATAGTTTTCAGTAGTACAATAAGTTTATTATCCAATTTTCTCTATTTTAGGGTACAGATCAGCTGTTGAGTATGTTAATATTTTCCAAGAACAATTTTCAACTACACCTCTACCTCGATATAACACTGTCCTCGGGAGCCAAAAAATCTTACCGCGTTATAGGTGAAACCACATTATATCAAACTTGCTTTGATCCACCGTAGTGCGCAGCTCCGCCCCCCCGGAGCACTGCTTTACCGCGTTATAGCCGAATTCGTTATATCTGGTCGCATTATATCGGGGTAGAGGTGTACCTGTTCATTCTCAACAATTATTATTGCCAGGTTTTCCTCATTTCCTAATTATTCCTATTTCTTTACTTTACTTGTCAAAGACTGATTTAAATTGAGTTCAGTAGCTAAGCAATTTGAGTCATTAATTTCATTTGTTAGTGGACCTATTTTCTCTCTATTATTAATAGAGCAGTCGATTAATCGTAGTTAACTCACGTGATTAACTCAAAAAATTAATCTCGATTACAAAAATTTATCGCTATTAATCGCACTTTTAATTGCACTTTTAAACAATAGAATACCAATTGAAATTTATTAAATATTTTGAATGTTTCTACAGTTTCATATATATTGTATTCTGTGAAGTAATTGAAATAAAAGTTTATATTTCTTATTACAAATATTTGCTCTGTAAAATGATAAACAAAAGAAATAATATTTTTCAATTCACCTCGTACAAGTACTGTAGTGCAATCTCTTTATCCTGAAAGTGTAACTGACAAATGCAGATTTTTTTGTGTTACATAACTGCTCTCAAAAACAAAACAATGTAAAACTTTAGAGCCCACAAGTCCACTCAGTCCTACTTCTTGTTAAGCCAATCGCTAAGACTAACAAGTTTGTTTACATTTACAGGACATAATGTTGCCCTCTTCTTATTTTACAATGTCAGCAGAAAGTGAGAACAGGCATTTACATGGTATTTCTGTAGCCAGCATTGCAAGGTATTTACGTGCCAGATATGCTAAACAGTCATATGCCCCTTCATGCTTCGGCCACCATTCCAGAAGACATGCTTCCATGCTGATGACAGTCCTTAAAAAAATAATGCGTTAATTAAATTAGCTACTTCAGGGGGAGGGGAGAGGACATTTCCATCAGAATCTTCAAAGCAGTGACAATGAATGCCCTGATCTAAGTGTGCAAGTGGCAGCAGCGTGCCTTTCAAATGGGGGGGTTGGGAGTGGAGTGTGACAGGGAGTGTGTTGTGTGTATGTGGGGAGAGAGACAGTGTGTTTTAGGGGGCAGAGAGTGTGTCAGCATGCTGTCTTGTAAGTTCAGACAGCAACAGACCCCCCCCCCCGCCTCTCTCTCACACACACACATACGCACAAAAGCCTGCCTTGGCAGCAGCAGCATTCCACAGTAATGGTTTGCTTTGTGTCCCAGAACAGATAAGCATGCCGCCTGTCAGAAACGGAGCTTTGAAAGGGGATATTTGCATGCCTGCAGCCGAGTTCAAAACAACGACCAGAGTGGCCACATGACTTCAGGGGATTATGGGACGCTTCCAGAGGCCAATCACAGCGCAGTAATGCAACATGTCGTCCACACTGACACCCGGGCGTTTCAGCCAGGGTGCAGCAAGCTCTATGCTTCTTGTGGAGGTGGATTACCAGGAGTGCTCCAGATGCAGAGTCCAGGCGCTCTATGTGCCTTGCCAGTGTGGACACTTCAGGAGTTAGGGTGCCATGGGCTGATTTAATGTGCTCTAACTTGTAAGTGTAGCCCAGCCCTAAGTCTTTGCTCCTTTTGTTCTTGGTTTCTCCTGTGCCCAGTGAAGCAGGACTTTGTACATACCTTGTAAATAACGAAAGACTGCATCAAAGAAATACCTGACTATCACCAATTTCTCCTCCTAACTGGAACTTTGACTAGCTGCTCGGTCAAAAAGGGGCAACAATATAATAAAAGAACAAACACGATATGTGCTAATTGTCACCTTGATAACTTTGCTGAAATCCCTACATTTTATCTGGTTTTTGGTTTGGTTTGGGTTTTGTCTTTTAGAGTGCAGGCTCTCCAGAGCAGGGACTGTGTCTTCCTGTATGTTGACATAGCACCTAGCACACGTAAGCCCCAGGTCAGCAAATCATTTACACCCATACTTAAGTTTATCCCCTATTCAGCAAAGCACTGAAGTATGCTTAACTCTAAGTCAGTGGGAGTTAAGCACACAATTAAAATTAAGCATGAGCTGCAGTGTTCTGTTAAATAAGGAAAGACTATTGAATTGGCGACTTTTGACCCTACCATAATATTATATATAAAATATAAATATATAAAAATATTAAATTTAGCATCACATTAACACCATGATGGGCTCTTTATAAATAAGGTCCCCCACCACAAAGAAATAGAATTCTGATCTTGCATTGGGATCTGCTAAACTTGGATCCCCCCGGCCCTATATGGATTTCCACTGGAGTCAACAGGATTTTGCAGAAGCAAAAGGGTCCACTCATGGCTCCTGTTGCTAGATTTGATGCAAGTACTCTTTGCCTCCGATGTATTTTGTAAAAGGTCTTATTTTATGGATGGGAATTTACCACTTTTAAAGAAATTTGCATTCACTGAATGGCAAACTTTGGCTTTGGATCAAATACATTAATATTTTATGGAGACATCCATATTTGCAGGTGATTACTCTTAACGTAAAAATCAGTCATTTTTTAAAACAATTCTACTCCAGTACTGATCCAGCAGTAGACATCTGGAAAATACTCAAAACTGGAGTTTTATCTGCCTCAAAAGCTTTCCTGCCCCCCACTGAGACGCAGTATTTTTCCTCCCCTCAAGACTGGAAAATAAAATAGCATCAGTGTCTATCACAGAACTGTAAAGATGTGACTAACATATTAAGGGAGCACCACTTATGTGTGTGTTCCAGTGGAAAAGGCAGTTTCATGAAGGCAGTTGCTACTTCAGGGGGAGGGGAGAGGACATTTCCATCAGAATCTTCAAAGCAGTGACAATGAATGCCCTGATCTAAGCGCCACAGAAAAGCGAGAGTTGACAGATGCATAAAAAATGCATCAAACATAAGAGCTGTGGTGAACTATTTGTGTGCCGGCATGGGCAGGAGGCAATTCAAAATGACTCTTAACACGACGCTGTTCACAATGCCACCACACAGTCAATATCCTGTCTTTAGCGTTTCTCCGTGCATGACTGGGTTTCTACATGTCATACTACGTCTTATTGCCATCTGGCACAATGAAATATAACAGCGTCTAGGGGAAGTTGTGTCCTTAATCAGCAAAAGGAGGTCACTGTTGGGACACTGGGAGCCATTTTCCCATGTCTTCTGTCTCCATGGGATGAAAACACAGTCTATGTAGTTTCCCCAAGCCTTGTCATCCTCTAGAGTGAGAGATAATCTGATTTGTATTACATTTACAAAAGATACATAAAGATAAATTAGCCATTGGCATACATTTTCTCTGAGTGTTTGTATTTTGACTGGTTTCTGAGAAATATCAATGTCTCAAAGACATAGATTTTGTGTTATGATTTATACCCTCTGACCTGGATCGTTCATAATATATATTATTAAACTTCTAAATTGCATGATTAGCTGGGGTGAGGCAATGGTGGGCAGGTGCTACACTACTGTAGGAACACCTGGAACACAAAACCTGCCTGTAATCAGAATTTTGATCTGTATCACCTAAAAAAACAAAAACAAAACAAAAAAAAACCAACACATGTGGTGATAAAAGTATGAATTAACCCACTGATCAGCAAAAATTTCACCCATTTAATTAGCAGTACATTGGTACGTGGTATGTTACATACTAACAACTGCAGTTTATTATAACCTTTAATATTGGCATTTCAGAAGCACAGCAGAAAGCTCTTGATTACTCCATTTTTAGCAGCGTAACCACATTATGCAACGAGACGATTAGACGGCAGTGAAATGTAAAAGAATTAGCTGGTCAAACGGAACCATTATCCTGCTTTAATTTTTGTAGCTTCTCTCCCCCACTCAGATCTTCTCAGGCACAATTATAATTGATGTGCACATCTGGCACAGGATTTGTTCCATGCCAGCACACATTGGGACACCAGCTATCCCAAAAGGGATGCTGAGGCCATGCCCCGTCCTCTCTGGGAAGGAGCATGCTGTACTCTACAAGGGTGTTCATAGGATTTATGGGAGAAATTGTGCCTTCCTGGAGCTTCTTTGGGGTGGGGTAGCTCTCCATTTCCTTCAGTGTGGGCCAGTGCCTGTTGGGCACAAGGATAAAGGGCTATATTCTCCAGTGCTGCACCTCCTGCAGAATTTGCCCATCGAGATGGCTTAACCAGCCTTAAAAAGACCCTCTTCCATTGCAAGGGGGAGTCCTCAGTGGCCTAGAGCCAGCATACAAGCTCATACACCCACTCTTCCCTGCTGCTGGGATAGCAGGGGAAAGGAGGCACAGCAAAGGCGGCATGGCTGGAACAAGGTGGAGTATGGCCAGAATGTTCCTATGCAATAGCAATCTGGGATGAAGTTTTGTTCAGCCTTGAAACAGTTTGCAGCCAGTGGTGGCTCAGCCCTACACACAGGATCAGAGGAAGGCAAAAGTGAGCTTTATGCCACCTTTGCATTGCCATCCTCCTGACATGCACTGTGTACATTTCAGTTGGACTCCAGAACCTGGTCCACAGTATAGATGAAATTTCATCAGTTTCTCATTTCAGTAACTAGGCAACAATTCTTATACATAATTGGTCTAACAGAGATTATTTTTTTCTTTTAAATGGGGAAGGCAGGTAGAAGGGTTTGTGGATACTGTGAATGACATTCTTCTTATGATGATGACTGAAAGAAGAAAGCTTTGTAGCATTTCAAATGGTCAGACTCTGGATTCACCTAAGTTTCCTCCGGAAGATTGTTCCATAGCTGGATCCTCTCAATCAAGATAGCTATATCCCCTACTCTCATGCACAAGGTCCTGGGCTTTGTGATCTGTTCAGCATGTGTAGGGCCCTATCAAATTCACGGCCATGAAAAACATGTCACAGACCGTGAAATCTGGTCTTGTGTGCTTTTACCTTATACTACATAGATTTCACGGGAGAGACCAGCATTTCTCAAACTGGGGGTTCTAACCCAAAAAGAGGTTGCGGGAATGTGTGTGCAAGGGTATTGGGGGGGGTCATGGTATTGCCACCCTTACTTCTGGGCTGTCTTCAGAACTGGGTCACCAGAGAGTGGCAGCTGGTGGCCAGGAGCCCAGCTCTGAAGGCAGAGCCGCTGCCAGCAGCAGTGCAGAAGTAAGGATGGCATGGTATGGTATTGCCACCCTTACTTCTGCACTGCTGCTGGTGGGTGCTGCCTTCAGAGCTGGGCACCTGGCCAACAGCCACTGCCCTCCGGCTGCCCTGCTCTGAAGGCAGTGCTGCTGCCAGCAGCAGCGCAGAAGTAAGGATAGCAGTATCACAACCCCCTACAATAACCTTGTGACCCCCCACCCCACCCGCCCAGCTCCTTTTTGGGTCAGGATCCCTACAATTTCAACACTGTGAAATTTCAGATTTAAATTTCATGATTTCAGATATTTATGATTTTTTAAATCCTATAACCATGAAATTGACCAAAATGGACTGTGAATTTGGTAGGGCCCTAAGCAAGTGAATAGAGGCTTTTGTTTGAAGTAGGAAGCAGTTACAGACAAACGGGTTATCTAATAAGATCCATACTGAGAGCTTGATTCTCCTCTGTCTCTTACTTTTGATTTTTACTGGTGTAACTTCACCGAGGTCCCTACAGTAACACCAAATCTACACAGGTGTAAGTGAGAAAAGGATTGGATCCTGAGGCTAATCCCCTAGACAAGCAAGGAGATGCAATATATACCATTCCGCAGGTCGATTTCATGTAAATGAGCAGGGGGTGGCTTTCTTCAAGTTCATTATTATTTTTATTATGGGTTACACAGAGAGTGTGATCAGTGCTGTACAATATGCAGAAGATAAGGAGCCAGATCTTCAGCTCGCGAATATCATCATAGCTCCATTGAAAAACAGAGCTATGTCAAGTTGAGGATTTGGTCCACCATCCCTGCCCTCAAAAATATATAAACTAGAGGCCAAATTTTGCAAGGTACTGAGCTCTTCTTTTAAGGTGCTTAGCAACCTGAACTCTCAGTTCAGCACTTTGCTGGACTGGAGCTGTGATGGAGTCGACTCTAAATTAGTTCTTGATTATTTGGTTTCTGTAAGTAGCAGTGAACTAGGGTTTAGTATTGCATCAGCTATAGTCATTTTACACATTTTATTGTCAAAAGCATGTTCCTAATCACCTTTGTACAAAATGTTGGTTGCCTCTTTATAACATTACCACCATATTTTCAAACCTTTCTATTTAACTGTGATAGTTAAGATGTTGGATGCATTTCCCGCAAGTGGATAAAGTCATCCCAGGGGAGGAGAGTGGGGGAGGGAGTATGAAGCTAGCTTTGCAACTTGCTCATTAGATGTTGCTATGTGATAAGCATTGTCCCATAGGAAAAGCCACAGAAAATTGCATGTGCATTTAGACAGTGCCTTGTGAGAGTTCAGGAGAACTCCTACTGAGCTATAGATCCAATCCAAGCTGCATATCCTTGGTAAAGAATGCTGCTGCTTACAGATAAATACATCATTACTGAGGAATGCAGAGTTGTACTGGTGGCTTAACTTGATATAGTATTGCTGTAAAAATCACAAATCAACATAATTTTAACAATCTATTTGTATTCAAAGCGTTGATTCCATTATTTCTAGGTGTAC
This sequence comes from Terrapene triunguis, assembly GCF_002925995.2. NCBI lineage: Eukaryota > Metazoa > Chordata > Testudines > Emydidae > Terrapene > Terrapene triunguis. The sequence continues at coordinate 68,209,806 of NW_020664419.1, read as the reverse complement.
ATTCTCAGAAAGCATTTGATGTACTAATGATTAAATATGAGATCTGCTTTAAAAACCTCACACCATGTGAATCAGCTAGTTACTAAATATGAGCAGGTTGGTTCTTAATAAATTATACAGTGAGCTTCACAAAGTGCGAAGCCGATTAGTCACTGAAAATACAAGGCAGTTATAACTTTAGCATGCACGTAACTTGGGATCTTGAGAACTGAACAAGAATGTTTTTCAGAGGGAGTGGAAGGGCTTGACTTGATTTTTATAGAAGACATTTTGGTTTACATTTGTGTGTATGTGTATGTGTATATTAGGGCTGTCAAGCAATTAAAAATTAATTGCAGTGTTAAACAATAATAGAATACCATGTATTTAAATATTTTTGGATGTTTTCTACATTTTCAAATATATGGATTTCAATTACTACACAGAATACAAAGTGTACAGTGCTCACTTTATATTTATTTTTGATTACAAGTATTTGCACTGTAAAAAAAACAAAAAAAATAGTATTTTTCAATTCACCTCATACAAGAACTGTAGTGCAATCTCTTTATCATGAAAGTTGAACTTACAAATGTAGAATTATGTACAAAAATAACTGCACTCAAAAACAAAACAATGTAAAACTTCAGAGCCTGCAAGTCCACTCAGTCCTACTTCTTGTTCAGCCAATCGCCAAGTCAAACAAGTTTGTTTACATTTGCAGGAGATAATACTGCCTGCTTCTTGTTTACAATGTCACCTGAAAGTGAGAAAAGGCATTCTCATGGCACTGTTGTAGACAGCGTCACTAGATAGTTACCTGCCAGATGCGCTAAAGATTTATATGTCCCTTCATGCTTCAATCGCCATTCCAGAGGACATGCGTCCATGTTGATGACGGGTTCTGCTCAATAACAATCTGACACACCGCAGACCGACGCATGGTCATTATCTGAGTCAGATGCCACCAGAAGAATGTTGATTTTCTTTTTTGGTGGTTTGGGTTCTGTAGTTTCCACATCGGAGTGTTGCTCTTTTAAGACTTCGGAAAGCATGCTCCACACCTCGTCACTCTCAGATTTTGGAAGGCACTTCAGATTCTTAAACCTTGGGTCAAGTGCTGTAGCTATCTTTAGAAATCTCACATTGCTACTTTCTTTGCGTTTTGTGAAATCTGCAGTGAAAGTGTTCCTAAAATGAACAACATGTGCTGGGTCATCATCCGAGACTGCTATAATATGAAATATATGGCAGAATGTGGGTAAAACAGAGCAGGGGACATACAGTTCTCCCCCAAGGAGTTCAGTCACAAATGTAATTAATGCATTATTTTTTTAATGAGCATCATGAGCATGGAAGCATGTCCTCTGAAATTGTGGCTGAAGCATGAAGGGATGTACAAATGTTTAGCATATCTGGCACGTAAATACCTTGCAATGCTGGCTACAAAAGTGTCATGCAAATGCCTGTTCTCACTTTCAGGTGACATTGTAAATAAGAAGAGGGCAGCATTATCTCCTGTAAATGTAAACAAACTTGTTTGTCTTAGCTGTTGGCTGAACAAGAAGTAAGACTGAGTGGACTTGTAGGCTCTGAAGTTTTACATTGTTTTGGTTTTGAGTGCAGTTGTATAACAAAAAAAAAAATCTACACTTGTAAATTGCACTTTCACAAGAAAGATTGCACTACAGTACTTATATTAGGTGAATTGAAAAATACTGTTTCTTTTGTTTATCATTTTACAGCGCAAATATTTGTAATAAAAATAATATACACTTTGATTTCAGTTACTACTCAGAATACAATATATATGAAAATGTAGAAACACATCCAATTTAATAAATTTCAATTGGTATTGTATTGTTTAACAGTGCGATTAAAATGGCAATTGCAATTAATTTTTTTAATCGAGATTAATTTTTTTGAGTTAATCGTGTGAGTTAACTGCGATTGACAGCCCTAATATATATTATATATTCATGAGCATGTTAGTCTGTAGCATAGCTCAAAAGCTGTTCCAAATACTTTAATAAACAACAAACAAATTAATCTCCTTAGAGCAAAGGTGCTGAATTTGGTCTATAAAGCTTTGTATGGGTTGGGCTATAGCTCTGTCTTTCTCACAGGATCTGCCACAGCTTGAACATTTGAGATAACATATCCAACATTTATGTGTGAAAGGGCATAGTATTCTCAGGGGGATATTTGACTCTTCATTTCTTTCTCCTTTAGGTGGTCTGCTAGTTAATGAATCTGCTAGCTTTCAGGGCATCATGCAAGACCCAACTATTTTCTAAAGGCATTGGCTTGGGAAAAGAAGAGCCTTGATTGTCTGATGAGCCTTGTCTTTTGCCTCTGAAAAGTGGTAGATTTATACGTAGCATTAAGTATGTTAGGTGTAATAGGAGCCAGGTGGAAAATTACCCTTTTTATAAATCTAAAGAAAAAAATTAAAGATGTACACTGCCAGTTTGAGCTAGGTTAAACACAATCAGTTCACTGTAATACTTTAAATATAACCAAAAATTACTCCTAAATAAGTCATACTGTGTTTAATGGACTTTCCCCAAACAAATTTCCCTTTATTATAGATGTAAAATGTTTAGCTGTTTGTATCTTATCTGCAGCTAATGGGCAGCCCTGTTGTTTCCTTACTGATGAGTCTAGGTCAGCTGGTATCCTGGGATTTAATGTCTGATTTACCCCAAGGTACGTGAGTTGTTGTGGAAACGGAGAGTTTATATCTGGTTCACCTGGGAGCATTGCAGTCAGCTGAAACACTCTGGTGACAACACAGAATGTTTTGTTCCCTTTAACGTATCAAGCTGAACCTTGCCAGCATCCCAGACAGGTTCACAACAGAGCATATTTCCATGGACATGTACGCAACTTCAATACTTAAAGATAGATTTTTGACAACAACCTCTTCTCATTCCTTTCATTTTGCTTGGATGGATTCCATGATTTCCTATATTTTAGAGTTGAGTTTTCATTAGGGGAGCAATTTCACTGTTCAGACACTTAATGCTATTAATTAAGCAATAATGCATATAACTGCTCAAAACCAGATAAATGTCTCCTACCATTTTCATTATCTAAAAAGACATGCTAAAGAAAGAACTGTTTATTTTAGAGTCAGGAGATTGAACAATTGTCTATTGGCCATACACACAGGCTTTGTATCGTTGCTAACAATACCAAATGACGCAGTTAGCAACATGCTGCTGTCAAGATCAAACATGCAAAGTGAGAATTTTTAGACTAAACACACAAAGTTGCTCTCTCATTTATTGTGTTTCAGTCCATCAGCTGCTATGTCATAGCTCTTAATAAGCAGTAAGCTCAGTTATTCTTGTGTAGCTGGTTTTAGAATGATCTAGTCAGAGCCAAGGAAGAAAGAGGCAGACAACCACCATCATCTAGCCAAGGAACAAGGTGCGCACTGATTGCTAAAACCACTCTGCATTGCTTCCTTGGCTGAGCATGGGCCTATAATGTGTTGCTAGGCCTGGGAAAAGTTGGTACCGTTTAACTAAACTATCTCTTAAGATAGTTATTTTGCTGTAGATGAAAAGGGGATGTATATCACCATAGGCCTTATTTCACCTATGACTCAGTAACATAGATGGCAGGTTTTAGGATGCTGGAAAGGGACTGGACATATGGCTCTTATGCTGATTAACCCTACTGTCATGTGCTGGAACCCTGCTTAAAGGAGCAAAGGTATTTCTGCTGACTCTTGCTTGGCAGGCCAGGGGGGAAAGGGCTATTAGTTCCAACTCAAGATCCAAAAGAGTTAGGGGGTGGCAGGACGTTGTTATTTCTCTCTCTCTCTGCTGGGGCTGGAGCATGGGAAAAATGTGAGGATCAGTCAGGGAAAAGCTTAAAACTAGGCTTATGTTTTGCTGATACTTATGTCACTAGGAGCAGTAAAATCCAGGAAGAGGGTACATTTGGACCACATCCAGTGTGAGCTTGATTCTCCACTGCCTTGCATCTTATGTGGTCATTTATACCTGTGCAATGTGAGTGCAAAATGGCTGTCAAACACTATCATTCTGATTTGGTAGCATTTTACACCCATGTCACAGGCTGGCTGGCACTTTAAGGGGACTTGGGCTCAGCCTAACCTGGGCAGATCCCCTTTGTTATGCCCTTCAGTTGATCCCGATTGACTAGGGCCCAGGCAGCACAATTCAATTGTCAGACCCAGCTGGGGAAGAGTTGGGTGATTTGGCAGGTTGTCTTCTGTTACTGCCCTTGAAGAGAAAGAGTGGTAGGAGAGAAGGAGGTTTCCGTGGCAGGCCTAGGAAAAGACTAACCTCAGGCAGATAAGGAATAAGAAAACTAGACTGGGGGAAGGGTTCCAGAAAGAAGTGTTGGGGGTCATTAGCTTAGATAGGAGCCGGATCTCTAGGAAGGAAGTTCTTTGTCATTGAGTTAATAAGACAGAAGGCTAGCTGAGGAAAAGTGAAAGGTTCCCCCTCCCCGCTCCCCCCCACAGGGGTAGTGAAAGCTTCCTAAAAGTGTGTGTGTGGGGGGGAGGCACTTAGGGTGACCAGACAGCAAATGTGAAAAATCGGGACGGGGGGTGGGGGGTAATAGGAGCCTATATAAGAAAAAGATCCAAAAATCGAGACTGTCCCTATAAAATCGGGACATCTGGTCACCCTAGAGGCACTGGTGCCAGAACCATGACCCTGCCCCTTGTGCTGTCCCTGCCCCTGAGGACCCACCCTCATGCCATTCCTTCCCCCCAGGCCCTGCCCCCCCCCCTGCCCTTCTCCTCCCCCTCCCCCCCCCTTTCACTCCCCCTTAGGGCGGGAAAAAATAGGAGGAGCCTGGCCCCCCAGGCCCCCCTTGCCACCCCTTTTTTGTTTTGTTTTCTTTGAAGTAGAGACTATTAATTGGTAGAAGCTCCCTGAAAGAAGGTAGGCATGTTTCAGGAATACTGAAAGGACTAGGAGGGACACAGAGGCTGAACCACTGTTGCATTGTGCCATAGTGGGCTTGTCACATTTTGGGATGCAACCCAGACCAATGAGGTTATATCACCAATTGTGGTGTAATCCTGAGTACCATAAAATGCTCTGCTGCAGCAGCTCCCTGTCTGGATGCTCCCAGCCAGCATACAAGCATGCACGGAGTGTCTGCGTGTGAAGCCCTGGTTCAGCTGTTCTGACTCCAGCAGCCTGCTTGTTACTCCGCAGCCACACTTCTGTTTCCATCAGCCTTAGTTACTACTAGACAAGTAACCCCAACACACACCCCAGTCCTGAATTTCCCCCAAACCATCTCTCCTGAAATGTCTAGCCCTTTCTTGCAACATTTAGAGAAGCAGTAAAGTCCATTGCTCCTTTAAAGAGACAAAACCATAGCAGTTTGTTGCTTTAACTTCCATTCAAACATAGCAGTGGGTTGGTTTATTAAAAGTAAAACAATCTTATTAACAAAAAGAGAAGATTTTAAGTGAGTTCAAGTGTGAGGGATAAAGTCAGAAAGGGTTACAAGCAAATAAGTGAAAAATGCTTTCTAGTGACTAAGGCTTAACAAAATTGCAGGCTTGGTTCAAGGTAAGATTCTTACCACACCTCCTTCCAGCAAGATGGCCGTCCATCCTCTTGGTCACGATCTCCCACTAAGTCCAAAGTGCTTGGTTCCTCTGTCACTTTAGGTGAAAGATAACATGGGGTTCTTTATCCCCCCCCTTTTTTTCTTGTCCAGTGAACTTTTGAAATGTATCCTCTCAAAGTTCTGTACCCCTGCTATGACAAGAAGTGTTATGGAATCTGAAGGAGAGGGTTCCATGCTGGTTTCTTCCCTGCTGGTGCTTTCTACAATGCAAAGTGATCTGTCCCTGCAGCCTCTGATATGCTAATGAATGGCCACTTGACTGTGATTACCAGTTGTCTGTGATTGCACCTGGACGGAAGCATCAGCCTTTCCTTTGTCTGGAAAAAACCTGTTTACCCACTCCCCGGACCTGTATGGTTCAAACACATTTTAGTCCTTTATTTTCTTCACATTTGTACAGTCCTTTGGGCATTTACAATACATACAACATGCAAGAATATTAATGATCAGTGTGTAATTAGTTTTCCAGTGATACCTCACATGAGATCTATTAGATACAGATTACGACATAAGTGAATGGGGTACACTGACCTGATCAGGCCACCTGAAACTCACTACCTGATAGCAGTGAGCTCCTTGCCCTCTGGCACTGGGATATTTTTAGGGTCACAGGGCCTCAAGGGGGTCCAAGGAGGATATGCTGTAACAACACACTTTGTACAGCTAGAAGGACTATACAAGGTGCAAAGCAATAGAAAAGCTGGTACTCTCTGTATATGCTACTTACATTGTCTATAAGAAAAAGTTGCACTAGTTTAACTAAAGATGTGACTTCTAAGGCTATGGCTACACTGGCGCTTTACAGCGCTACAACTTTCTCGCTCAGGGGTGTGAAAAAACACCCCCCTGAGCGCAGCAAGTTACAGCGCTGTAAAGCACCAGTGTAAACAGCTCCTAGCGCTGTGAACTAATCCCCTCGGGGAGGTGGAGTACCTGTAGCGCTGGGAGAGCTCTCTCCCAGCGCTGGTGTACAACCACACTCACACTTCAAAGCACTGCTGCGGGAGCGCTCCTGCAGCAGCACTTTGGAGTTTCGAGTCTAGCCATGGCCTAAAAAACAATTTACTTAAACTGGTTTAAAGACTGTATGAACACTCTTAATTTGATTTAAACTAGTTTTTGTGTGTGTGTTTATTTTACATTGATTAGGATTAGTTTAGATTAAACTGAAATAAAACACTCTCAAACTGAAATGTGTCCACACCTATTAGTGTGATGCCACTGGTTTAACTAAATTGGTTTAAAATAATACCTTTTGTTAAATCACTGCAAGTTGTGTGTGTGTGTGTGTGTGTAGACACTGTCTGTGCGTATAATGGGACCACCACCTATTTATACTAATCTTTTAAGGGTACTGTCAAATGTTTTCAAAATAGAATAGCCAAAAGTAATCTGAAATCATTGAAACTATGCTAAATAAAAAAAATAAAAAAACAATGCTTGGAGCCAATGAATTAACTTAAATTTTTGTGTTAAAATGAATTGGAACTGACTTAAATGATTATGTTATTTGAAGGTATGGTCTTATTGCCACATTTTAAACCCACTGTAAACTAATGCTGTAAAGTAAGTACTACCTAAAATAAAACCTTATGAAGATATCTTGACCTTATTGTACAGTGAAGATCTTTATGGGATGTCTAGCCAAAATGCAGATCCAGTGAGTAAGAGAATCCTTAATAGGATTTCACTAGGATTGTTAAGTATGGAAGCTTTGCCTGCAAAATGGTTCTGACTTCCCTATTCCCTTGTGCTTTACATGCCTGTTCATAGTACTTTATGCTGTGCATAGTGTTACTTAAGGGAGTGACTAAATATAGGTCATGTTTGCTTTCCATAAAGCACTATGGGCTCTATTATGCTTCCTTTGCAAGTCAATTGGAACTTTACCATAACTTGCATGGAAACAGCCCGATACAAGAGAGGAGGAATACAGAAATGTATGGGCTCCAGAAAAATATCAAACAGGAATCTAAGTTTTTGTTGTACATTTTCCAACTGCAGTATTTTATCTTCTCAAACTGACTTTTTCACTGTTTAGCACTTTGGCCCCAATCCTTCAATGAGCTCCGTTAGGGACACACCCCTGCATCCCCACGTGGCCATGCTGGGACTCTATGAGGGTCAGGGCACTGCAGCTGATTGGAGGATTGGGACATTTTACCTACTTCAGAAACATGTTTTGTTGGCTGATTTACTAATTTGAAAAGGCAAAATGGTAATATATTTTGACAGTGGACTGTAGTGATTCAGCCTGTGGAGAAAAATCAGTCACTGCCAGGATCCCCCCTCTCTCTCTATTGGCCAGATTAGATGCACTACTCACTAAATCTAATTCAACTGGCAGTTGCCTTGAGATTAAGCCATCTGATCTGAAGGATTTTCTGCCTTTTCCAGGTACGCAGCACAATTTATTGTATGTAAATGAGATGCTTGAATGTTTTTAGCACAATCAGAAGCTATGGGCTTGATGTGGGAATCAGCTGGTGAAATTCTATGGCCTGTCTATGCAAGAGGTCAGACTAATGATCAGAATGATCCCTTCTGGCCTTAAAATCTATGAACCTACACAAACATTTTATTAGGCCTGCAACAGACTGACAATATCCTGGGCAAACCTTATGGAATTAAAGAACTCTGTTGAATTAAATTAAATCTTATTGAATTAGGTTTAATACTTTTGGGGTCCATTGCATTAAAAATTCAGTTGTATATGTATTATTGTGGAATAGTATATAACTTCTCTAGGAGTGGGCGATGCTAATATAATTCCTCCAGTTATCAGATCTTTGAAGCCATCCCTTGGAGCTACCTATACTAGTTCAAACTGGATTCTCCAGGGATCAATAGACCAAGAGAGGATTTTGGATAAATAGCCCTGTGTTAAACTGGCTCATGAGGTTCTTCCTGATATGGAAGCCAATGGATAGCACTTCTGGTCCACAGTCCCTAGTGAAGGGTTGGAAGAATTTGGTCTACTGAGGGCCCATAAGACTGCTTGTTCTGAGCTGAAGCTGTGATGGACTTGAAACCACAAGGAAACCCCTTGGGTGGTCTACTCCTGCCAGAGCCCATGTTAGGGTTGGGGTGATCTCTGGTAAGCTTATTAGCATGCTTGTAGGTTCTTTTATTGTTTTTAATATGTTTTCTCTATAATGTTTTTACCTTCAGAATAAACTTGGCTTGCATAGGAAGTGCTGTGTAGTAACTTATAACAGTGGGGTAGTGACACAATTAACCCTCTGAAGAAAAAGTAAGCAGATCTGCTTAGGCAGAATTTCTTGTTGGGATATCACAGTGAAGGCAGGGAACTGTTCAGCCTAGAGATAGCCAGGTCAGAAGGGAGAAAAAAAAAATGAATGCACTAAGGGTATGTCTACACTACCCGCCGGATCGGCGGGTAGTGATCGATCTATCGGGGATCGATTTATCGCATCTAGTGTAGACACGATAAAATCAATCCCCGATCGCTCTTCCATCGACTCCGGAACTCCACCATGGCGAGAGGTGGAAGCGGACTCGACGGGGGAGCGGCAGCGGTCGACTCGCCGCCATCCTCACGGCCAGGTAAATCAACCTAAGATACGCCGACTTCAGCTACACTATTCGCGTAGCTGAAGTTGCGTATCTTAGGTCGACCTCCCTCTCCCCCTCCCCCAGTGTAGACCTAGCCTAAGAGAAGAATTTGTCCCTAATTGTGAAAATCTGATCAAACACATGCCTCTTAGCTGACCGAAATAGACCTTTTCTTGTTCAAAGGCATGTCCTTACTTTTTGACAAAATATATCAAAGAAATATCAGAGATCAATATGTGATATTAACCACTGCTGTGTGCACAACATATAAGCAGTGCTGGATAACTTGGTTTGGCAGACTTTACGAATTCATAACTGCCATATAGGTCAATGGTAGTCTTTGTCATACAAACAATCATGTTCTCAGCTGGTAGGAACTGGTAGAAGAGCAGCTCTTCTAAAGTCAATGGAGTTATATTGATTTACACCTGCTGAGAATCTGGCCCAAAGACTGCAGGATTAGGAATCTCAGCCCCCATAACATTTTTGAAAGAATGAGAACTCTTAGCTTGAAATAGCTACCAAAATAGAGAACAAACAGTAGCTTGGTATGAGATGAAACAAAGTAGGAAAGAAAATAACTAAAGATGCCTGGATATAATTAGACTGTACTGAAAAGTAGAGAGATGATGGCATAGTCACAAATACTATAACTGAACCAGAGTAGAATGTAAAACAAAGATAAATTCAAGTTTAATAAAAAAAAATCTACCAGATTATATTGCACAACAGCTAACCAGCTCAGATGGTGGGGATTAAATGCTTTTAAAGGGAAGTAAACTGCCTGTTCATTTCTACTTCAGTCCTCTCACGTTCTCCAAATAGACCTTACTAAACCAAGAAATGTAGCTGACCTTGCCAACAGATTTCCAATTATGCATAATGCACTTTGGTGCAATCGTTATTAAATATTAATCACTTTAGAATAATTCATATTAAGCTTGCATACCTATGCTAAGAAGCAAGCTTTGCTTTTTATTGTTGGTTACATAATAGTTCAGATTATTGAAACTCCAATCTTACTCTATTGTTACCATGAAGAGGTCCAGGTTAAGTAAAAGAGAGATTGAATTAAGTCCCAACTGAGTTAACAAACATGATATTTCAGGTTTAACAGCAAAGGAACTGCTAATAACTAAGAGTCTCTCTTTAGCGTGTGTGTGTGACTTTTTCTAAGCATATAGATTGAAAAAATGTTCCAAAACAGGATGGCATGAAATATATCATACAGTCCCAACTAACCAGTGTGCTTGGTAGCATGATCCAAGCATCTGCATAGAACCCCATTGAATCCATAAAGAGAAAAGGCCTTTCATCTTGCAGCATTTTTAGGCTCTAATCCTACCAGGTGCATTTTGTGGGTGGATATCTGTGCCACTGCTGAACCCCAGTGAAGTGTTCCATCCACCTGGCATTCCTTGAAGGAACAGTGCCTTAAACTGGTGCTACAACACTAAGGGCTTGTCTACACTGGCAAGTTCTGTGCAGTAAAGCAGCTTTTTGAACTCAAACTGCAGACGTGTACCCACAGTTTGAGCATTGGCCTGCTAAACTCAGGGTTGTGAGCTCAATCCTTGAGGGGGCCACTTAGGGATCTGGGGCAAAATCAGTACTTGGTCCTGCTAGTGAAGGCAGGGGGCTGGACTTGATGACCTTTCAGGGTCCCTTCCAGTTCTATGAGATAGATGTGTCTCCATATTTATTTTATTTATACACTCTGTGCACAGAAATCCTCAGTTGCAGCACTGCAAAAAAACCACCTCGACGAGAGTCGTAAGGCTATTTGCGCAGAGGCTCCCGCGCTCTATTGCCAGTGTAGACACTTGATTGCTTTCTGTACTGTAATTGGCTTCCAGAGCTGTCCCATAATGCCTCAAGTGACCGCTCTGCTCATTGTTTTGAACTCAGCTGCCCTGGAGACATGCGCCCCTCCCCTTTCAAAGCACCATTTCTGACAGCTTTTGCGTGCTGTGCTGATCTGCTCCAGGACACAAAGCAAACCATTAATGTGGAATGCTCATGCTCTTGAACACAGAGGCAGGTGTGTGTGTGTGTGTGTGTGTGTGTGTGTGAGTGAGAGAGAGAGAGAGAGAGAGAGAGAGATTGCTGTGCAGAGAACCCAGGGAGGGAGGCAGGGGCTGATGTCGGGGTTTCCCCCTCCCCCTGCCTCAGGACTGGTTGCTTCCTGCCGCTGTCTGAACTTACAAGACAGCATACTGACATACTCTCTGTCCCCCAAAACACACTCTCTCCCCCCTCTACACACACACACACACACTCCCTGTCACACACTCTCCACCCCCGCCACTTCAGTTGAAAAGCAGCTGGCAATGTAGTAGGATGCCCATGGAACAATGGGATTGGGAAACCTGCATCATGTGATGCTGTGCCTGCCCCATGAGGCATTGCAAACCCTTCCCAAAGCACCCTGCAGCCAGCTGCACAGTGGGATAGCTACCACAATGCTCTGCTGTCTTTGCTGTTGCAAGAGCTGCTAATTTGGATGCACTCCAGTGTGGACACATAACAGCGGTTTAATTCCAGCATTTTAATAAAAGTGGTATAACTTGTGGTGCAGAAACTTGCCAGTGTAGACATACCCCCAACTTCAGTGGATTTACTCTGGATTCACACCACTGTAACTGACAGTAGAGTTGTCCCAAGGTGTTCTAAAATTCAGTAAAGATACCTACTTCTAGGCAGCCACCTCAACCACAGTTAAACACCACTAATGTTAGAAGAATCTCTTTTTTTGCTAGGCAGAGACAAAGCAGATGAAACTATTTTAGGCATGTACATTGAGAGGGCTATAACCAGGATCCTGTCTCTTTTTTCCAGAGATCTCATTCACTTGTGTCTGAGAACATACTAAAACCCTAATCCAGCAAACATAGATTCATAGATTCTAGGACTGGAAGGGACCTCGAGAGGTCATCGAGTCCAGTCCCCTGCTCTCATGGCAGGACCAAATACTGTCTAGACCATCCCGGATAGACATTTATCTAACCTACTCTCAAATATCTCCAGAGATGGAGATTCCACAACTTCCCTTAGCAGTTTATTCCAGTGTTTAACCACCCTGACAGTTAGGAACTTTTTCCTAATGTCCAACCTAGACCTCCCTTGCTGCAGTTTAAGCCCTTTGTTTCTTGTTCTATCCGTAGAGGCTAAGGTGAACAAGTTTTATCCCTCCTCCTTATGACACCCTTTTAGATACCTGAAAACATGTCCCCTCTCAGTCTTCTCTTTTCCAAACTAAACAAACCCAATTCTTTCAGCCTTCCTTCATAGGTCACGTTCTCAAGACCTTTAATCATTCTTGTTGCTCTTCTCTGGACCTTCTCCAATTTCTCCACATCTTTCTTGAAATGCGGTGCCCAGAACTGGACACAATACTCCAGTTGAGGCCTAACCAGAGCAGAGTATAGCGGAAGAATGACTTCTCATTTCTTGCTCACAACACACCTGTTAATACATCCCAGAATCATGTTTGCTTTTTTTGCAACAGCATCACACTGTTGACTCATATTTAGCTTGTGGTCCACTATAACCCCTAGATCCCTTTCTGCCGTACTCGTTCCTAGACAGTCTCTTCCCATTCTGTATGTGTGAAACTGATTTTTCCTTCATAAGTGGAGCGCTTTGCATTTGTCTTTGTTAAACTTCATCCTGTTTACCTCAGACCATTTCTCCAATTTGTCCAGATCATTTTGAATTATGACCCTGTCCTCCAAAGCAGTTGCAATCCGTCCCAGTTTGGTATCATCTGCAAACTTAATAAGCGTACTTTCTATGCGAATATCTAAGTCGTTAATGAAGATATTGAACAGAGCCGGTCTCAAAACAGACCCCTGTGGAATCCCACTTGTTATACCTTTCCAGCAGGATTTGGAACCATTAATAACAACTTTCTGAGTACGGTTATCCAGCCAGTTATGCACCCACCTTATAGTAGCCCCATCTAAATTGTATTTGCCTACTTTATCGATAAGAATATCATGCGAGACCGTATCAAATGCCTTACTAAAGTCTAGGTATACCGCATCCACCGCTTCTCCCTTATCCACAAGACTCGTTATCCTATCAAAGAAAGCTATCAGACTGGTTTGACATGATGTGTTCTTTACAAATCCATGCTGGCTATTCCCTATCACCTTACCACCTTCCAAGTCTTTGCAGCTGATTTCCTTAATTACTTGCTCCATTATCTTCCCTGGCACAGAAGTTAAACTAACTGGTCTGTAGTTTCCTGGGTTGTATGTATGTATGTGCTTAATTTTAAGCACCCCAGTTATCCCATTAGCTTCTTTCTGCTTGCAGGAGTGGAGCCTAAACGTGAGCAATATACACACACACACACACTGCTTTCTGCATTTTTATGCAGGTGACAGATGCATAGGGAGTATGTTCTCTAAGGGCTTCTGTACGTGAGAAAGCTGAAATGATTTAACTTAAGATGTGCTTTTAAGCCTGTTGAATTAAAAACTGATGCAAAGACTGTGTGGACACCTATTGTTGTTTAAACCAGGCTTAATTTAGTTTCAGTTTCATTGATTGGAATTGGATTAAGCTAAACTGCAATAAATCACTCAAATCAAAATAAGAGGATTCATGCAGTATTTTGCATCGGTTTAATTAAATTGGTTTTAAATCACACCTTAAATTAAACTGGTGTGTAACTTTCCCATGTAGACCAGGCCTTAGTCTACACTTTGCATTTAGATTGACATAGCTACAGCACTCAGGGGTGTGAAAAAACCTGAGCGCTATAGCTATGCTGACCTAAACCCCAGTATAGATGTAGCTAGGTCAACGGAAGAATGCTTCTTCTGACCTAGGTACTATCACTTTGGGAGGTGGTGTTCCTGCAGTGACAGAAAAAATGCTTCCATCCCCATAGGCTGTATACTACAGGGTTATGCCAACATAGGTACAACACTATACATATGCCACCATAGTCCCCATAGTATAGACATGGCTTAAGATGTTACATTTTAGGGACTCAGAGGTATGGTACTTATGTACACTTCCTAACACATGACAAGAAAACACATTTTTTCATGATGATGATGAAAATGTTAGCAGACATGTCATAGTTTATTATAAACTCAGTAAACACTAACTTATGTAATTAGTAGAGCTGGTCATAATTCTTCAAACATACATTTTCTGTTAAAAATGGCATTTTTCCCAAAATGAATGTTTTGCAAGAATTATTTTGCTCTGAAATTTTTCAGAGCTCTAAGGCTACTTGGTGTGAAGCTACTGGGCATGTCTGCATTATTCCAGCAGGGCAGCACAGAAGTAATGGCTATTTTGATGTCTTTCCAAGTGTAAACAGACTTCACAGAGCAGGGTTATTGTGCAATAATTGGAAATACATCCAAGGGTCACCCCGTCACAAAACCCCCAACCAAGCTTTAGCAATGGTCCATCACAGTGGTGGTATAATTGATCCAGCTGATGAGAGTGACTGTAGCCTAGGTGGAGCTCTGAGGTGAGTGGGGTGTATAGGTGTCTGCAGTGCATGGGGAGGGGTGGTCTTCGACACTGATTTCAGAGTCTAGGGTGGTTGCATGGAAGTGACTCATATCTCAAGAAATGGCATCAGACAAGAGGTCTGAGCTCAGGATTGCGTCCTAAGGCCCCAGAACTACAAACGGTCACTAGAGTCTCCTCAGACCCAGTAGGCTTGAAAACATGTGGGACCCAGCAGTTGGGTCACTCTCAAGAGACTGGTGATGGTACAGTGGGCACAGAGCCTGGCTGTTACAGATTAATCCCCTTCAGTCCTATAGAAGTGTTCAGACAGCCATATGCCCTTTTATATTCTTAGAATCATAGAATATCACTGTTGGAAGGGACCTCAGGAGGTCATCTAGTCCAACCCCCCTGCTCAAAGCAGGACCAATCCCAAGACAGATTTTTGCCCCAGATCCCTAAATGGCCCCCTCAAGGATTGAACTCTCAATCCTGGGTTTAGCAAGCCAATACTCAAACCACTGAGCTATCCCTCCCCCGCCCTTATCTTAGCCAGTTCTATGCTCCAGCAGGAAAAGATCAGGAAGGAGTGTCTCAAAATATGAACCTATGAACCCTAACAAAAAAAATATGGTGATTATCAATTATACTTAAGGAGAAGAGGATGTAGTATGAAAGGAAGTCTGATTTAATTGAATATTACAAAGATCCACTGCTGGCACCAGCTAATGGAGTTATTTAGGAAACTTTGGGTTCTACTCCCAGAAGTAACTTCTCATAATTAATTTATTGTGCTGTATTGTTTCTGTAACCCATTAAGGAAGAATGTTACGGAATAGAAACCTGGATTGTTGGCTATTGAATGGTGCCAAAAATGTTGCTCCAAACCACAAAGGAATTTGTAAATTATATGAGATGGGAATCAGGGATAGATTTTGAAATGATATAGTAAAGATAATCTTTCATACAAAAATAGAAAGATCCAGTAATACCTCTGGAAGAAATATCCTGCCCCTTCTTTGAGTATAAACTTGTGTGCGCATTAACCCTTACTTTACAACTTTCCCTGCCTTATCTGTAATTGTATTTAATATATTATATTACAGCAGGTGTGTATTAAACTAAACATTATGACTGAAGCAATGCATGCCAATACTGGTGTTTGGATGGGTATTGTCCAGCTTTTTATTTCTGATTTTTAAAATTTATTTTTCATCACTTTGTGTCCAGTGTTCTGGGACAGGTTCTGCAAATTCTAATAAAAAGAAAAGCTTTCTAGCCAGTGACACCAGCAGAACCATTCCTTTAAACGTCTCAGCACCCACGAGACATCCTTTCAAGAACCATACCTGAAGTTTCAATATAGTTTCATTTATATGTTGGTGAATTTTGTGGATTAAGAGCTTTGAAGGTAATCCCAAAAATAACTTTCTGAAGTGAGGGCTTGTGAAAGGTAGTGAGGATGTTTTTAAGATGAATGTGGAACAGAAATATGTACAGGAAATCACAGTTTTCACAACAACTGGGTTAAGCAGCAATTAGTGTATCACTGTGACACCTGCGCAATTATCGGGAACAGGAGTAGATTCCAAACAAACTTCTGTGTGGAACTAGCCCCTCTGGCCAGGATCCTTCACAGAACTCAGTGTTCTCTTCTTTTGTCTCCTCAGGTGAAGGATAACTCAGGAGCTCTCTTCCCCTCTCTTTATAGTCTAGTAAACTTTTGTAATGTATTCTCCTAAAACGCAGCCCCAGATAAAGTTCCTTTTCCCCGCTGAGTGTGGATGCCATGCTATCTTCTTTCCCGCTGGTGATTTTTATAATGGGAATGATCTCGTCCAATAACCTCCAGTACAAATGAATAGCCCATTGTCTTTGGCCACACTTGGCTTGAGGTGTTAGCCTCTTTCTTTTGTCTGTAAAATACCTGTTTATCAACTCCCCCTGATATGCCTGGTTTAAACATCTTTTAGGCCATATCTACGCTACCACTTTTGTCAGCAAAACTTATGTCACTCAGAAGTGTGAAAAAACACCTCTCTGAGCGACAAATTTTGCCAGCATAAATGGTATGGTGCATAGCACTATGTCATTGCGGGTGGTTTAATTATTTAATTGACAGCAGAGCTCTCTCCCATTGGCATAGAGAAGCTACACAGGAGATCTTCCAGAGGCAGACTGCATCAGTACAGCTGTGCTGCTGTAAGGTCTCTAGTGTAGACAAGGCCTTAGTCACCTATTTCCAGCCAATTTGTAAAAGTCTCTGTGGGTTGGCAGTCCATACATCATACAAAAATATTAATGATCAGTGAGTTATTAGTTTTTTCCAATGAGATATTACATGCCACCTTTTGGGTAGAAATCATGCCAACAGTGTGACATCTTGCCTTGGGGTACTCTTAGGGTCACAATGCTGAAGAATTTTATTTTTAATTTCCTTAAATCATGTGTTAGCAAAAGATTATTAGATACCAAAAGGAGGGAAGTGTGATCTTTCTCCAGAAAAACACACATTTGTTATGGCAAATGGATTTCTGCTTCGAAACCAATGAGCTTTCAGCATAACTATTTATATAGAGATACTGAATATTTTATATTAAAGTTAAAATGATTGAGGCCTTGTCTATACACAAGGTGGCAGTATAACTAATTTTCAGTTAGGGTATGATTTCTTACTGGTGAAGTAAGGGTACATGTACACAGCAGGCAGGATCCTGTGGCAGCGAGTTTCAGAGCCCAGTTGTGCAGACTTGGGCTCATGCTATGGTGCTACAAATAACAGTAGAAGTTTGGGCTCCAGCTGGAGCTCAGGATCTGAAGCCTAGGGAGTGGGGTGGGCTTCAATGCATCTACACAGCTATTTTTAGCACTGTAGCATGAGCCTGAGTGTGTAGACATGGGGCTCTGAGACTCACTGCCACGGCATCCTCTTTGCTGTGTAGAGGTACCCATAGAGTGATACAAGCCCCACTGTGGATGGAGATATACCAGTAGGAATGTGCTTCTATAACTTACAGAGAGAGCGTATGTTTTTTTGTTTTGTTTGTTTACAGGTATGCCTCTCTGCTGATCTACAGCGTATAGGGGCACAGTAGAGCCAGGGCTCTTAGCTCAAGCTGTTCCAGTTCATGTACCAAGATGACAGCCCCAATGTAGTTTATTCCCAAACAGGAAGGGGAATCGGGTATCCTTATAGTAGCATAAATGCATCTGCACAAGGGCTTATGCTATTTCATAATGGTAAGAAATCCTACCCCTAATGGAACTAGTTATATTCATACAAAAACTGTATGTAGAGCACTTTAGTCTCTTTAAATGAATTGCTGATTCCTATGTAATAATCAGACTTGTCTGATATTTTTAAATCTGTTCTTAATGGTGTGTGTGTGTGTGTGTGTATGTGTGTGTATCTTTGTTGCATTATTATGCAGCACAGAATATTCTGATTGTTTTGTCTCAGTTTAGGGTGTGATTAGGGTTGCCGCCACCCATCCTGGTTTTACCCAGACAGTCCGTTTTTTGGCTTCTGTGTCCAGATGCCATTTAGGGTTGCCAGGTGCCCCATTTTCAACCTGAAAGTCTGGTCGAAAAGGGGACCAGGCAGTGTCTGGTCAGATGTACTGACTGGAAACCAAAATCTGGTTACCATGGGGAGGAGGGGAGGAGTCGTGTAATTAACCTGCACCAGGCCCTGCTCAGCCGGGGCTGCCTCCTACTTGCAGGCAGGCTCCTTGTAAGGCTGCAGCAGCTCCCGTTCCAGCCCCGGAGCAGAGAGAGTCCCTAGGGTGGGAGGGAGGTGGAGATGATCCAGTGAGCGATGGGGGGAGGGGGAAAGAGGAGCAAGTGACAGGGAGGAGGAAGAGGTGGAGAAGTGGGAGGGATCTGGGGAAGAGGCAGAGAAGAGGCAGGGCCTTGGGGAAAGGGACGGGGCAGAGCCGGGGGAGGGTTTCAGTGGTCCAGTTACCAGCAATTAGAAAGGTGGCAATCCTAGATGTGGCTTCTTTTAGTTCTTACTGTATGTTTCCTTAGCATAAATTTTATGCTGTGGCTTATTGCTCTATCCCTGTTCCCCTTGTCCACACTACAGGCTAGATCATGCCATCCTCTTTTATGGACTAAGGACAGCTGAACATGTGTTAGAATGGCCCAGATTTTATTGAAACAAGGGAAGGTTGAGTCTGAGCATCATAGTTCCCCTTTTTTGCTTCATGCGATCCCCATGTGTTTGTGGCTTGATGATAAAAAAAAGTGGCACATCTCAGTAAGCGTGTGGGAAGGAACCAGGACCTGGGGAGAGCTGCTTTCTGTGGAATCTTTCCCTAACTATACCTGCCAGGGATTTTTCTGCATAAGTTCATGGTAATTAAGGGTCAGACGTACTGTACATTCCATGCTCTCCACTAGAGCTGGGTGAAAAATTTCAAGCAAATAATTTTTGCTGAAAAATGCCGTTTCAGTCAACCTGGAATTATTAGTGAATTTGACATGAATTCACCCAACAGTTTTGGCCAAAACCTTTTTTCAGGCTAGATTTATGAGAGGACTTTGCTACCCTTTACAAAGCATCTGGAGGAGGTAGCGGTGGTGCCCCCCCCTACAACTTTTAGCCCAGTAGTAAGGCGCTCACCTGGGATGTGAGAGACCCAGGTTCTAATCCCAAAACCTTATTTATATGCAGTAGAACAGCTTCAGTAGGGGAGACTGAGATACACCTACCCCAAAATAGTCCAAAGTCTAGTAGTTAGGGCACTTGCCTAGAAGGGAGACCTGACTTCAGATCCCTATTCCAGAGGTGTCATTTGAACTTGCATTTTCCACAACCTAAACAAGTGCTTTAAGCGCAGGGTTAAAGGCTATCGAGGGGCCCTCCTCTAGCTGATGTGTGAAGCTAGCCCTTGAAAAATGCCTGGAAACAAAACCCTATGGGTTGGTTGAACTATATGTTTGATTCAGCGCAACTGATTTTTTTTTTGATTCACTGAAAAAAATTCAGCTTTCAGTTTAACCCCTTTAATCTATCTAATCTACCTAGCTATCTATTGACTATCCAATGACCAGAACAAAAAATTATTAGCTCAGCTCTTCTCTCAACTCCCTTCTCCTCTGATGTTTTTGGGTCAAATATGCTCAGAGAACAACCATACAGTACTTCCAACCCCACGTTTTCTGAAATCATGAGCTAGGTGCAATATATTTATATATATAAATATAATTAAAAAAGTGAACAAAGCATTGGGGTTCATTTAATTTGTTTTCTGGTTTTTGAGCCTTTAATCTGAAGTTGGGTCACAATTTCAAACTCTTCTTTGCAGCACTGATAGCTAGAAACCTTTTTTAAAATAAAAGCTGCAATTCTCACATTCACATGATTCCAGGATTTGAGGCTTTGAGAAAAACACCAAATACAATGAGACAAATCATTAATGGCAAAACAGCCATGGCTCCTGAGACAGATGGGACACAGAGATGTGTCATCGGGCACAGAAAACCCTAGAACAGCACAGAGATACTAGCATTAATGCTGTGTAGATATTAAAGCTGCAGGATTTCCCCACAGCTTGTGGGATATATATTGAATTAGGAGGGCCAAACTATCTGCCTGGGTTGTGGGACTGGAATGGTACTGAGCTAAGACACAGGCAATTCCAAAGTCTGAAGGCAGTGGTGTTTTCAACTGAACAGGTTGCTTTTACAAGTGATCATGTGATTTGGCTCTATTTCCTGAGGTCAACATATGAAGTAATGTCAAACTGACTGGCTTCATTTCCCATTGCTGATTAAGTTCAAATACTGTTGGGTTTCCTGACTTAATTTTTATCCTAGTGAAAGGATACTGTGTGATTACAGTACTTATACAGTACTTGAACTGTTTTCCTTCAAATATAAACAAAATGCATCTGTTCCATCCAACGCCAGTCACAATGACTTAGTAAGCCAGTCACCAAACCTCTCCAAAGGTATCCCTGTTGGAAAGCAGAGTGGGCAAAATAGCAATTTTTTTTAAAGAGCTTTACTTCTAAGATAGTTTTCCCCCTAATGATTTTTTTAATAGTGTAGAGGGTTAAATGCTAGTGCCATGGTTCTGAAAAGAATAAGTATATGGGTTCTGTCTAACATCCACTGATGTCAATGGAAAGGCTCCCGCTGACTTCAATGAGACTTGGATTGACTCCATGCTAGCTGAGCAGAACTCTAATGTAGCCATCAAACTCAAGATTTACCAGGAGACAATAGAAAAGAAGCCCAATCTAAAACTGACTCTGAGTTTTAGAAACTAAGGTTAATTTTTTTAAAGGATTCTTGAGTCACTTAGAAGCTGAAGTCTAAAATTTAGATTCTCAACCCTCCCTCAGCTGCTGTCTAACCTTGTATGTGCCTAAACTCCCTAAGCTTCTAAATTTGCAGGGGTAAAATCCACACAGCACCTACATTTCTACCATAGCAGTCTCCATTCTGACACCACTGAGCAGCTCAACACCTACCTCAGGCCTAAGCCCCATGGGGATCCTCACACTAGGCATTGCCCCAACTACCTCACCTGTGAGGTCCAATCTGGTAGGTATGCTCAGAGGCTGTCCACCAGCTTGGGCCTTGCACAGAACACAACCGCTAGTGTTACTGCTGCTCTACCTTAGCCTTTAGTTCAGTGGTTGGAGCAGTCCCCCAGGATATGGGACACCAGGGTTCAGTTCCCCCACTCTATCTGATGTGGAGCAGGGATTTGAACCCACATCTCCAGCCACTCAGGTAGGTGCCAGCCACCATGCTATGAATAGTTTGATGTGGGGGCTACTTCAGTCTCTCTCTTATTGAAGTTGTTCCACTTTGTATAAATAATTAGTCTTTGGAAAATGGATTGGAATGTGGGTCTCCCACATCCCCGGGAATGCCCTAACCACTTAGTTATACAGTCATTCTCACCCTCTTTCTGGCTCAATTACTATTTATTTCAGACAAAGTGGACCAGCTTCAACAGGAGAGACTGAATGATCCCCATCCCAGAATATAATATATCCCTGTGGCCGGGGAGGTGAGAGACTTAGGTTCAAATCCCGACTCCGCATCAGGCAGAGGGGGAATTTGAACCTGGGTTTTCTACCACCTGGATGAGTGCTCTAACCCCTGGACTAGGGATTAAAAAGAGGAGGGGGCACAAGCAGCACCACCATCAATTTTTTATGAAAAGGGGCTTAGGTGCCCAATCCAGGAGAGGGTTCATGGGTGTGAATCTCAAGCAAAGGAAGGCACCTTGCTCTATTTTATATAGGCTTTTATAGTGTACTAATCGCTGTAGGATCTGAATGCCTTCCAGTAGTGCATTAAGCAATGTGACTACACATCTGTCATGTTCTGTTTGTTCTCTCCTCTTCTCCCTAGAGGGAGAAGCATGTGCAGTGGAGTGTCTTGTTGGGATAGTGCCTTTTTTTTTTTTAAACATAAATATACCTGTTGCTCATGTTTATGTTAGAAAACCCAAGGTTAAATAAATGTGTCTGCTGCCACTTGTGACTGAAACAGACAATGCCTAATTAAGGCCTGGTCTACCCTAGAAAGTTAGGTTGACATAAGCTGCCTTATGTCGACTTAATTATGTCAGTATACACACTACAACCTTGCTCCCGCTGATGTAAGTGCCCTACTACACCTCCACAAGAGGCGTAGGGCTTATGTCAATGTAGTTAAGGGTGACGCAGTGTCCCTGCAGATGCTGCAGGTTACTTACATGGGCTGTTGGCTGTCATTATTGTCAATTTCACGGCACCATGCTGGAGCTGTGAAATTGACAAGAAAGTCTGGCTCACAGCTCAGGCTGTCACGCCGGAGTGGTTTGGCGGGGCTCCACGTAGAGTGCCAGCTGTGACACCACTTAGAGCAGGGGTGGGCAAACTTTTTGGCCCCAGGGCCACAGCGGGGTTGCACAACTGGATGGAGGGCCGGGCAGGGAAGGCTGTGCCCTCCAAACAGCCTGGCTCCTGCCCCCTATCTGCCCCCTCCCACTTCCTGCTCCCTGACTTTCCCCCTCATAACCTCCAACCCCATCCAACCCCCCCTGCTCTTTGTCCCCTGACCCCTATTCACACCCCTGCCACCTGACAGCCCCCCCAGGACTACCATCACCTATCCAACTGCCCTCTACTCCTCATCCCCTGATCACCCCCTCCCGGGACTCCCCACCCCTAACTGCCCCCTTGGATCCCACCCCCTTATCCATCCCCCCCGTGCTCCCTGTCCCCTATCCACATCCCCACCCCCTGACAGGCCCCCCGGGACTCCTACTCCCAATCCTCCCTGTTCCCCATGCCCTAAGCGCACCCCCACAACCTCCACCCCATCCAACTGCCCCCTCCTCCCTGACTGCCCCCGAGGACTCCCCATTTCCCTACCCAATCCCCCCACTCCCTGCCCCCTTACCAGCAGCAGGAGCTTGCAGCCGCAACACCCGGCCAGAGCCAGCTGCGCTCCCCACGCTGCCCAGCGGGAGCGGCGGGTCAGAGCGTGGCCGGCGTGGCTGTGGGGGAGAGGGGACAGTAGGGGAGGGGCCGGGGACTAGGCTCCCCGGCAGGGAGCTCAGGGGCTGGGCAGGACTGTCCTGCGGGCCGGATGTGGCCCGTGGGCCGTAGTTTGCCCAAGTCTGACTGAGAGGCAAGCACTGTAGGCACTCCAGCAGCTAACTTTGTTGGTGCTAGGTATGGGGGAATCCCAATAACCACTCAGATGTCAGACCCATGACTCAGTGACTGGGTATTTTAGTAGGGCTGGCAGGAAAGGGAAGGGTTGCAAATACCTAGATACAGAGGCTTAAATGGTTACAGTTTGAGTGAGCAATAGCAGTTCTTATTTGGGTCCCTGGGGCAGTCCAGTTGAGAATGAGAGCTTTTCAGGCCCAGTGCTGGAGGAATTCTCTCCACCCCAGAGTCTCTATTCCAGCGAACAGGTGCTTTGTGGGTTTCCGGGCCTGGCTCAATTAGTGTCACTCATTAGGGCCTATCTGCACTGGCTGCCAGCCCAGCTGCTGCTACTCCCTCATAAGCCCCACACAGACCTGCACCCAGCTGTCGTGTCCAGCAGTCACAGCCTTTTCCACATGCAGCTCTGCATTCAGTTTCTGGGGATTCCACTCTACATCCAACATCTCTGCAGATCCTGGGATAAAATGTAGTTACTGCTTCCCCAAGTCCTAAAAGAGCCCAGCCTCTTCTTGGTTCAGGACCTTTCCCCTTACCTGGTCAGGGGAAATGGCTGTGCACTGAGGAAGGAGCTGATAGGAGCTGTAGTCCCCTGCTTAGCAGATTCATCACACTCAGGTGCTGTTGTGGATCCAGCTGCTAGTATGATTTTCAAAAGCACCTAGGTGCCTAAATTTTGCCAGCAGCTGGGAATGGGCGATGGGGATGGATCACTTGATGATTACCTGTTCTGTTCATCCCCTCTGAAGCACCTAGCATTGGCCTCTGTTGGAAGACAGGATACTGGACTGGATGCAGAGGCACTGAGTTCCTGGGGGATGCTTGCCCCCCACCCTGTTCTGCCCCAGGCCCTGCCCGCACTCCGCCCCTTTCTCCAAGCCCCCACCCCTCCTCTTCCTGCTCCTCCTCCTCCCCTCCCCCCAGTGCCTCCTGCATGTGGCTGAACAGCTAATCACAGTGGGCAGGAGACGCTGGGAGGGAGGGGGAGCAGCTGATTTGTGAGGCTGCCAGTGGGTGCTGAGTAAGCACCCACTATTTTTTTCCTCATGGGTGCTCCAGCCCCAAAGCACCACAGAATCTTCGCCTATGGTTGGATGGACCATTGGTCTGACCCAGTTTTTATGTTCATAAATTACTTGGGGTACTTTAAAAAATGTTACCCCAAAGCTTTGTTGTTTGTTTCTCCAAATGCTCTATTCAGCTAGAGGGATGGGTGGGCATGTATAAAACTAAGATTCATGAGGCACAGGGAGGCCATCTGAGGCTAGGTCTACACTGAGGCTAGGTCTACCCGTCTGAATCGGCGGGTAGAAATCGATCTCCCGGGGATTGAATTATCGCGTCTCGTCGGGACGTGACAATCGATCCCCGAATCGACGCTCTTACTCCACCAGCGGAGGTGGGAGTAAGCGCCGTCGACTGGGAGCCGCGGAGGTCGATTTTGCCGCCGTTCTCACAGCGGGGTAAGTCGGCTCCGATACGTCGAATTCAGCTACGCTATTCGCGTAGCTGAATTTGCGTATCTTAAATCGACCCCCCCCTGTAGTGAAGACCTGCCCTGAGTGAGATTTAACCTGAAATGAAGGTAATATATTTCCCACAGGAAAAATATTCAGGAGGCTACCCATTCTGATTTCTATTTTGCTGCGGTGTTTGAGGTAGCATAGTTGTTAGCACTCGCAGAGGTGTGTAGATACACATTCAACATACAGGTAGGGATACACTTAATGGAAGCATTAGTTAAGTAAGTCACTATACCTTGACTTGAATGCATTTAGTACAGTTTACATTTTAAAAGATGTAGACTTTGTAAGATTAGGGCCGTGAAACTTTTTTAAAAAAAGTATTACAAACTTAGGAAGAAGGCAATGATTTATCACTTTAGGAAGATAATCAATGCCTGTTTAGCCTAATACCACCACAGCTAAACAGGCAATTCAACACAAGTTGTTTTCTTCCCATTTAAAGAACAGAAAGTTTGATTAAAGCAATAGATTTTGTATATAAGGGAGAAACTAATTTCAGCTTCATAAAACCCATATGAAGGAGGCTTCTCTTTTAGGTTTGCAGGAAACTGTGGTGTTTCAGGTTTTCTAAATTCCCAGTCTGACTAGTCATTGCTATGATACTTCTGCCTGGTCACATCACTCATATTGTCCACTGACATAACTGGGCAGGATGTGTCACACAGCTAAAAACATCAGCCTTAAGAAAGAAATAATAATCAGCAGCCTAGGGGACTCCCAAAGTCATAATATCACATGAACCACACTCTGAAAGAGAAAACAAAAAAATACATGTTAGACTGGCTGAGGAATCTGATTTGTCCTTAGCTATGCAGTCAGGTAGACCAGGAAATATTTATTCCCGCACATATGGTACCTGAATTTCTCACAGCATGTTCAATGGGAATAACAGTGATCATATTCTACTACCCTTACTCCTTTTGACCTCAAGGGGAGCTGTTGGCTGCTCAGCACGCTTGAAATACAGGCTGGTCCCTAATATAGGTTTGAAAGCCTGAGGTCTGACCCCTACACAAAGTCACTGCACTGATTTAACCAAAGATGTGTTTTTCAAGCAATCAATGTAGTTAGACCAATACAAACCCCTGTGTGAACCTTCTTAAATCAATGTAAAGTTGGCTTATCAATTTAGTTTAAAATGAGTAAGAAATCAATTTAAGCTAAATGTAATCCTGGTTTAAGTTGATTTAAGAGGGTTCATACCAGGGTTAACTCAATGAAACTTTAAATTGATTTTAATTAAACCAGTGCAGCTTGGTGTGCAGACAGAGCTTAACTTTAGGTTTCTACTTTTGGAAATCTTGGCCCTAGTGTGTTAATTTCCTGTATCTTTTCTTCTTCTCCCTTGCAGGATCAGGTCCTTAAACCAAGTCTTCGATAACCAAGACCTGATATACACTTGAAGATTTACCGGTATAACTATTTTGGATAGGAGTGTGGTATTTTTAATCAATCTAGTTACACTGATGCAGTCCTTATGTGGATGTAGTTATACCAGTCTAAAGGTTTCCATAGGAATAAGCTACACTGCTACAAGCACATTCATAACACTATGACTGGATCCACATTAGGGGTGATTGTACCACTTTGTCTATACTGGTATTGTTAAAGCAGTGCAACTGGTGTGTGCATAGACAAGCCTTTCTTCAGAAGAGGTGAGGAAGCAGGAAGATTATATCTCTTCCACGTCTTATCTGCTACAAACAAAATACTAGAAATTTTTCTTTGTTGTAGGTCACCCCTTCCCAACCCTCATGGACTTTGTATATTGAGCTAGTTTACTGCATATTTAAACACAGCAGGCTGCTACTGTCTCTCATTCAATATCATTTTCAGCTTTGGCCATAGAGATTTGCTGTTTAGGAAAACTGGAAAGTACTTGTTCTTCACATCGCTGAAGAAACTCATAGAATAAGTTGTCAGTAACTATCTTGCTACTGTCATACACAGCCTTATTGCATTCAGACAGATTTTACCTTTATCTGCCGCATTAGTTGAACACAGGAAATATTTTGTATTATTGCATAAACATTGGGTGACCACTAGAGTTGGTTGAAAACTTTGTCAAATTATTTTTCGATAGAAAATGGGGTGTGTGCAGGGGGGGCGGGCGGGTGTCCTAGGTCCCAGTCATGTGACTCAGCACAAACACCAACTCTCCCTCGTGTGTGTGTGTGGGGGGGTATAATTAACCTCTGGAACAAACACCACATTTACCAAAAGAACAGCACTTTTATATAACCCAGGCAAAGCCAGGAACCGACCCAGGTCAGGATCTCTAGCACCGATTCCACAGATTCCCTTGCCCCTCACATAGCATAGATCTCCCCCCACCCCCATGCCTGGCTAGCCACACATAGACTCCGCCCTGTGCCAATGCAATCTCCTCCCTACCTTGAGTCAGTCCAGACTGTCTGGTGCTGGCGTGCTTGCTCCCCTCCTTTCTCCCCCCTCCCGGCTACTCTGCACAAACCTGATTGGCTGGGGCTGGGGGTGCCACACAGAATCTACTCTGATTGTTGGGAGGGTTTGGGCAAATGACGAGCCTGGGAAATTTGGAAAACAAAGAAACAGAAAAGCCCTGACTAGGGCAGAGAAGGAGGAGTAGAAGCTCTCTCAGTAGTTCCACATGGAGGTTTTGATTAAATGGAAATTTATGCAAGAGCCTTATACAGTAATATCCTTATCCTCTATTTATTAACAGTTACCAAAACAGAATGCACACGCTACACATACAATGCTCACCACTCCCAATAAGACAGATGAACTTTTCTTGATGGCTGTGACGTTATCTGATTAAAATATGACCATACAGATCATTGTTGCTACCACTGTTATATAATTGCAACAAAGCTTATATAAAGTGTGACGTATGGCCAGAAAGGGTTAAGCATCTTGCAGGCTAAATGACCCAGAGTCAACCTGTAGAGACATGTTAAAAAGTATATAAATGGTAATTAGGGCCACTCCATTTTAGATAGGCTAGAACTTTGAAATGCAAACCTGTATTGTTAGAGAATTGGAGGTGATACTAATTGTATGTGCTTAATTATAGCTTGTTAAACGTTAGCCATGTAAACAGACAGTTCCTGTCTGTCACTATAACTATTGATTCAGACATAAAAAGGAAATATTAACATTTAGATGAATTCTTGGGTGAAATAATGTCATTGTCTATGTCTCTTTAAAGTTTGTGATAGACTGCCTAATGGATAAATTGCCTTATGTTAATCCATATAGCTAATTACCGGTGATGCTTAGGAAATAGGACTACTTCAAAGTCACCCTGATTGCCTATTGTTCACCTAAGGACTTCGACCTGTTGAAGTAGGCCTGAAAACTATATAAAAGGCTATTGGGACCTGATCCTTTTTATCTCAGATCTGCTTGATGCTTCATGCAAGGGAAGTTTAAACCACAACACTGAGATCTCTAGTCCTAATCTGGATTCACCCTGAATATGGACATTGGACTATAACCTATGAACTAATTCTGAAAGAACTCTTTGCAACTACAAAGCTCACTCTACTATGAATCTGATCTCAGAACGATACTCATGTCTGTATGTATACTGATCTTTTAATCAATACTTTCTTTTTTTTCTTTTCCAATAAATTTTAGTTTAGTTAATAAAATTGGCTGTAAGCGTGTATTTGGGTAAGATCTGAAATATTCATTAACCTGGGAGGTAACGTGTGTGATCCTTTGGGATTGGTAGAACTTTCTTATACGATGAATAAGATTTTCAGTAATCCTCATCATATTTGACTTGGGTGTCTATGTGGAGGCCTAAGGCTGGGTTACTTCAGGGGAACTGTGTTGTTGGCTTCTGGGTAACCAGAGAAGTATTATAGAAGCTGTTTTGTGCTGGCTTGGTAAATCTAATTGGAATATCCACCAGCCTTGGGGATTGCCTGCCCCATTCTTTGTGGTTCACCCTAATTGAGTGATCTCAGTTGGCTCCCCTGGGACTCAAGTCACAATGGCCAGTCAGGATCAGGTCCATCTGGGGGACTCCAGTTACTGCATGGTATCATTGGCAGAGTGTTGAGGTCTGGCAGCTCTGATCTTTGGGGCTGTGTCCTGGAGTTGGTTCCCAAGGAACTGCCTTTTGTACCCCAGTTTATATAGTAAAACTTGAATCCTGCTTAGCTATACCTTAACCAATCATTATACTAAAATTTTACTAAACAATCCTGACATATTGTAACATGATGACTGAATAACCATATTCAGAATGAGGAAATTCCCCCTTGACTTGAGAGCTGGGATGTTCTTTTCAATTTTGAGCTGTCTCAGTGTCTTTCCATTAACTCTAATGTTCCATCATTGTCTTTTACTGAGCTGGCCAATGGGCAGTTACTTCATGTTTCATGTAAACAATTAGCCTGGGAGGTGCCTGACCCAGGGGCGGCTCTATGTATTTTGCCGCCCCAAGCACGGCAGTCAGGCGGCTTTTGGCAGCGCGCCTGCGGGAGGTCCACTGGTCCCACGGCTGAATTGCCGCCGAAGCCGCGGGACCAGCGGACCTCCCGCAGGCATGCTGCCGAAGGCTCCCTGACTGCCGCCTCTACAGCGACCGGCATGCCGCCCCCACGGCTTGCCGCCCCAGGCACACACTTGGTGCGCTGGTGCCTGGAGCCGCCCCTTGCCTGACCCCACTTGACTGCTCACCACCCTGCTGTGAGGTGTAGCTGAAGTTGCAGCACAGATCATGGTCACAGTATTTTATAGACACAAATGCATAAATTCATAACCACAGTCTGTATACATATCTCATAATGACTATCAATATCAGAACATTACCAGCTTTCATAAAACACTTTAGTCACTATATTTTATTGTACATTAACACTGTATGCAATCAGTTGATTTAACTGCTTATTTTGGGGGTATCAACCTTTTGTCCTCCCCTTGGGATGTCTGGACCCTGATTGTTAGAAAGAGCCAGCATGGATGGGAGCTAATCATAGAATAATAGAATATCAAGATTGGAAGGGACCTCAAGAGGTCCAACCCCCTGCTCAAAGCATACAGAGCATTGTAAGAAAATTGTGACACAGAGGTGTCCTTACTATCTGGTTTCAGTCATATGGTATGGGTGAGGATTACAAAAGATAATATCCCTGATCCAAGATTCCCTTGCCCCTTGCATAGCATACAACAAAAACTGTTATAAAAATTTGGTCACTTCTTTGCTTTTAATGAGGCTATCAGTAAGGTCTTGCCATCTAAATCCAAGGTCAATTGAGAAGTCGGCCAGCTCAGCTGTTAGTGTTAGCTGGGACTTTTTTGGCCGCGGTAAATAGTAAGTGTGATTTGTAGTAAAAACAGTACTGATATTGCATTTACATTCACCTACTGGGAGTTGCTAACACTCCCATCCTCCCAAAATACTTCCTCCCACGAATGGATACGTACACATTTTCCATTGTACAATACTTTGGTGTTACACACACAAAAAAAAAACCCCCAAAACAAACAAAAGACAAAACAAAACAAAAAAAACCAACCAACCAAACAAAAAGAATCCAGAATCTCTCCCTATTCTCCTGCTTTTGATTGCCCTGCTGCAGTCACAACTTTGTTTTTTATTAAAAACATTTTAAATTTTGTAAAGCACCGAGTTACCCCTTAAGGGTTAAATGCCAAATCCCAAAAGCCAGCCAACACTGATTACTTGTGTCTGGCAAAAAGGTCTGTCAGTTTTGCAACTTTGAATTAAATAGTTAAAAGGATTTTTAGTGGCATTATTAAAAACAAAACAAAACGAATTTATCTTAAACCTACAAAACAGGAGTTTTACAAACCAGATGTGTTGGTTTAGGTTCTTAGAACCTTACATATTTCCACAGACAAATAGATACATACACATTTTTTTTCCTTAACATCTCTTCTACATTGCTGTTTTTACATAGCTGTACATAGATTATATTTCCTTCATATATTTTGGGTCAGTTAAGTTGCAATAGAACCCCCTCATGTTTTTAACAAATTTGACTAAATTGTCCATAGTCAAATGATTTCAAATACCTGGATTATTTACAGACATTCCTTTGGAAAAGGGCCCATTTTTCCTTCAGAATGGCTGCAAAGAAACCAAGAATTCCTTTTCTCTTTAACATGGTACTTTTTAACATTTTCACAAAGTTTAACTGCTTAATTTTCTCCAGCTTCTGTAGAGTTAACTTTTCAGGGTCTTTCCTTAAATTACTGTTTATCTCCCAAAATGACACCTTTATCAATCAGATTTTACCATTTTAAGTATTGTTCCAGGGATTCATGCCTGTACTTACTGCTTTCTTACTCCTGCCACTATGCCCTTAAGGGTTCCAACCAATTTTTCAATTTCTTTATCTGTTGCTCGCCTGCTTGTCTGGGCCTGATCCTGCTTTTTCCAATGAACCTTTCCTTTCCATGGGCACAAGCTTTGGTCCACTACCAATTTAGCAAGGAGGGTGGGCTTCTCAACCAGCCCCCACCCTTCCTGGTCCCGTTCCTTAAACATTTCTTTCAAAATTGTGAAATGACCACAATATCACCCACAAAAAACCAAACCAAACCAAAACAAACAAACACCACACTACACTGCCCAAACTCCTATATTTTTCAGAGTTTGGTTTAACAGAACAAGATTTGTATCTTATGATTTTAACCCACTCTGGGCCAGAGGGAGAGATGCTAAGCTTCCCTCTGTATTGCTCAGGCTTCTACCACCAAGGGTTCATACACCAAATATAAAAACCCTTTCCGGGGGCAGAGCGAGAAACCCTAAGTTCTCCTCTTATGCTCAGTCATGCTACGACCGAGGGTGTATGCACCTTTTCTTGAACATTTTTAAAAGCGTGTTCAAACTTTCCTGTCGCTCCTGACATTGTTCAGCGAGTGACACAGCCTAGATTCTGAAATCATAGCTTATTAAATTCCCTCGTCACACCTGACACCGGTCAGCGAGCGACACAGCCTAGATTCTGAAATTGTAGCTTATATTTGTTATTTTCCTGCTACCTATCCGGAGGCCAACAGGTTTGGTTAACCAGATTGTATTATGCTAAGTTTACTTGGTGGTGTGCACACCAATGTTTACAATAACTGAGGCATTTTACCAATATTCCCCCTTTCGCAATTCTCCACCAAACTGTTATACCAATAGAATAAAAACCAGCAGGATCTTACTAAGAGGGATAAGGCAAAGATGCCACATTTATTGTACATATAATGATAAAAGCAAAAGATAAAAGTAAACAACGTTGTTTGACCACTTATTTCTATCACTACTTATTCCTTATACACACACACACACATATATATATATATTATATATCATTTACACAATCATTCATTTAAGTTCTGTATAGGTGTTATAGTTACCAGCCTAGAAGTTGCTCATGCCAAGTTACTGGCCAGGTATCTTGGTCATGAGGATGGAGCCAAGTCTGTGTCAGGTGCCCCTGATGCTCCTGGAGGTTGGCAGCAGAACCAGAGACTCAAAATCCTCAGTCTTGAGAGTCCATTCTTATAGGAATTAATTCTTATGTTAGTCTATGGGAGCTGTTTCATTCTGCTGTTGCTGACTCAATCAGCAGATGGCACATTCCTGGGCACATTCCTGGTGGCTCCAAACTGTCCAAAGTTTGTGTTTCTTATCCTTCCAGGTGATGGGGTGGATCCCAGTTTACCCTCCCGGGGTTCTGGTGGTCCACTTTACACATTCTTCGGCTGATGGATACTCCCTTTTTAGGCTAGCACCTCCCTAACCATTCATGTACATCAAGCATTCACCAACATACATTCCATATCTTAACCATATTTTAATTTACTGTCTCCACCACTTTCGGGATGTGTGCTAATTCATTTGAGACTCCCGGCTCTTTAATCACAGAGAGTGGGGGTCTGTTCCTAGGAGCCGTTGCTGTTACAATGAAGTGAAAATCTGTTAACGGCTTATAGCATTTGTTTACATTGTATCAATTACAGAAAGTATCTTTCACAGGACAGATACAATCAATGGTTTCTACAGACAGTAGCTTACAAGTTTTAACAGAAGACCCAAGAGATTTTTGTACTTGGTGAAACTGTTGGATTTTTAAAGTGTGGGGGACAAATTATGGGGGAGGGGTCACTATCACTTGGGGGAATCATTGTTAGTACCTTCTTTAATATCTCTACATAAACCTTGCATTAGGATAGGGTTTCTTTGCACATCAATATGAATGCATAATCTATGCATTTCAGTAGTAAGTGTGCTCTTCTATCATAGAATCATAGAAATGTCAGGCTGGAAGGGCTCTCGAGAGGTCATCAAGGCCAGCCCCCTGCGCTGCAGCAAGACCAAGTATACCTAGACCATCCCTGACAGGTGTTTGTCCAACCTGTCCTTAAAAACCTCCAGTGATGGGGATTTCACAAACTCCCTTGGAAGCCTATTCCAGAGCTTAACTACCCTCATAGATAGAAAGTTTTCCCTAATATCTCACCTAAATCTCCCTTGCTGCAGATTAAGCCCATTACTTCTTGTCCTGCCTTCCATGAACATGGAGACCAATTCATCACTGTCCTCTATAACAAGCCTTAACATTTTTGAAGACTGTTATTAGATCCCCCCTCTGCTCTTTCTCGATACTAAACATGCACTATGTACCATAGTGTACATGATATATCATATGTTTTCCAAGACATGAATTAGATCCACCATGACATCTAATAGTTAAATTTCATCTAGTTAAATATACATTTCACTTAGTTCATGTAAAGCAAAGTTTTAAATAGGTTTGTATTTTGGATACATTTTACCACAGGGAAATTCACTGGCTCATGCTGTGATGCAATATAACAAAAAGAGACATATAATTCTTTGTGACAAAACCAAGATTACATGGACAAAAAGAGGACATTTAATTAATTATCCCAAATGATACATTTTATTTTACCAAAGTCTCTCCTAAATCACTTTAAAAAAAATCAGGTAAACTTAAATAAATATTTAAACAGTTGCCTTTGCACTTCTGTAGTGGTTCTCCTCTCTCAATGTATATTTCCTTTATTATTACAAAGAAAACCTTGTTTACATAGTGTGAGAAAGTATACAGTGCATATATTGTAACTATCTAAATACATGTAATATAAGAACTGTGTGTATATGCACACATACAAATATATGTAAGAATATTGAACTATAATTCTTTACAAATTCAGTAAAATAATATATCTGAGATTGTCCCAGCAATAGAGACTGAAACAGCTCTGTCAAATATTTCATTAGTAACTGTAACATTGTTAGGCTAATATAAAGGAAGAATGGCTGGCACCAGTTAATTATAATAAGGTATTATCTGTTCATGACTTCTAGATAACTACTGTACCCTTCCAGATAATACTCCTCTAACATGTCATGAATATTTCACCAATCTTAATTAAAGCTAAATCCTTTACCTGTAAATTACACAGAATATTGAACTTATATGTAAATCACTTTGGCATTTGAAAGTTCATCAATATTCATTTTAACTTGGTTGGAATGGTCCCTTCAGCTGTTCCTGCAGGCAAGTAAGGCAATTTAGTCATGCATGGGAATCAGACTGTATTAAAATGAAATAATCTCAGAGGCTGCTATTTACGGGTTTAGTTTTTGTCACAGTTTTAGTTTATGGGCTTCTTTTTAATCAAGGGGAATAAAAATAAATGGCTATCACTGCTGCTATTATTGCTGTAACATCGGAGATGTTTGAAAAAAGGACTAGCTGAATTTTTATTTCCTTGCTGAGTTACAGCATCTAGCCAGATGTCATCAATAAGAATTCACAGAATCAATCAACTGTGATCTATTGAGTGATAGAGAAGTTCACAGAATAAATGAAGACTATTCCTGAAAGACAAATAAGAGATTCCGCCTAGTTCCTCCCCCTCCCCCAATATATACACACATATATTTGGCAGTGACTTTATTACTGTCTACTCTGGTCTGTTGTCTAATGTAGATGAAGGTATGGGGCAAATCCCACAAATCCTAACTCAAAGTTAATAATACTAGCAATAAAGCAACAATTTGTAATATTTTAGATTTCATGATTATACCAGTTCTGTTTTTAAATTTTTTTCTAGCTGTTTTGATTTAATTTCAGACAGCTCCACATCTGTCAAGAGGGTGTTGTTTCCCAGATTAATTCAGTGTTGTATGCAGTACTGAGTTGACTGTTCCACTCTACCTTCAAGTAGATGCCTGTGTAGTTTAGATTCTCCAATTGTCTAAAGAGGTGTGAGGAGGTCTGTTAGGGATACTAATTAACCTCCTTTCAAATGCTTAACTTTCTGACCCAGCAGACAAACCCCAGTTTGCAACATGGGATTCATTCAATCTCATAGCTCCCTTTCTCAGGGGTGTGAAAAATCCACAGCTTTGAGAGACATAGCTATGCTGCCCTAACCCTCGGCATAGACAGCACCATTGTAAACCTGGTACTGCTCATCAGGCTTGGTAGATCCCAGTACGTCTATGGAAAACTCCTCAACCAGATTGTCTTTAACTGAATACACTTGACTTTTCTGCAAATGGGATCTGCACAATTTTGCAAAATGTTTATTTTCCCCACATTTATGACAGAGTTTCCAAAGGCAACACACTGTTTGGGACCATGCTGTGATCCACACCTTCCACATGACCATCTGTACCTAATCTTCCCCCTACCAGTGGTTTTCATAGTGAGTGGTTCCGCTCTTTCATTTGACCTATTCTGGCTATATTCTTTTGTACTTAGTACATGGATAATCCCTTCTGGTGAATTCAGCTCTTTGGCTTGTGCTTTCAGTTTCTGCTGCCCTGCATATTTGGAGAGCTTACAACAAAACAGCTCCTTAAAAGTTGTCTCCTTCACAGAGCAGTCTCCGTCTTAACACATTGTCTTTAATGCCACAAATGATTTTATCTCTGACCAGAGACTCTCTTAGCTCACCAAAGTCACAGGTTTTACTGAGTTTCCTTAATTCGGTGACATATTGTTCTATTGTGTCATCACGCATGTTAAAAAATTGTCTCTCAAAGGTTTCATTCATCTTTGGCACGGAATGTTCCTCAAATTTAGTCAGTACTTTACTTAATTTCATGGTTTCACCTTCTTCAAACGTAAAGTTGTTATATATATATCCAATGCTTCCTCCCCAACAACATGAAAAAGATTGATGATTTCACTTTATCATTTTTCTCCTCTGCCGCTATGGCTGCTAAATATGATTTAAATCTCAGTCTGATTTTTTTCCCCACTTCTCTGCAACATTGCCTGATACTTGCAGACTGGGTGGAGGTTACAACACATCCATTTTTTACTTTTTTCCCCTTCTTAAGCTAGTCAGGCTACTATTTTTTTCACCAAACACATGCAAAAGCCTCTCCCCCCCGCTCCACCTGCTTCTCTGGTGCCTCCCTTTGTCTCTGCTTTCAGTTGCAAACTGAAGTTTCCTTCTCATTTAGCACTTCTGACACAATGTAAGGATCTTGGGGTTCATTAAATAACAAAATTGTAATAAAACAACTGGAGAGCTTCTGTAGTGAGCTGCTACACTCAGCCATGTAGTGTTCCCAACCCCCGCCTCCAGGGCACATCTCCAAATTCCTACACTTACAACACTGTCCCTTATGATGGAGCATCGCCCAATCACAATCTTTCATAAACATCTCTCTACACACCCTGTTCTGAATTTAGGTGAATTTGATGTATTTTAATTCTTCTGCTACAGAGTTTCTATTACATAGAGCTAAACTTTAGCAGATGCTACACAAACTTTTACAGTCTCCTCAAGAAACTTGAGACAGATTTTTGTCATCCCTACTTTTTGAGGCTTTATCTACAGTGAAGTTTCTTGGTATAATCTAAGGTATGAATATAAACTCATATTCAATGAAAAAAACTACACCAGCACACAGCTACGGTTGTTGGAGGTATGTCATTCCTTTGCAGAAGGATGAGTTGAGCAAAACTCAAACTTCTGAAAACCAGGAAATATACAGTTAAGGTTGCCCATGCAACCTTTACTCTGCCCTCTTTCAGCAATGCCCCAATATACTCCTTTAACACACATATCTTGACTCTACTAACCCACAGCTGTGAAAATGTACAAGCTCTTTTTCTCCTTTTAGAGTGCATTCAATCTCACCTACAGGATTCTAACTAACACAATTAAAGGACAAAACCAAAACCCAAAAATTGCTTATGTCATCTTCCCTTTACCCCCTTGGAGCAATGACTCAATATGCACATATATTGGCTCTTGGCATTATAAGTTTCAGAAGGTTCCAGATCCTGGCATTCACTCACACACTCAGGCTATGTCTACACTGGCAATTGAACGACAAAACTTTTGTCTTTCAGAGGTGTTAAAAAACAATAAAGCCTGAAAGACAAAGGTTTTGCTGCAACAAGTGCCAGTGTGAACAGCACATTGTCGGCAGGAACGCAAAAGCCGTTCATTGGGGGGTAGAAGTTTTTTTGTCAGCAGGAGAGCTGACAAACAGCGGCTACACTGCGTGACTTTTAGCAGCACGGCTGTGGCAACACAGCCATGTCACTAAAAGCTGTGTAGTGTAGACATAGCCTCAGTCAATTCCCCAGCAATAATACCACATGTGAATAATGTAAGAACCACTTCACAGCCTTTTACAGCTCCCTTACACTTACTCACAGGATACCATCTCAAACTACACTTTCATTTAATTATGATTAAAGCATTTGATCCTTTCATATTCCACCTCATTACTGACAATATCCTTTATAATAAAAACCCTATGCCCTGCTACTGACGTAACCTACACAATTCCACGTAGAAATGATGCACACTGCACACTGATGGTACACATTACACCCTCTCCCTTTTCTTCACACATATGAGGGTGTAAAACTTAGATGTCTTCATGTCACAATCACAGCTCTGTCACACATCTCAAAGCAATCCACAAATCTTACAAACACACTTCTATGAAGCAGGGGCAACTACTGATTCCACCATCCAGAGAGACAAAGGCCTTGCCTACATTGCCACTTTACAGCGCTGAAACTTTCTCCCTTAGGGGTGTGAAAAAACACACCCCTGAGCGATACAAGTTTCAGCGCTGTAAAGAGGCAGTGTAGCCACGCTCCCAGCATTGGGAGCTATTCCTCTCATGGGGGTGGGGTTTTTTTACAGCGCCAGCGCTGGTGCCGCGACTATGCAGCCACATTAAAGCGCTGCCGTGGCAGTGCTTTAACGTTAGTAGTGAAGACATACCCAAAGTGAGTGAGGTAATATCTTTTATTGGACCAACTTCTGCTGGTGGAAGAAACAAGCTTTTGAGTTCAACAAAGGCCCTTCTTCAGGTCTGGAAAAGGTAACCAGGGTGTCACAGCTAAATAGAAGGTAGGACAGATTGTTAAAAATAAGGTATTAACACATTGTGGCAAACCCAGGACAAACAGCTACAAGGGGGGGGGTAGTAATCAGTCCCAGGGGGTTAAAAAGGCCTCTCCCAAGCCACTGAGGAGAGAGAACCATGGGGAAATAAGGTTCAGCTGGGCAAGGGGTTACCAGGGAACTAATTAGGTTCAGCTGGCTCCAACTGCTTGGGACCTTTTTAAACTCTCCCCGGTGTGGAAGGGAGGGGGGAGAGAGAGTGAGAGAAACAGGGAAGCTGCCAGTAAGCTAGGAGCAGCAAGGCTCTGAACCCGTCCTGCAAGGAAGGCCGCACTCTGTCCCCAGAAGGGAAGATAAACAAGCTCAAGGGACTGACTGAGGGAAGGAATAGCCAGAGCCTGTGCTACCTACAAGGATTTGCTTTGCCCAAGCCTGTGTCTCCAAGGCTAAAAAGAACTGAGCCTGCTGAGGAGAAGAAGGTACTTTGCCACAACATATTGCAAGAAACCACTTAAAATGAAGTGGGCACTTAACACCTTTGCAGTCATAGGACAAAAGAGAGTAGTAGGCAGCAGGGTCTGTTACAAATTGTTGTAATGTCTCTATTGAGACCATGATTTTCATTCAGAACAGCTACACCTGTCACCAAGCACACACTCAGGCTAGGTCTACACTACAGCGGACTTCCGACCTAAGATACGCAACTTCAGCTACGTGAATACCGTAGCTGAAGTTGCGTATTTTAGGTCGGCTTACCTGGCGGTGAGGACGCGGGAAAGTCGACCGCTGCCGCGCTGCAGCCGACTCCGCTACCGCCTCTTGTCGAGGTGGAGTTCCGGAGTCGACGGTAGAGCCATCAGGGATCGATTTTACCGCATCCTCACGAGACGCGGTAAGTCGATCCCCGATAAACCGATTGCTACCCGCCGGATCGGCGGGTAGTGAAGACGTAGCCTTAGTTTACCTGGAGTGCATGTAGATAATAAATGGTTAGACTGCTCACATATCCCAGCTTGCTATTGACAGTATCTTTTGTTATTAACCCCGCATGTGCCCTGCTATTCTGCATAGTAATGATGCAAAAAGAACAGGAGTACTTGTGGCACCTTAGAGACTAACAAATTTATTTGAGCATAAGCTTTCGTGGGCTACAGCCCACTTCTTCAGATACATCTATCTATTTGAAGAATAAACCTTTCAAATAAACTCTCAGCATCTGGAAGAAAAGCTGTTGGATCATAAGCTGCAAAAATAGGTAAAGCCCCTCAGAAGCCTCAGCCGGAGTTGAGTGAGGATGCAGACACTAGGGATAAAAGAAAACCTGCCAAATCTGCACCAAACACTGCGAATCCAGACGCAACATCTCTTGAAAGCTTTTTAACGAAATCAAGAAAGGGGCTCCTGAAGAAGTGGGCTGTAGCCCACGAAAGCTTATGCTCAAATAAATTTGTTAGTCTCTAAGGTGCCACAAGTACTCCTGTTCTTTTTGCGGATACAGACTAACACGGCTGCTACTCTGAAAATAGTAATGATGAATACTGGATCCTGAAGGTACACATGCAGCTCTTCCCTTTGCTCACACACATTGGAGGGTGCAAACATAGATCTCCTCATATCATAATCACAGCTCTGTCACACACATGTAAAAGTAATCCACACAAGTTCTCATATACCAAACACACAAGAAGGCCTAACTACTGCCTCTATTATTTAGTGTAGGTACACCCAATACAGAGACTTCACCTGGAGTGTATCCAGATAATTCCCATTGACTACTGTTCCCCCTGGAGCTGGCAGAAGGAAGGTGGAGTGGGCAACCTCCATCTCTCCCCTTTTTATCCTTTAATGGTATTAGGGCTCGCTTACACTTGAAATACTACAGTGCCACAGCCCTTTACTGTAGACACTACCTACACCAACGGGAGGGGTTCTCCCGTCAGTGGAGTTAATCCACCACCCTGAGAGATGGTAGATAAGTCAACAGAAGAATTCTTCTATTGACCTAGTACTATCTACCCTGGTGGTTAGGTCAGTTTAACTATGCCACTCAGAGGTGTGGATTTTTCACATGCCTGAGCCATGTAGTTAAGATGACTTAATTTTCTAGTGTAGACAAGGCCTGAGATGGAATTCAGGAGTGAGAGTGAATGGGCTGCAAAAGATAGACAACTGGTGCCTCTCCATACTGGGACACATGACCTCCCCACATGTCTCCCCTGCCCAGTGACCCCCTCCTTCCCTGCACCCAGTCCAGGGTCACTACTCTCCACCCCCCATGTTACCTGTGGGGGCGGGGGGGACACTTTCTGTCCTTCTCTTCCTGCACCTCTCCCCCGGCACATTTGACTGCTGTCCCTGGCATCCGGGCAGGGAGCGGGATGGAGCTGTTTCTGCCTGAGGGTATGTCTACACTAACTGGGGATCGCTGCTGCAACTGATGCACGGGGAGGGCGCAATTTAGCGGGTCTAGTGAAGACCCGCTAAATTGACCACAGACTGCTCTCCTGTCAACTCTGGTACTCCACCTGAATGAGAAGCATAAGGTAAGTCGATGGAAGAGCATCTCCCATCAACCCAGTACGGTGTAGACACCGCAGTATGTCAACCTAAGCTATGTCAACTCTAGCTACATTATACACATAGCTGGAGTTGCGTAACTTAGGTCGACTTACCCCCCCTAGTGTAGACTAGGCCTGAGAGAGCCTGGCTGGGAGGTAGCGTATGCCTGCTCTCTGCCTGAGCTTGGCTGATGGAGGGGAGGATGGGGGAGGTGGAAAGGGGCTCAGGTTTGCTTGGCCCCGGACCCTATCCCTGGCAGCTGGAGCAGCAGCGGGTCACCCCCCACACGGGTCCTGCTGCCAGGGACAAAGGTTGAGCGAGCTGGAGCCCCCTTCCTCCCCTCCAGCAGCCAAGCCCAGACAGGGAGTGGGCTGCCGCTGCCTCCCAGCCAGGCGCTCTCAGGGAAAGCAGTTGAACGTGCCAGAGGAGAGGCTCAGGGAGAGAAGAACAGAGCCCCTCTCCATTCCCGCCCCCTGCCGGCCAATATGGGGAGGCACTTGACCCCCATGTTCCCTCTACGTGTCACCTCTGGTACATTTTAGCAACTGTGGGGATGGCAGAGTAAAAGTATGTGTGTTCATCTGGCATATGGAGGTATTGCTAAAAGAGAACAGAGTTAATGTTGTAGGAGAAACCTTACCTGTGCATTTCCTGGTTTTGAGAAGTTTTAGTTTTGCTCTACTCAGTACTCTGCAAGGGGATGACATACCAACATGTCACCAAACAACCTTAACAGTTTTTTGCCACTTAATTTCCTAGATTTTTGAACAGGAAAAGATATGTTGTTGGTAAGAGTTTGTAATCATTTAGGCAGTTGTACATATCATGTCCCACAATTTGCATACTCAGTCACCCCCACCAACACTAACATCACATCACCTGGGCCCCACCACCTCTGCTTTGGCACAGCTCCCCAGCCATGCCCCTGACACATTCACTGTTTCCCTCTTCCCACTTCCCCTCCAACCGGCTCCCTCCCCACTATTGATCCCAGGCCTCACTACCACAAGCAGGGAACACATCTCCCTGAAGTCCTTACTCTCTGGTATAAAAACATTTCAATTGCTGTTAATTCACCCCTTCTATAACCCAACTCACTTGCAATGCATGGACGGAAGGACAACTATGTTACAGTGGAATGTGTTCCTGGTCGTTTCAGAATAGTTGGAGGGGAAATGTGGAAGGGCCAGTAAGAGAAATCAAAGACAGGGTTTCTGTTCCAAAATACCAACAGTTTTATCTTTGAGACAAAGGTCCTTTGACCCCTGTTCAATAGATGTACTTCATCTCCAAGAAATAGTGAGGTGCCAGAGCTTGTAATGTATCAATGACATATGGTACACATTTTCTGGTCATCCATGAACCCTCCAATGTCCTGATTAATGTTCTTCCAACACTTATTGATAGTCTTCATATCGTCACTGTAGCAATTATTCAGATGCTCAGCAAATTAGAAAAAACTATTACAGCTCCTGGACACATCTCTGATGCAGCTCAGATCTGCTTTCATGCACTGTATGAGGTGTACACCAGGAATAAGACCCAGTTCATTTCTGCCTGAGTGAATCCTCACAACATCCACAGGATCAGGAAGTTTTTGGAGAGTGTTGGGGACAACTTCCTTGGTGCAAGTGCTGGAGGAACCAACTAGGGGCCATGTTCCTCTTGACTTGCTGCTCACAAACAGGGAAAAAGAAGTAGAAGTGGGTGGCAACTTGGGCAGTAGAGACCATGAGATGGTCAAGTTCAGGATCCTGACAAAAGGAAGAAAGGCGAGCAGCAGAATACAGAGACTGGACTTCAGAAAAGCAGACTTTGAGTTCCTCAGGGAACTGATGGGCAGGATCCCCTCGGAGGCTAATATGAGGGGGAAAGGAGTCTAGGAGAGCTGGCTGTATTTTAAAGAAGCCTTATTGAGGGCGCAGGAACAAACCATTCTGATGTGCAGAAAGAATAGCAAATATGGCAGGCGACCAGCTTGGCTTAACGGAGAAATCTTCGGTGAGCTTAAACACAAAAAGAAAGCTTACAAGAAGTGGAAACTTGGACAGATGACTAGCAAAAATATTGCTCGAGCATGCAGGGGTATAATCAGGAAGGCCAAAGCACAAGTGGAGTTGCAGCTAGCAAGGGATGTGAAGGGTAATAAGAATGGTTTCTACAGGTATGTTAGCAACAAGAAGGTGGTCAGGGAAAGTGTGGGACCCTTACTGAATGGGGGAGGCAACCTAGTGACAGATGATGTAGCAAAAGCTGAAGTACTCAATGGTTTTTTTGCCTCAGTCTTCACAGACAAGGTCAGCTCCCAGACTGCTGCACTGGGCAGCACGGTATGGGGAGGAGGTGAGCAGCCCTCAGTGGTGAAAGAACAGGTTAAGGACTATTTAGAAAAGCTGGACATGCACAAGTCCATGGGACCAGATGCAATGCATCCGAGGGTGCTGAGGGAGTTGGCTGATGTGATTGCAGAGCCATTGGCCATTATCTTTGAAAAATTGTGGCGATCAGGGGAGGTCCTAGAAGATTGAAAAAAGGCAAATGTAGTGCCCATCTTTAAAAAAGGGAAGAAGGAAAATCTGGGGAACTACAGACCTCACCTCAGTCCCTAGAAAAATCATGGAGCATATCCTCAAGGAATCCATTTTGAAGCACTTCGAGGAGGAGAAGGTGATCAGGAACAGTTAACATGGATTCACCAAAGGCAAGTCATGCCTGACCAACCTGATTGCCTTCTATGATGAGATAACTGGCTCTGTGGATATGGGGAAAGTGTGGACGTGATATACCTTGACTTTAGCAAAGCTTTTGATATGGTCTTTCACAGTATTCTTGCCGGCAAATTAAAGAAGTATGGATTGGATGAATGAACTATAAGGTGGATAGAAAGCTATCTAGTTCGTTGGGCTCAACAGGTAGTGATCAACAGCTCAATGTCTAGTTGGCAGATGGTATCAAGTGGAGTGCCCCAGGGGTCGGTTCTGGGGCCGGTTTTTGTTCAACATCTTCATTAATGATCTGGATGATGGGATGAATTGCACCCTCAGCAAGTTTGCGGATGACACTATGTAGGAATGCATAGCTCCCAAATTGCCAGCCCATGGTTACGGCACACTGTTTCCATGGCTACAAGGCAGGAGTGGCCTTCATCTCAGCGTCTGTGTTTTGGGAAACTTCTTGGCTGGCCTGTTTGTCTCCCTTGCAGCTGGCTTTCACGTGCACAAGATATGGGTTTGCTATCTCATGTTGTTGTACACTGTATGCTTTCCCTATGTGCAAGAATGTGACCAGTTAGAAGCGTTGTAAGCAGGGAAGTGTAAAGAATAAAAGCCCCAGGAAAAGTTCCTGGGAAGGAGAGAGGCTTTTCGGCTACCACAGACCTGGTGTTCTGTTTCCTTTCATCTGTCGTCGCCACAGCTGGTGACCCCGACGTGATAACCCCCTGCTCACCGGCTGGATACGCCGAGCGCGCCCGCGGCCGTTTGCCACCCCTGATTCGTGAGTATGGGGGGGAAACTTTCCAGTGCCCAGAAGGAGCACGCAAGAGAGTTACAAAAGATTATACGGCAACGGTCATGTATCGTTGTCCCGGTCGCTCATATTGAGGACCTTCTAAGGGAAATAGATCGCCAGTGCCCCTGGTATCCGGACTGCGGGTCGTTATGGCTTCTTGACTGGAAAACAGGTTGGAAACTTTGAGGGCATAGTGGAAGGAAAGGAGTAAGTAATTATAGCATGGGGATTTCAAATCCCCAGGATGATAATTGGAATGGTAAAATGTGTATGAGACAGAGTTTTTGTACAAAGGTGCAAAGCTCTCCTTTATTCTGCAGAATAAAGCAACTCCTCCTTATCCCTGTCTGGCTGTTATTGGCTCTCAGCTAGGTGGACCCAATATTTCGGTAACAGTTTCTGGTGACTCCGCCGGGACTCTCCTAGCTCGGGCATTGGACTCCGGACGGCTGCGGCGAACTGGGAACGGCGCCAACGGGGTGTTTCGCCCCTTTTCTCTGCTTCACCGCAGCCCCTGGGGTTCGTGCTCCGATAAGGTGAGTCC
The DNA here is from genome assembly GCF_002925995.2 of Terrapene triunguis. NCBI lineage: Eukaryota > Metazoa > Chordata > Testudines > Emydidae > Terrapene > Terrapene triunguis. The sequence goes on along the minus strand of NW_020664419.1, from coordinate 68,164,933 downwards.
TAATAGGATAAGGAGACACTATCTGGTTCTGGTTTGGTTTGGTTTTGGTTTTGGTTAACCGGTTAATGAATTTCTGTCTTATACATTGGGCGTTAGGTGTGTGAACGGAACTGAGCCTCTCATTCGTAATTCCTCAGAGTGGAAGCCATCGCGTGCGATGAAGCTCTGAGGTCGAATTGGGATCCTTCTGTCCCGTCCCCTGTAGCGGTCAGTATTAGTAGAAATTCCTGTAATAGGATCCTATTAGGCCATAATTCCCTCTGTTCTCTGTGTAATTCTCTGTTAGAGTGTCAGCAGGCAGATGGGTGGGTCTCTGGTAAAACCCTCTAAGGATAGCCCTTTGAATTATATGTTAAATAAATGGCCTTTACCCGGTGTTCAAAAAAGAAATAGTTACACCTTGTGTAGAAATTGATGTGGCTAGTGTTGTGGAAATTGAATTGTGGAGAGGATGTGCATTTTCCCCAAAACATGTGCAGTGTATATTGTAGTAGAGGTAAAAGAAATGCAAACCTACCAATATAGGTTGTGTTGTCTTTTTCAGATCACTGTGTGTTTGAAAGCAGGAGTTAGAAGTAAAAGGCAATCAAAAGACTGGGAAAGTTAATTGTGTCCCTTTTTAAGTAAGAATCTTTAAGCTGTGGATAGCTTTGGATCTGGAAGCAAGCCAGAAAGCATCTGTATTAATGCAATTTTCTAACTAATAAGGTAGAAGCCACTGAAACCTGGGCTGCATATGAAACAAATACAAGGAAATATGGGGTAATTCCTCTGTTTTGCCTGAAATCAACAAGAGTATGTGTATATAAAGGAAATATTTTAAGCAATGACTGACTACCCAGAAGGGGTAGACCTCTGTTCTTTTGTCTTTCAGATTATCAGAGAAAACGGATGCCAGCTGAATAGCATTCAATGTACCATGCATTTACTGGTACAATAGGAATTATTTTTGTGTTCTTTGTCCTGTCTTGTGGTGTTTGTCTTGTGGCCAGAATTGTTGTGTTTAATATTTTCATAAGACAGTCTAGCTCAAAAAGCAGATACTTGTTTTATTCAACTTGGAATACAAAGTGTTTAGTATATCACATTTTCCTGATTTATCCAAAGTCTAATACATTTGCTTAAGTAAGAAAAAGAAACTTCATTGGCCAGATTTTTTAATTGAAAAATTGTTGTTAAAATTTGCATACCAACAGTCTTTGGAAACAAGGACATGGAAGGTTAACCCACTCCCCATATTGCCCATGGGATCCTTCTGGCTACCTCAGATTTCTCTGACTGATGATTAGCCTATTTCTTCTTCTAGCTCTGCTGTGCCTTCTGGACAGCAGGAAAAAAAAAAAAAGACAAAG
>NW_020664419.1:68140833-68163481 GCF_002925995.2 Terrapene triunguis | reverse complement strand
CTTCTAGCTCTGCTGTGCCTTCTGGACAGCAGGAAAAAAAAAAAAAAGACAAAGTGAAGTGCTAGTAACCTCTCCCTTGTCCACTGACAGACCTATTGTGCCTTTGGATTTTTCTAGAAGAAGCAAAACCATTACAGGGTGATGTGCTAGTAACCTCTCCCCTGTATGATGCTAAACCACACTGTTTCAGGAAAAGAGAAGAAGGAACACTTGCTTCATTGAAACCACAAAGTCCAGGGATTCCTGACTACAAGAGACATTAAGAACTGACCCTGGTGAAGAAACAGAGAATTATACACTAGCAGGAAGAAACTTGTGGAACCCATTCTTGGGAATGTGGTATTGATTGGATTTTGGGGTTTATTCTACAGGCTGTGCCCTGTGTTTTGGATAAGTCCTTCAGCATGTATTGCCCTCCCTAATTGGATTTTAAATGATAAGTACCAAAGGCACCTTGTTGCCATTGCCCCTGCCATCTCCTCTATTACACTATTACCCCTGTAACACATCCAAATACAGACAATGTCATATATTTGATAAAATCAATGAGAGAGGCCCTTATTGTTATTTGGTCACCCAATTAGTGAATAATTAAACGAATACCCAAATTGCTCACAGGGGGCTGCCATTAGATTAGCATAACAGAAGGCTTGGGTTATTTCTTCTAGAAAGAAGAAAGACTTGACCGGATCCCTATGGGATGGGGCCAATAGTGCAGCAGCAGTTTGGAATATTTTTAAGAACCAAGAATATGATGAGAAATTGGGGCAATTAGAGAAGGCCATTGGCCTTGTTTCTGGAGTACAATTAACCCAGATACAGGCTGGAGTTGGTGAGTTACATGTCATTTCCGCCCTTAGTTCAATGACCCAGAAGTTGCTGACAGAGATGGTATTGAATATCACTGAGGCTGGGAAGGCATTGCAGTGGGATCTAGCAGGTTCAGACATTCAGGATTTCTGGGATGACTAGCTAATGGCCATTCGAAATGATCTAGAGCATCAGGCTTGGCCCACTGCCCTTACAGACACATCAGGAGTACCATCTGATCTGTGGCCATGGAGACATACTTGGAGACTTTCTGGGTGGAAGTGCAGATGTTCTCAGTGCTCCTTCCAAGCATATGGACCGGTTGAGGGGGTGTGGGATCCCACATACCATATCCTGCCGGGTCCATGGGGAGGATGCATGTAGGATTGGGTAATTCACCAAGACATTTGGGACATTAGACCTCCTGGTATGCCCAATCGATTTTTAGTCAGTGCTCCTGGGATTACACCTGACATTTAAATAGGGTTAAGTAGTCTATGGATATTTTGGCCATTAGAACCCCCACAGCTTCAGTGTATACGTAAACTGAAGCCAGGAGAAGTTGTCACTGTTCATGACTACGTTTGCTGGGAGGGTAGGGGACAAGGAACTACCCTGACAGGACACTTACTTTTTCAAGCTAATGACAGCTGTGTGTATGTTAATGACACCACATTGCAAGACATGCATTTTAATCTTACTACCACTGCAGGCAATCATATTATTTACTGGCCTGCAGATAGAGTTTTTCAAGTAGCCCTTAGGTTCCAGACATCCTTTAATTGGACTAGTTTAGTATCGAATAGATTTCAGAATTTGTTTTTACGGTTACCAGAGATTCAAAAAATCTCTGAAGTACAAGGGCAAATTCACATGCTTTAATATATATATTAAGTTAAAAAGTATGCCTTTTAGATTGCTTTTAGAGTATCCACTTTATGTATTAAGTATAATGTATTGTACTTTGTAATATTGTTGGCTTGCCTTAATGCTAATTCATTTCTTATTGTGTGTGTATTGGGGAGTTTTTTGTTGGCCCCTGGCTGCCAAGGCGAATCCCAGATGGAGCAGCGGCTGCAGCAACATCTGGGGTGTGAGACTGTAAAGGAAATGTGTTGTTTTAAGCTTACTGATAATAGTAATTGCATGCAATAGCAAATTGATATGCTGAAATGTTATGCTCAAGCCATCCGCCAGGATGTTTTTCCTTTTTAGTGGAATTATATTTAGTCATGGCTACCCTTAGGGTGGATAAAAACCCTCTTATAGTATGGGGTTTTAGTCCTAGTTCTTGGTGTTTTATTTTGCTGCTTTGTTCAGTGTATACCCAGTCTAATGGCATTGTGTATGTATGCAACCCTGCGAGGGTGCTCCGTCTAGACACCGCATATAAAATAAAACGGGGGGGGGGGATGTAGGAATGCATAGCTCCCAAATTGCCAGCCCATGGTTACGGCACACTGTTTCCATGACTACAAGGCAGGAGTGGCCTTCATCTCAGCGTCTGTGTTTTGGGAAACTTCTTGGCTGGCCTGTTTGTCTCCCTTGCAGCTGGCTTTCACGTGCACAAGATATGGGTTTGCTATCTCATGTTGTTGTACACTGTATGCTTTCCCTATGCTCAAGAATGTGACCAGTTAGAAGCGTTGTAAGCAGGGAAGTGTAAAGAATAAAAGCCCCAGGAAAAGTTCCTGGGAGGGAGAGAGGCTTTTCGGCTACCACAGACCTGGTGTTCTGTTTCTTTTCATCTGTCGTCGCCACAACACTAAGCTGGGGGGAGAGGTAGATACACTGGAGTGCAAGGATAGGGTCCAGAGTGACCTAGACAAATTGGAGGATTGGGCCAAAAGAAATCTGATGAGGTTCAACAAGGACAAGTGCAGAGTCCTGCACTTAGGATGGAAGAATCCCATGCACTGCTACAGGCTGGGGACTGACTGGCTAAGTGGCAGTTCTGCAGAAAAGGACATGGGGTTTACAGTGGGCAAGAAGCTGGATATGAGTCAACAGTGTGTCGTTGTTGCCAAGAAGGCTAATGGCATATTCGGCTGCATTAGTAGGAGCACTGCCAACAGATCGAGGGAAGTGATTATTCCCCTCTTTTCGGCACTGATGAGGCCACAGCTGGAGTATTGCATCCAGTTTTGGGCCCCCCACTACAAAAAGGATGTGGACAAATTGGAGACAGTCCAGAAGAGGGCAATGAAAATGATTAGGGAGCTGGGGCACATGACTTATGAGGAGAAGCTGAGGGAATTGGGCTTATTTAGTCTGCAGAAGAGAAGAGAAGAGTGAGGGGGGATTTGATAGCCTTCAACTACCTGAAGGGGGTTCCAAAGAGGATGGAGCTAGGCTGTTCTCAATGGTGGCAGATGACAAAACAAGGAGCAATGGTCTCAAGTTGCAGTGCAGAAGGTCTAGGTTGGATATTAAGAAAAACTATTTAACTAGGAGGGTGGTGAAGCACTGGAATGGGTTGCCTAGGAAGGTGGTGGAATCTCCATCCTTAGAGGTTTTTAAGGCCCGGCTTGACAAGCCCTGGCTGGGATGATTTAGTTGGGATTAGTCCTGCTTTGAGCAGAGGGTTGGACTAGATGACCTCCTGAGGTCTCTTCCAACCCTAATCTTCTATGATCATAACCTTGTAAGTTACTGGTTAGTCACTGCAGAGTGGGCACAACATGATGCCAATGCACGCCATCTCACTCCATGCAGCTCAGCAATCTCCATGTCATGGTGTATTCCTTGCTCTCCGGCAAACTCGTGATCCAGGAATCGCACAGAATCCACATGTTGGCAACCCTGACAGTGCTTTTTCTTCTCTTTTTCAGTGATCATTGTACTTGCACCGTCAGTTCCAAATCTCAATGTTGCATGTCTTTGGCAATACTACATTAATCTACCCCAAGATCAGGAAGCAGACACTCTCATCCCCCATCCCATCTCCACCCCTGGGGCTAGTAAAATACAAATTTTCTCAAACAACCAATCCAAGGCTTGCCTACCCATCCTATTTCTCACCCCCTCTGCAGCTGCAAGCCCTCTCCTGTCCCTGTTTCCCCAGTTTCCCCCCAAAGTCCTCTGGCACCACATCCTCCCCAGCTGGTATAGCAAAAAATGTGGTAAGACTGGCTGCTGACTGTTCTTATAGCAAGCAACAGGAGTCATTAAATCTTTATTGTGCATGTGTGCAAAGGTTCAGACTAGAAATATCAATGATGGTGTGCTCACCAAGGACACTGGTGTCAGAACATTCTCTTGAACTACCAAGATAAGCATAAAGTGGTTGCAAAGAAACCCTGTTTTTTTCTTTATTGGTGCATATTCACTGTAATCCTTCCAGACTGCACATACACATAAGTGAAGACGTGAACATGTTCTTCAATACTGTTCTGAGTTTGGGTCCCCCAAAATTTAGTGGGTGCCAGGCAGTACCTTGGGTAAAACTCAACAAATTGAGACCATTTTGACATGCATCGCATCAATAGTTTCATCTCTAGCTCTGCGCAAAACAAACACATGAAAAATAAAACAAAAACCTAGAAACTTTTTGAAAAAAAGCCTATTTTTTCCATGGCTTATTTCTCCACAACCCCTAGTTCAATGGCCCAAATTTGGGTCACTAACCCTAATCTGCATCTTTCTGAGGCAAATGAAATTTCAAAAGAATCTGACCAAGCATATCAATTTTAGAGGACTTAGAAAGGTCAACCTTGAAACAGAAATCATGATGCAATTCTTAACTATAGTGGTGCTGCTGCAGCCCTATAATAGTTACATTGGTATAACAGCCCCCCTGCCGCCTCACTCCTCCCTCCCCCAAGTACAACACTGGCTTTTTTTTCAGTTTAGCTTATATCACTTGGGAAGGAGTTTAAACTAAATTGAAAAAAGACATTCTTATGGTAGAATAAGAGAGTTCACCTGGGGGATTATATAGATATAACTGTGCTACAAACTGGTTGGCCATTTAAGAAGAGTTGGGCTCAGCCTCACCTGTGATGGATTGGCTTGCTCCTCCCCACCTGATTTTGATGGGCTAGGGGTCAGATATCTTGAGTCAATTATTAGACTCAGCTGGGAAGATGGTAGTGATTTCCTACAAAGCTGGGACAGCTCGGCGGGGGGAGGTGGGGGGGCAGCTGAGTCTGAAATGAAAGGGTGGCAGGAGAGAAGGAGAAGGTAAGCCCTAGAGAGGATCAAACCCCAGGCAGATGGCTAGGAGATAGACTGAGAATGAGGATCCAGACAGTGGGAAAACCAGACTAGGTGGAAAGGTAGCCCAGGAGGGATGGAAGACCCTTTTGTTTTATGTCTCCTTGGAGTTTAAGTTTACGTTTGTTGTCAATGGCCTGCTTGTGGGTGCTGAGAGAGATGGTTAAGTGTCAAGAGCATTGGTGGGCAACCTGCAGCCCATCAGGGTAATCTGCTGGCTGGCCGCAAGACTGTTTACATTGACCATCCGCAGGCATGGCCGCCCGTAGCTCCCAGTGGCTGCGGTTCGCCGTACCCGGCCAATGGGAGCTGCAGGAAGTGGCGGCGAGCACATCCCTGCGGCCTGTGCCACTTCCTGCAGCTCCCATTGGCCGGGAACGGCGAAACACGGCCACTGGGAGCTGCGGACGGTCAATGTAAACAAACTGTCTCACGGCCCGCCAGCGGATTACCCTGATGGGCCACATGCGGCCTGTGGGCTGCAGGTTGCCCACAGCTGGTCAAGAGCCTCTCTGAAGGGAAGATAGTCCTGAGGCAGAAACCCTCAAGACAAGATTGATTAAAGAGAGACCTGGAAAGTCCAGGTACAAGGGGATTAAAGATCCCAGGGGAAAGTGAGAAAGGGTGAGTGGTGCCATGGTTGGCTCCTACTGGGGGAGAGCAGTGGAGGTGGATCCTACCACAAACCACAAAAACTTTCCTGTGTAGACAAAGTCATTGTCTTGATTCCCTCAAGCAAATACTGTAAAATTTGTTGGATGTGGAAAATTGATGTTTTTAAACTTATTTTGCTCATCATCTGGGACACATGTTAAGCAGTCTCTGGAGGGAAAAATAGGTACAAAAAATAAGTGCAAGATCTAAATCTAATAAAACACTCTAGTGAAATGTGTTGTCTGTGTTTTCTAAGGTTATTTCATTTATACAATACTGACATGCCAGTAATTCTATACCCTTCCCAGCAACAGTTATATTACATTTATTCTGTGCTGTCTAAATCAAGGAGTCTGCCCTTTGTAATGTAGAAAAACTGAAATAATAATGCTTTTCTAAAAAGACAGGATCTGCTTTCAGGAGACAATGCTTCCAGAAATGTCACTCATAGAGCTGGTTGAAAAATGGAAAAACACGTCAAGTGTTGAAGGTGTTTCCATTTCATAGGGTTTGTGAAACACATTTTTATTTTTTGTAATGTTTTCATCAAAATAGCAATTAATGTTTTGTATCTCAAAACCCAGAGAAAACGAGAAATTTCCACTAGCTTCAATTTAAAAAAAAAAAAAAAAAAAAAAATCACATGAAAAATGTTGAAAAGGTCAGCAGTTTTGTTTTTGAAAAAGGCCATTTGTCAATGAAAATACTTTCCACTCAAAACCTCTCACTTAGCCTGATTTCTGGGCTGGTACTTGGGTATTAAGAAGTATCCAGTCGGGGCTACATTATGGCAGTTACTGCACACACGGGTGCAGGGAGCTGCATGGAATCACTGCACCCTACAAGGAGCACTGGAGAGATTGTACCAAGAACAGTCTCTCCCTGCACTGTTTCTTGTGCATAGATAGTGAGCAATCTACTTCATCAATATCTCTTGCCAAATATACTCCCTGTCACAGCGTAAGATATGCTGCCTTCTGCACTGTGGTGACTTGTGTATGTTAGTTTATAATACTGTCTAGAAGACCGTTGTGCTGCTTTTTGTTCAACGACTTATTTCTCCCATCTATGCACATGAATTACTTCTTTTAATAGTAAAGTTAAGTTGTTCATCTAAAGTAGCCTCTGAACATTAATTCCCTCTGGAATAATGTAGCTGTTTATTTTCTGGTGCAGTTGCTTTCCATCGCATCCTCTTGGTTTGTAATATGTGACTTTTTTTTTTTTATGTTATGTGGCAATACAGTTACATAATGAGAGAGAACAGGCTGCAGGGAATTCCAGCATGGGTTTGCCAATAAACCACACAGCTAAAATCCACCATAAATAAATTATTTCCTACTTTCCAGCACACACACAGATTAATCACTTCCCAGTGGATTGGAATTACATTTAAAACAGTAACATGTAGATTATATATTTTCTAAAACAAGATAGAATATGATCAAAAGGACTCCAAAAGGAAAAACTCTGCCATTCAATGATTATCTACCCAGTGAACTACAATTTACAAAATCCTTTGCAGAATATTCATGCTTGGTCAAGCCAAAACTGATTATAGCTAATCCTCCAGTAGAATGAGAAATGGAGAAATTGATGCCAATGTAGTAAAGATGCTCAACAAACAGAAAGTACAAACAACTGTAGCTGTACCTGGATTTGTATTGGTTCAGCACTATGTGGAATTCATTTTTTTAAATTCATCAGGAATACAAACCGTCCAGTTTGTTTACTGCATACATTTTCAGCTGGGTGTGCGGTCCAACAAGTGAGAAGCAGAGAATGAATGAATCCAAATGTAAAACACTGAATCTAATGTAAAAGTGTGAAACATGCAGTTCATGTATTTTATAGAGAAAGAGAAGAACTGGTTCAAATCAAATAAGAACCCAACTCTGTCCAAAATTCTGCCCAAACCCACAGAACCTTTTTTTGAGTTTTAAAATACGTTCAGTTCATTTTTTAGGTGCTTTTCATTTTCACATGCCTTGCATTTTCTGGTTGTTCCTGGGAACACCACTGCAAAAAACACTGTACTTAATTTTTTCAAAGTAAATTGATTGCTTGTATCTATTTACTTATGGCCCTCAACACCATAGTGTCTGAGCACCTCACCATTAATGGATTTTTATCCTCATGACATTCCTGTTGGATGAAGAATCCCCAATTTTGAATATTGGATATAATGGCACAGGGTAGACCAAGGATCACACAGAAAACATGTGGCTGAGGCAGGAGTTAAGCCCAGGTGTCACAGTCCAATGCCAATCACTAGATCATTATTCCTTGGTTTTCAGCCCTCTAATATCCTCCAATTAGCCACAGAACAGGTACAACAGAGGCAGAAACAGTGCCTGTTCTCCAGGCCACAACCCTAGTATAGGGCTTAGAAGATAGTTAAGTTCCAATTACCCTTCAGACTTTCCTTTTCTGTTGGGACTGCTGAAAATATCAATGACATGACATGGGACAGCTGTCTATGAGGAGCTGGTTAGAGACTGTTTCAATACAGTACTAGCACTAACCTGGTCGCCAAAATCAGTTACCTGTTACTCATCGTCAATCCAGAAACCAAACTATAAAACGGATAGGCCAAAAATATCTGCAGGGAATCTAATATACTTCTTGTGCACGATACTGGACTTGAAAAATACACAGCATGCTTGCAAAAGGACTTGACCCTGTATTCCAAAAATGCCCGCTGAGTTACATCTTCTTCAATCAAGACTTAGTTGATCCCACTCAGTCTCCTTGCCTCAAATGAGCCCAAGGAGTTGTTGTTGACTTAATGTTGGAAGGTCTGGTATATTAGTAGTGTCTGTGCCCCAGGCTGATCCAGTATTGTGATATCCCTTATCTGAAGTTAAAGCTTGTGAATCTATGTCATGCTATGAAAAGAAGAAACTATAAATACTGGCAAAGGAGTGAAAAGTCATTTTTTAAAATAACTTTTCTTGACACTGTTTTCAGTATAATTTTCTTTTGGCTGTGTCACTTTTAACTTTTACTTTATGGCAAATGGTGCCTCTTTTGCTCTTTATACAACATACATAATAGGAAGGAAGGCACAGTAAAAACCAAATACCGTGTTTACTAACCATATGTGGCATGCAAGGCCTACCTACCCCAACACACTGCTGCTCTGGCAGGGTTCGGTGGCTTCACTTGCTTCTGACACACAGAAGAAAAGCCATGCCAATAGAGGGCTCACAGACTATTTAAAGGGATACTACCCACTTTTTATATACTACAGCAAGAAACTAAAAGAATTAGTATTTGGGGTCTCTTGTTTTCTTATCTGCAGTCATTTGACTCCTGGTGACTTAGTGTGCATAGTGTTAGGGATATCATAAAAAAATCCCAAGTTCTGTTTTTGATTAATTGAATCACTGAAAAGGACAAAGTGATTTCTTGTTAATATATTTTCTCACCAGACTCCAAGGTTGCTTTCTGCTTAGATGTGCATCATTTGCATAACTAGCTACAGGTAAAGCAAAGCTTTGGTTAATTGTACAGGACAGTTCAGAGGAACTCAAAACACCAGTGCTTCACACTAAAGATCATGACAACAAATATACTACAACACTTGTTAGTTCAGACACTTTGTGACATTTAAATGTATTTGACTAATATGAACAAAGGTACATGCCCACTTCAAAGGCATTTTTCTTTACCATGCCCATCTAGGAGTAATCCAGTTACAAAATGAAATGGAGCAGAGGAAACCTTTGCTAAGACAAAGCCAAGAGTAATGTTAAATATTTATCAGCCCCCAGAGATTCTGTTTAGTTTATTTTTTTTCTTTCAAAAAAGACCAATGTGGGTTGAAAGATTTGTAAGCAGAGTGAAAGATGCTGTTATTTTTAATAGAAAAAGCCGAATCTCTATCTTAAAGTAATAAACATCTCATCTCGAAACATTCTCATCAGAAAACCTGGAATTGAACCAATTTACTCCAAAAAAGACTTACAAGCGAAGCTGATTCAACTGAAGACAGGTAAGAAGGATGCAGATGCAGCGCAAGTAGTCAGAAAATTAAAGGTCTGCTCTTGCCTTTGTGCTGTTTCTTGTTTGACAGGTTTCCTGAAAATGGCAAAACAGACACTGTGGTACATTCATGAGTACACAGTCTGAAATGGAACTTTCACAAAATTGCTGATGAGAGCTTTAAAAGAAATCTGTGCGAGTTTTTGCCAATGTTGTTCTTTCGGTTGTTATCTGGAAGATGCTAAATTTAGTGTAAGGAATTCATCTTCATCATAATGTTGTGTCAGCGGACCTTGATGTGATCTTTCAGGGGGTCTCTACTGCTCTCTGACTGGCTTTCTTTGGTTAGCCCTGGGTCAGGGCAGTTCTTGGCTCCTGACCTCTAATTAGGCATAGTGGCCTTTTGATCCTTTTGGGCTGTGTTTTTGGGGGCAGCTTGGTGCAGGGATGTAGCCCCTTTGCTGGCTCAGGCCTTTCTAGACCACCACTTTTGGGTCTTCAGCCCATCTCCTTCCTGGTACCTGGAGCTGTCATTCCCTCAATGGCAGGTCCACAAATGGTTTGAACAACCATATAGTCCTCCATGAGGTGGGTGGCCTCAGGTAGGGTTACCGGGCAGAGCCTACAAACCCAGACTCAGCTGGCGGATGGAAGGATCTGTACAAATTGTTCTAGGTCAATGAATTCAGATATCTAGGTTCCCATTTGAGTCTCTGGTTTTAACCAACACCAGCAGAAGTCCTTAAGCCTTTGAGTGACTGTCCGAGGTTATGCCTTTGGGAGGGTGGGGTTGCACTGTTGGCAAAAACGCTGGTGGTAGGCTTCTTCTTCTAGGCCTAGTCTGTCTAATATGGCTGTCTTCACCTGCTCATAGTCTTGGGCTGCAATGTTGTTGAGTCCCTAGTATGCAGCTTGGGCTTCCCCGATGAAAAGTGGGGCGAGGCGGATTGCCCATTGAGCCTGGGGCCAGTGTGAAGCTGTGGCTACCTTTTTGAAGGTTATCAGGAATGATTCTGAGTCATTGTCTGTTGTCATCTTAGGGATCATCAGGGCCGGAGCATTTCCCTGAATTAGGGGTTATGCATTTCCCATAGGGGCAGGACTCTGGGGGGTAGCCATTGGTACTAGCTCTGCTATCTGTTGTAACAACTGTTGCTGATGGGCTGTCATCTGTTCAAACAGCTGTTATTGCCTCTGTTGTTGGGTTTGTGAGTCTGCCTGCCATTGCAGGAGTTGATTCACCCTATAGTCCTCTGGACTATATGAAAGAAGAAAGAAATTTTTGTTTTTGTTTTGCTTCCCTTCTCTGCAGGGAAATTCCAGTGCACAAACTCACTTCTGGTACTACATTGTCAGTGGTCCTTGATGTGGTCTGTCCAGGGGTCTCTACTGCTCCCTGACTGGCTTTCTTTGGTTAACTTCTGGTCAGGGCAGTTCTTGCCCCTGACCTTTAATTAGGTCTAGTAGTCTGCTTTGGTCCCTTTGGGCTGTGTTTCTGGAGGCAGCCTGGTGCATAGGTGTTGGGCCTTCACTGTCCCAAACCTTTCTACATTTCCTCCTTCTCTGAGGTCTCTCCTTTTATAGCAGGCTTTGTTACCCTTATTGGTTGCAGCTGAGGGTGCCTGCCTCCATGATTGGCAGTTGTGGCAGCTGAGTGGGGGTATGGTCAGGCTCTTTGCCTGTAGGCAGGAGAGGATCCCCTCCCCCTTCTGCCTTTGCTCGGTGTGGGGTTTGCAAACCCCATTATATGTTGTCACAAAGATTTGGGGGGTAGATATGAGGGAGCAGATTTGGCTGCTGAATTAAACTTATGTACTCAAAATGACAGAATTTGATTGTCAAATAGAAGAGAAATATGAAAAACTCTAGAAGAAAACATGTAGATACATGAAAAGCACTGGGCTAAATAATGTTTATGACAATTACCTTATTTGCCTTTCATTTTTTAAACAATGTTGAGGTGTGTAGTGTTAGAGAGCTTTTTGATTAAAATGCTCTTTTCCTTTTCAGAGCTATCATGGTTTAAAATGTCCTGTGATGCAGAATTCTGTCATAAATGGGTCAAGCATGAACTAAAGGTTCAAAGGATGTTATCATACAGAAAATCAAAGATGGCTTTGAGACAGTGGCTGTTTCAAGGTAGTAATTGTTTTTACTATCTTCCACAGATATTGTTTTGCTCTTAAAAGGGTTCTGTATGATTACATGTGAAAATCTTTAGTACGAGTAGTTCATTAATCACTGAAACCATTAATTTAGGATCCAAAATGATAGATACCTTTTGCATAAATAATACATTAGCTATTAGATTCACACAAAAGTGGAAATAATCTCTCTCTCATACACACACCAAACAGATTAAATGGTTTATTAAAGGTACATTTAAGGTATTTATGTATCTGCACATTTAGGGTATGTCTACACTACAAAATTATGTTGACTTAAGTTATGTCAACATACAGCCACCACAGAAATTAAATTGCATAAGGCATGCGTTTAAGAACATAAGAATGGCCATACTGGGTTAGACCAAACATCCATATAGCCCAATATCCTATCTTCTGACAATGGCCAATGATAGGTGCTTCAGAGGGAACGAACAGAACAGGTAATCATCAATCATCATCCCATGTCGCCCATTCCCAGCTTCTGGCAAACAGAGGCTAGGGACACCAACCCTGCCCATCCTGGCTAATAGCCATTGATGGACCTTTGTAATGGTGAAAGTAAATAACCATTGGACCAATTTACCAAAAGTCATGGTGGATTCTCCATCACTGCCAATTTTTAAATCAAGACTTTTCTAAAAGATGTGCTCTACGAATTATTTTGGGAAAGTTCTATGCCCTGTGTTATACAGGAGGTCAGACTAGATGATCACCATGGTTCTTCTTGGGCCTTGGTTCTAGGAATCAGAGCAGTACAGAGCACCTAAAGTGTGCTTGTGGATTTTTTTGATTAGAAGGCTGTATTAATGACACCTGTGTCAGGTGAAAGGGGCAGAGAAAATCTAATCTTTGAGTCCCTCTGCCCTTGTGCTTTCAGGCCTCCCCCTGCACTCCTGTCTCAGTTCCTCTGGCATGCCACTTCAATGTGCATCTATGCCCCAAGGAGCCTTTTAAGCACTGATGGCCAAGCAAGTATACAGCCACATAATCTATAAAGAGCAGTGACAAATAATCTACCAAAGAGAACTCTTGACACATGTCCAGACTCTCTCATACCACTGAGTCTCTCATACCACAAACAGTTTAATTGTTGCATGCAAATTAGTTGTAGAGAAAGAGGGGTGATTGGTTGAGTTACCTCTGACATCACAATAATTCCACGTAAGTCACCCAAGCTGCTGAGCTTGTCTGTAGCCTAGTTTAGTCATTACACATAAAAAAAGATGTTAAAACAATATTATTGAGGTTGGAAAGTCAAGCACTCAAAAATAGGCACTGCAAGAATTAAGGTTGTGTGTCTTCCTATGATTGTTTACAGGATATCACAAAGGTAGATGAATGAATGAACAAATCTAGATCCTTCTAAAACATATTCCACATGCCTTAAGAAAGTTTAAAATTAGCAAAAGATTAATTTAATAATATGAAAAACATGATAATATGAAAAGCAACAACCAACACAAAGAGTACATTCTATAGCTTCACCACCTCCTAGTGAAATAGTTTTTCCTAATATCCAACCTGGACCTCCCCCACTGCAACTTGAGACCATTGCTACTTGTTCTGTCATCGGCACCACTGAGAACAACCTAGCTCCATCCTCTTTGGAACCCCCCTACAAGTAGTTGAAGGTTGCTATCAAATCCCCCCTCACTCTTCTCTTCTGCAGACTAAATAAGCCCAGTTCCCTCAGCCTCTCCTCATGAGTCATGTGCCCAGCTGAGACTTTCCGGGACACATTAGAACAGTCCTACCCCCAGTCTGACAGCCTCAGTGCTATTGAGGAGGATGAAAGTCTCAGGGAAGGAGAACATCCAACTGGAGGAGAGGGAAATTATCCCATAGTTGGGACCCTCCTTCCAGATGATGTTGTGGTATCCTCTCGCACTGAGGATACCTCTCCAGGGGAGGGAACTCTGGTTATTAGGAAGAGACAGGTATTAGTATAATGGGTGATTTGATCATTAGAAACATAGATAGCTGGGTTTGCAATGACTGGGAGAACCGCACGGTAACTTGCCTGCCTGGTACGAAGGTTGCGGAACTCTCGAGACATCTAGATAGACTTATGTGTAGTGCTGGGGAGGAAGCAGTAGTCGTGGTACATGTAGGTACCAATGACATAGGGAAGGGTAGGAGAGAGGTCCTAAAGGCCAAATTTAGGTTGCTAGGTAAGAGATTGAAGACCAGGACCTCTATGGTAGCATTCTCTGAAATGCTTCCAGTTCCACGTGCAGGGCCATTTAGACGCAGAACTGCAGGGTCTCAATGCGTGGAAGAGACGATGGTGTAAGGAGGAGGGGTTTAGATTTATTAGGAACAGAGAAGACTTTTGAAAAAAGGGGAGCCTATTCAGGAAGGATGGGCTCCACCTAAACCAAAATGGAACCAGATTGCTAGCACTTAAAATTAAAAAGGTCGTAGAGCATTTTTTAAACAAAGGGCTGGGGGAAAGCCGACAGGTGTGGTTCTGACAGAGACATCCCTTAGGGGAGGATCTATTAATGGAGATTATCTGTGTCCTAGTAAGGAGGAGAGGATGGAAGATGATAAAATGCAGGTAGGAACTGATGAGAAACAGTCAAATGAAAAAAAAGTCCCATTCAATTACATCATGTAACGGCAGACAGCTGAAAAGTGTCAAGGGCTTATATACCAATGCTAGAAGTCTGAATAATAAAAACTAGAGTGCCTCGTATTACATGAAGATATTGATATAATAGGCATCACAGAAACTTGGTGGAATGAGGATAATCAATGGGACACAGTAATACCAGGGTACAAAATATACTGGAAGGACAGAACAGGTCATGCTGGTTGGGGAGTGGCACTATATGTGAAAGAAAGTGTAGAATCAAATGAAGTAAAAATCTTAAATGAACCAAACTGTACCATAGAATCTCTATGGATAGTAATTCCATGCTCTAATAATAAGAATAACAGGAATATATTACCGACCACCTGACCAGGATGGTGATAGTGACTGTGAAATGCTCAGGGAGATTAGAGAGGCTATTAAAATAAAAAACTCAATAATAATGCGGTATTTCAACTATCCCCATATTGACTAGGTACATGTCACCTCAGGATGGGATGCAGAGACAAAGTTTCTTGACACCTTAAATGACTTCTTCTTGGAGCAGCTGGTCCTGGAATCTACAAGAGGAGAGGCAATTCTTGATTTAGTCCTAAGTGGAGCACAGGATCTGGTACAAGAGGTGAATATAGCTGGACCGATTGGTAATAGTGACCATAATATAATAAAATTTAATATTCCTGTGGAGGGGTAAACACCACAGCAGCCCAACACTGCAGCAGGGGGACTACACAAAAATGAGGAAGTTAGTTAAACAGAAATTAAAAGGTACAGCGCCAAAAGTGAAATCCCTGAAAGTTGCATGGAAATTTTTTAAAGACACCATAATAGAGGCTCAACTTAAATGTATACCCCAAATTAAAAAACATAGTAAGAGAACCAAAAAAGTGCCACTGTGGCTAAACTACAACTTAAAAGAAGCAGCGAGAGGCAAAAAGGCATCCTTTAAAAAGTGGAATTTAAATTCTAGTGAGGAAAATAGAAAGGAGCATAAACTCTGGCAAATGAAGTATAAAAATATAATTAGGAAGGCCAAAAAAGAATTTGAAGGACAGCTAGCCAAAGACTCAAAGATAAATAGCAAAAACATTTTTAAGTACATCAGAAGCAGGAAGCCTGCTAAACAATCAGTGGGGCCACTGGACGATCAAGATGCTAAAGCACTCAAGGATGATAAGGCCATTGTGGAGAGACTAAATGAATTCTTTGCATCGGTCTTCACGGCTGAGGGTGAGGGAGATTCCCAAACCTGAGCCATTCTTTTTAGGTGACAAATCTGAGGAACTGTCCCAGATTGAGGTATCATTAGAGTAGGTTTTGGAACAAATTGATAAACTAAATAGTAATAAGTCACCAGGATCAGATGGTATTCACCCAAGAGTTCTGAAGGAACTCAAATGTGAAATTGCAGAACTACTAACTGAAGTTTGTAACCTATCATTTAAATCAGCTTCTGAACCAAATAACTGGAGGATAGCTAATGTGACACCAATTTTTAAAATGGGCTCCAGAGGTGATCCCGGCAATTACAGGTAAACTGGTTGAAACTATAGTACCAGGAAAACTGGTTGAAACTATAGTAAAGAACAAAATTGTCGGATATATAGAGGAACATAATTTGTTGGGGAAGAGTCAACATGGTTGACCAGAATTCTTTGAGGGGGTCAACAAGCATGTGGACAAGGGGGATCCAGTGGATATAGTGTACTTAGATTTTCAGAAATCCTTTGACAAGATCCCTCACCAGAGGCTCTTAAGCAAGGTAAGCTGTCATGGGATAACAGAGAAGGTCCTCTTATGGATTGGTAACTGGTTAAAAGATAGGAAACAAAGGGTAGGGATAAATGGTTAGTTTTCAGAATGGAGAGGGGTAAATAGTGCTGTTCCCCAGGGGTCTGTACTGGGTCCAGTCCTATTCAACATATTCATAAATGATCTGGAAAAAGGGGTAAACAGTGAGGTGGCAAAATTTGCGGATGATACAAAACTACTCAAGATAGTTATGTCCCAGGCAGACTGTGAAGATCTACAAAAGGATTTCTCAAAACTGGGTGACTGGGCAACAAAATGGCAGATGAAATTCAATGTTGATAAATGAAAAGTAATGCACATTGGAAAACATAATCCCAACTATACATATAAAATGATGGGGTCTAAATTAGCTGTTACCAGTCAAGAAAGAGATATTCCCAGTCAAAAAAGAGAACAGAATGTTGGGAATCATTAAGAAAGAGATAGGTAATAAGACAGAAAAGATTATATTGCCTCTATATACATTCATGGTACGCCCACATCTTGAATACTGCGTGCAAATGTGGTCGCTCCATGTCAAAAAAGATATTGGAATTGGAAAAGGTTCAGAAAAGGGCAACAAAATGATTAGGGGTATGGAATTGCTGCCATATGAGGAGAGATTAATAAGACTGGGACTTTTCAACTTGGAAAAGAGACGACTAAGGGGGGATATAATAGAGGTTTATAAAATTATGACTGGTGTGGAGAAAGTAAATAAGGAAGCATTATTTACTCCTTCTCATAACACAAGAACTAGGGGTCACCAAATGAAATTAATAGGCAGCAGATTTAAAACAAAGAAAAGGAAGTATTTCACACAACACACAGTCAACCTGTGGAACCCCTTGCCAGAGGATGTTGTGAAGGCCAAGACTATAACAGGGTTCAAAAAAGAACTAGATAAGTCCATGGAGGATAGGTCCATCAATGGCTATTAGCCAGGATGGGCAGGGATGGTGTCCCTAGCTTCTGTTTGCCATTTCTGGAGATATTTAAGAGTAGGTTAGATAAATGTCTATCAGGGATGGTCTAGACAGTATTTGGTCCTGCCATGAGGGCAGGGGACTGGACTTGATGACCTCTCGAGGTCCCTTCCAGTCCTTGAATCTATGAATCTATGAAGCTAGAAATGGACAACAGGGGATGGATCACTTGATGATTACCTGTTTTGTTCATTCCCTCTGGGGCACCTGGCATTGGTCACTGTTGGAAGACAGAATACTGGGCTAGATGAACCTTTGGTCTCACCCAGAATGGCCATTCTTATGAATCTGAGTCAACAATGTGATGCAGCTGCTAAAAAACCTAATATCATTCTAGAGTGTATTAACAGGAGTGTTGTATGTAAGACACGGGAGGTAACTGTCCTGCTCTACTGGGCACTGGTGAAACCTCAGCTACAGTACTATGTCCAATTCAGGATGCTACAATTTAAGAAACATGTGGACAAGCTGGAGATAGTCCAGAGGAGAGCAACAAAAAATGAAGTTTAGAAAACCTGACCTATGAGGAAAGGTTAAAAAAATTGGGTGTGTTTAATCTTGAGAAAAGAAGACTGAGGGGAGACCTGATAACAGTGTTCAAATATGTTACCGGCTGTTCTAAAGAGTACAGGGATCAATTGTTCTATATGGCCACTGAAGGTAGTACAAGAAGTAATGGGTATAATCTGCAGCAAAAGAGATTTAGGTTAGATATTAGGAAAAACTTTCTTACTATAGTAGTTAAGATCTGGAATAGGCTTCGAAGGGAGGTTGTGGAATTGTCATCATTGGAAGTTTTTAAAAACATGTTGAATGAACTCCTAACAAGGATGGTCTAGGTTTACTAGGTCTTGCCACAGCCCTGGGGGCTGGACTTGTTGACCTTTTGAGGTCCCTTCCAGCCCACCTTTCTATGATTTCTATTAAACAAGATTTTCTTTAGGGTACAGCACACTTTTTTTAGTGGCAGTGTTATATATGAGAGTCATATACACACACTTATACCATTTTGGAATGTCACTGAAATGTGCCTGAGTATTCATTTTAAAAGACACATCTTGATGTGTCACTGCATTACTGTTCTCCAAATGGGTAAACACTCTTAGTTTTAACTGTATGACATAACCTCAAGTATTAGTTTCCCCATTGTATTTATCACATTTGTCCAGGCAATTTTGGCTCATGTTCTCAACCATGCCCAGGGGACAGGAATATTAGTTTATTATAACACATTTTTGGTTGCTACAGGATTTTGGTTACCTTTTGCTTTTTATTTTGTCTTTTTGAAAAGATGCCACAAGGGCCATCGGCTCATTCTGTAGTGGATTTCTTAGAGCCTGAATCTGTTATGTTTCCAGTTTCACTGGCTCAACAAAGGTCTATGGTTCATTAAAGTTAAATTAGCTGAAGCAGCCTGTACCTTGCTCAATCACTTTGCATTTCACATACTCTGTTGTAAAAGCCTGTCTTTTAATAGTCACACAGTTCCTCAAATTCACATGTTTTAGCTTTAAGGTTTTAGCTGAAATACACATGCATCAATTGGTTCATATTCCTTTAACTATGAACATGAAAAAAAGTCTCTTATAAGCAGCACTTTTCTGTGATTACAAGACAGATTCAGCAATGATTTGGCTGCACATTAATAAAAGTGAGGTCCTGCCTGGGGTCCTGGATGTTGGTTCTAAGTCTATTGCTGCTGCCTGACTTACTATTTATGGATCATCATCATCACTCTGACTGTCTCTGTGTGCCGGTCATAATAATCAGTAATGCTTTGAGCATACTGTGGGATTATGGTTGGGAAGGGACAAACCTATCTACTGTTGAAGATGGTCTCTGGGTGCAATTGCACATCCTCATCTTAGCTCTGCTTATTCTAGTAGAGACTAGAGAGAGTCTGATGCTCCCTCAGTTAATCCAGCCCTACTTTGCAGATCTCTACAATAAAGGCAGGCAGTTGTGGCCCTTTTGTAGAGAAGCAGATTAACCTTTTGATCAATTCCCCAGGGGTAGAGGGGGCACATGCCATCACAGAGCTGAAGAAGCTGTTTCTGAAAGTCATAGGATTTTTCTTATCCCCTGCCAAACCGAGGGTGATACATGGAAACAAATTGTTCACTTTCTGAGGCAAAACAGAAGCACTCCGGGAGCTGACCAGAAAGGCCTAGACGCTGAATTTACCATTTACTTACCATATTTTGCTCTACAGAACTTGACTTCTAAAGCATTTTGTGTGGACTCTCTCAGAAGGTATTTAAATATTGACTCAGCTCCAATAAATTGATATCTTCCTCAAAGATTTGTCCACATCTCTGATGTATCATAATAACTGAGGGTATGTCTACACTGGCAAGTTTCTGCACCACAAGTTATACCACTTATTAAAACGTTGGAATTAAATCACTGTTGCATGTCCACACTGTGCTCCTTGTGACACTGGAGTGCATCCACATTAGCAGCTCTTGCAACGGCAAAGACAGCAGTGCATTGTGGTAGCTATCCCACTGTGCAGCTAGCCGAATGGTGCTTTGGGAAGGTGTAATCAGGCGTGGACTCACCCCTGCGGCGCCTCCTTTCGGGAATTAGCTCACCAGCATCCAGAGCGCTCTCTGCAGGCCAGGTGTCCCACCTGTCCTTGGCCCCCGTGTCCCTCCCAGACTCCAGTGCCCTTGGCTTGGGTGCTGCCCCCCTGGCAGTACCCCACTCTCTCTCTGGGTCTCCCCACCCAGGGGAACCCCCACCCCCTATCCCACTGTCACCTCAGTTATGGCTACTGCCAGTCACCATCTAGCCCCCGCGCCCTGGGGCAGACCGCAGTCTATCAGCCAATCATCACAGGCAACAAGGGGTTTGGACTGGCTGCCTTTACCCACCCTCAGGTTGCCCCTCTGCAACCCCAATACCTATATGGGCCTAGGACCAGGCCCTGCAGCCTGGGGAGTTGCTGGCCTAGGGTTTCTCAGCCCCCAAGGCCTTTCCCCAGCCCTGCCTCACTCTAGGTCCCCAGATGAGCTCCCTGCAGCCAGGCCTGTCTCTCTCTCCTGTCAGAGGGAGACTCCTCAGCTTCTGGCTGCCCTGGCCTTCTTATAAGGCTAAGTGGCTCAGTTTGGGGCATGGCCCCAGCTGCAGCCACTTCCCCAATCAGCCAGGGTTTTGCCCCTTTACACAGCCCCAGCCCTCTGCAGGGCTCTCCCAACCCCTTCAGGGCTGGAGTTGGCGTTCACCCCACTACACAAGGGTTTGCAATGCCTCATGGGGCAGGCACAGAGTCACATGATGCAGGTTTCCCAATCCCATTGTTCCATGGGTATCCTACTACGTTGCCAGCTGCTTTTCAACTGAAATGGTGGGGGGAGAGTGTGTGTGTGTGTGTGTGTGTATGGAGGGGGGGAGAGAGACAGCGTGTTTTGGGGGACAGAGTGTGTCAGCATGCTGTCTTGTAAGTTCAGACAGTGATAGGAAGCAACCAGTCCTGAGTCAAGGCATTCCACATTAATGGTTTGCTTTGTGTCCCGGAGCAGATCAGCACAGCAGGCAAAAGCGGTCAGAAATGGTGCTTTGAAAGGGGAGGGGCGCATGTCTCCAGGGCAGCTGAGTTCAAAACAATGAGTAGAGCGGTCACTTGAGGCATTATGGGACAGCTCCGGAAGCCAATTGGAGTGCAGAAAGCAAACAAGTGTTCACACTGGCAATAGAGCGCAGAAGCCTCTACACAAATAACCTTATGAGTCTCTTCGAGGTGCTTTTTTTTGCAGCGCTGCAACTGAGGAGTTTCTGTGCACAGAGTGGCTTGGCAGTGTGTACACGTCTGCAGTTTGAGTGCAAAAAGCTGCTTTACTGTGCAGAAACGTGCCAGTGTAGACAAGCCCTGAGTAACTTAGGTTTCGGGAGAAAGTGTAGCATAATGCTTCAGGAAGGAGTCTGTAGGTCAGTACCTTGGGGTGAGATCTTTGGCACCTGTTTACCAGGTGAAAGGGCCAGAATGGCATAAGGGCGTCCTAAAATCCCTTCATGTAATGAGAGGAGGATTCTGTTGGCTCAGTCACCGGGGAACACAGCCATGAGGCTGCCTCTCAAGGACCTCCCTCACAAACCCAACACTTCATATGGAAGCTTAATTATTACTAATTTTTGCTTGTGTCTAGGCGTCAATTTGCACCTCATTAAAGTTTCTTGATCTTACCGTACGCCACTTTCTTTTTTTAAAGAAGTGGTGCACTTAAAGATATGTACGTCAGGGGAATCAAAGCACTTTTTGAAGACTTTTCTGGACCGAAGTCTATTGGTATAGCTCTTTAGTGAATTTTAGCTGTAGGTATTTTCATAACTGGTAATAAATTGGGTACAACTTTTTGCCTTTTGCAAGATACCTATCCTTGGAGTATTGCTGATAAGCTTTTAGTGTTTCTTATAAAGCTTTGGGCCATTTGTTTTCCGGCTCAAAGCTTTCCTAGAAAAAGCGTTCCACCATATTAATTTAAATGATTTATATATGTATGTCAGAGATGTTCAGTCCATGTAGCGTTGTGCCTTAAAATAGCAATTACTGGAGGAAAAATTCTGCAGGATCCCTTAGTCGCTAGAAGCCTGTAATACCTCTGGCATAGATATGACAGATGTTAGGAACAGAATACACTTATTTGTTAGCATTTATAGATGATTAAACAGAATTTAGTTTATTTATTTTAGATTTTAATACTTTAAATTAGTCATCAAGTTTAAGAATGACCTAATTTTAAATTTTGCAGCAAATAGGTTCCAAGTGGAAATCAGTGTATTTTCAAAATAGTGATAACTAGAATGCTGGTTTTAATGTTCTTGCTTTTATGCATTTAGTACGTGATAAGATACAAGACATAACGTTGGTATTTGCAGATACTGGGTGAAATTCTGACCCCATTGGAATCGATGGGAATTTTACCATTAGTTCAGTGGGGCCAGGATTTCACCCACTGCATTTCATTTGCACTCCTTAATTTTTGCTTTTCATTTTCTATAGCACTAGATAGATTTTGTGCATTATTTTTTGTGTTTGTTCACATATTAAGCATATTTATTTGCCTGTGTTCATGTCTTTTTTGAATTTGCTTTCTGAAAACATTCTAACAATTCTAACATTACTGCTAGGAATGTTCGCCAGACCTCTGTTTTTTAAAGCCACCATGTAGAATATTCATAGAAAATAAGTTCTAATTTGAAATGGCATTTACGTCAACCTGATTTGCACAGCCATGCGGTGGCGTCCAGTCACTACATGGGGGCATGGTGAAAGTCCTGTTTATATTGTAGAAAGTAAATGATTCAGGGGACAACTATTAATTATTATTATTATTATGATTATTGTTATTTATTATCAGCACAGAGCAGAAAAGGTTCAGTCAAAACTATAGAAAGTTCTCTGAATGTCCAAAATAGGGGGAAGGGTGGCACCATCTGAG
>NW_020664419.1:68138396-68140433 GCF_002925995.2 Terrapene triunguis | reverse complement strand
GATTTAAGTAAAATCGAATTACCCTCGTAGTGTAGACATACCCTGAGCTACATTTTACCCACACACACCCAGTGTAGCAGTCCCTGCTTTGGCTGCTCCTGCTGCTTCTGGCTAGAGTCAACTGGGTAGTAACTGGGACTTAAGACACAGTTCTGTTTGACACTGTTCGGTTGGACAGACCCTTTGTGTCATCACAGTCTGTATTGTAGTTACCTAAGTCTCCTTGTGGTGTTTTCGGGAATGTGCAAAATGTGTATTTATAGGGCCTGCTTCCTCACAACAACCACTTGATTACGTGGGTAAATGTGTAATGAAGACTCTAAGACCCATATACCTATGGGAAATTCATGGCACTTTTAGAAGTCACACTTTATATTAAGAGAACACTTATTAATCCTTTATAAACGATTTACAAATAAGTAATAGCTGTTATAAGTGTGTTACAGACATGAGTAGTATGTGATAGATAGCTGTAAGCACATCAGAAGAAGGAGATACAGAAGGTTCTAAGCCATAGTTATAAGCAACCTGTTGAACTTTGTAATAATCTGTAGCACTTATTAAAACATCAGGTAATCATTTATTAACCCATTATAACCTATCTATACTGTTAATATACAGTAGGGGTTCTCAACCTTTCCAGACTACTGTACCCCTTTCAGGAGTCTGAAGCCCGACCCCCGCCACCTGGGGCTGAAGCATGTAACTTAGCTTTGTGGGGCCCCAGGCAATTTCCTTGCTTGCCACCTCCTAACAGCAGCCCTGCACTTGCAAACCCCCTAAACCTGTCCCACGAACCCCCCCTGGGGCTCACAACTCCCAGGTTGAGAAAGACTAAGCTAGATAAACTGATTTACCCCCTGGAAGATCTCTGCATACCCCAACTGGTACCCATACCTCTGGTTGAGAACCGCTGATATACAGTATAATCTTTTGGGAGGAGTACTGAATATGTAAAAATATATTTTGTTTTTGTAAATCCAAATATTAAAAGCTGTATTTTAACATATATCTAACAAGGTTTTGCTTGTGTGAATATTCACTTTCAATTTAACACAGCTTTGAGAATTGTAGTGACGCTTTTTATTTTACCATATTAATGGGTTTGTGGGTTTTTTTTAATATCTTGTTTTGTAAAGGAAGAAACCACTAGCAAGATGGTTGCAAACATGTTTAAATATTTAAGATGAGATGTTTCTGTATGATTAATCTATCCTCTATAGTTGTAGATTAGTTTTTGCTCTTTCTTACAATGGTAGCGGGGTACAAAAGATTATAGTGACATATTTTATAATTACATTTTCATAGGAAACATTTGCTTTCTAATGATTGGGGAAAAACAGAACAGAAATGAAGTCAAAGTATATTTTGAAAAAATATGATTTGTTTCAATCTCCAATGTGCTTCAAGCTGTATTTGTAATTTGTTTTCAATTCACTATCAGATGTAAACTAATAAGTTTACACAATTGAAACATGCTGTTATATAGATTTGCGTTATGGGAACAGAGGCATCTAACAAGAGAGTTTTGGGGAGAATAGCTGTAGACTCTGTCCTTGGAGGTAGAGGGACGTGGTTGTTATTTCAAAAACAGATTGAGGGTACCACCAGAATAGCCTACCCATTGTCCCCTCCCAGGTTTATCAAAGGTTCTCTTAAAACAGTCCA
Source organism: Terrapene triunguis (assembly GCF_002925995.2). Classification (NCBI taxonomy): domain Eukaryota; kingdom Metazoa; phylum Chordata; order Testudines; family Emydidae; genus Terrapene; species Terrapene triunguis. The sequence continues at coordinate 68,138,765 of NW_020664419.1, read as the reverse complement.
CCTGTTATGACCACATCAATCTGTTCTCATCAAGTATGGGTCTTCAGGGTGGCCAAGGAATATGTTGGGCTTGCCAGGGATTCCCTGTTTCAGAAACTCCACAGCACAGCTCAGACCTGTTACCCTTAGGAGACACGGATACAGCCTTCCAATAAGTGATTGATACAAGCAGTGTTCCAGAACAAGGCACCCTTTTAATGGTACAAACAACAATTCCTAACACAATAATAATCTAAACCACAAATCCCTTATAACAAGTTAAAGAGCACTCCAAACCATATTGCCTTATGGTTGAAACAATGTTAAATGGTGTGCCCTGCTTCCAGGGCAGGCTCCAGGGTTTTGGCCGCCCCAAGCAGCCAAAAAAAA
>NW_020664419.1:68032444-68138296 GCF_002925995.2 Terrapene triunguis | reverse complement strand
AAAAAAAAAAAAAAAAAAAAAAAAAAAAAAAAAAAAAAAAAAAAGCCGCGATCGCAATCTGCGGCGGCAATTCGGCGGGAGGTCTTTCGCTCCGAGCCGGAGTGAGGGACCGTCCGCCGAATTGCCGCCGAATAGCTGGACATGCCGCCCCTCTCCGGAGTGGCCGCCCCAAGCACCTGCTTGACAAGCTGGTGCCTGGAGCCGGCCCTGCCTGCTTCAGATGGCCAGTCTTCCACAATTTGCTGACAGCAGTTCTTAAGGTCTTACATATATACATTCCTCTGACAATCAACACACATATTCATCTTTATTAACCCCCTTCCCTCCCACACACACATATACACATTAAAACTATACTATAGCAGTGGCTATAGCTATAGCTATAACTTTGCCTGACAGACTTACTCTGATGACTATGCTGCACTGTCCCCCCTGTGCGCTCTCTCAGAATTCCTTTCTCTCTCTCTCTTCTCAGCTGTCTCCTCAACCTGTCTCCTTGTTAGTTGTCAACTAACACATTGATCTTTATACTGTTTTTCAATTCTATTTTTACATGACATCATCCTACTTGTTTACCTTCTTTTACTAACTGCCAGTTCTGTTTTTAGACTTGCAACCATTATTTACCTCAGTGTTATGATCGGCTGAATCATTGTTGCTTATCACCTTTTCCCCCCACCACTTTGGTTTTCCTACCAATTCTATATTTAGCACCATGTGATCTGCAGCTTCCATCTAATGGTGGAGTGACTCTTGCTTATTCAAGATGGAGGTCAAGAATACAAAATGGAGTCTGGGGACTCCAAAATGGGTTTTCTCTGTATCACTGGTGACTGATGTGTTTTGGTCTGCCTGTGGTTGTTTAGTTGACTGTTTGTTTGTTCTTTGTGTATGTGCTGCATAGCTGAGCTATGCTACCAGGGACGCTTTGGCAATGTACTCCTTCTGACTTTGTACATGCACTGGTGGGGGCGGTGATTGGGCTCTGTGGGGAAATGTGTTCTCAGTGTAGGGTTTTAGGAATGAGACATGGAATATGGGGTGGACCCTAAGAGATTGAGGGAGCTGCAGTTCAAAGGTGAACAGGTTGATTTGTCGCTTATTCCGATATGGGCTAGTTTCTCAGAGAGTCTGACTATGTGGAGGTGCTCTGTAGAAAGTCATACCTTTTGTCCTACAAAGTAGACTGGGCCTTGGTGCCTATGCTTCTCTTCATGCTTTCTGTAGTCCTCCTTTGCCTTCTCAAGGTGTCCCTTCAACTACTCTTGAGTATGATGGATGTGCTGTATTAGGTTCTAGGCCAATGGGTTGGAGGAGAATGTCAGTAGTTGTGGCTAAAATCAGGGATGATACCCATAGTTAACAAAGAAGGGGCTGTGGTCTGTGGATGCATGGTCTGCATTATTATATGAGAAATCAACATGTGGTAATAGTGCAGACCAGTCATCCTTGTGATGGTTAGTGTAGCTTCATAGGTATTGCTCTAGGATCTAGTTGATTCTTTCCATTTGACCATTGGACTGAGGATAGTAGGCAAAGGACAGGTGCATGGAGAACCCTAACAGATGTAGCCAGAAGCAGGCAGTGAACTAAGACCCCCAGTCGGAGGTGACATGATCTGGGAGGCCATGAAGATGAACTACATTGCTTAGCCAGAGTTGGGCAGTTTCCCCTGTGAAAGATAGATCCATGCAAGTGGTGAAGTGGGCCATTTTCGAAAAGTGATCCACCACTGTCAGGATGGTCATGAATCCACTGGATTCTGGTAGTTCTATCTCAAAGTCCAAGGAAATGGCCTCACAGGGCTGAGATGTCCAGATGTCCAGAGGTTGGAGGAGGCAACAGGGTTTCTGCTGTCAGATTTTGGTAAGGGCACACACTTGGCAGGAAGCAACAAAGGTCTTTATTTTGGGGTGCATACAGGGCCATCAGAAGTATTGGGACATTAATCGTTGGGTTTTATATTTCACTAGTATCCTCTCAAGATGGAAATGTGGCACGGCTGAAGAACCACCACCCTCGCAGGTCTGGGGGGAACATAGATACGATCCCTTATGGATGTGATCCCCTCCCAGGTATTATGTGGTTCTTGGTTGATAATGGCCATCTCATCAGGTGGAATTGCAGAGACAGAGGCAGAGTGGATAAGCATGAGCAGGTCCTGCGGTGGGTCACACTGAAGAAATTATGGGACTTGAGAATGTGGGCTGGTTCATGGATCAGAGCTATATCTTCAGGACAAGGTGTCAGCCTTGCCATTTCTAGTTCCAGGGAGGTAGTGTTGGGAAGCTTTCCCCTAAATGTATGTTTAATAATGTTAATGTTAGTGTTTATGTTTGAATTAATGTGTTTGCTATAATAATTAGTATAAAATGAGTTCGTTGTGGAACAGAAATCAATGGACTCCATGATTCAAGATGGTGTTGTGCCATAATGACAATTTGGACTCCATGTTGTTGCTCCTTCTTGTCAGAACTTTTGCACCTTTTCAAACTAGTGGTGGGAAAAGAACAATGGACTCCTGGGGGCAGTTAGAACCAGCTCAGACCGCTAGGTTCGTGCCACCGAGCCTATAAAAAGGGCTGCATGCCTGAGCAGCAGCCAGGTATCACATTGATTTGCACAGACATCGAGGATCTCCTCAGTGATTCCAGACCCACACCATCAGCCAAGAAGACATCACTTACCATCACTCATGAACTATAACACCTACCTGTGTCCTGATTCCAGTGACGTCTTTATCTTCAATCCTGGTTCCAGTATATCTTCGCTGATGTCCTATGCTCCTCCTTCCCCTAACCCAAGTCAGGTTGTGAAGCTTGGTTTGAGGTCCAGGATTCAGATCCCATGCTCTCAAGCTACAACGAGATACACCACCATCAGCTGTTTTGTCTTACCTGAAGTTGTCTCCTCTGACTCAGTACAATATTGGGGTAGTTTGTGTTTTCCTTTTGTTTAGTTTAAATATAGCCAAGGTTAAGGGTTATACGAGTCTTCGGGCTTCACATCCAATTGGGGGCAGCCACACTTGCATTTGTATTGGGTTGTTTATTCTAGTTATCATTCCCCTATCCCTGCTATTGTCAATTTCCTTAATAAATCTTTGTTAACTGTTTTTGAAGCATACGCATCTCTCTGTCTCTTTTCTCTCCTACATGAGAGGGAGGTGGGTGGATTGACAAACTGCTTCCACAGGTGATCAGATACTGTATAGCCAACCCTGTTGGCTAGGTTGAATGTTAACAGATCGTAGCGACCGCGGTAGGACTGGCAGGGAAGTAGCTCACCCTTGTCAGTCCTAGCTTAGAATGTTATTTAGTTTTTACTTTGTAGTGTGGTTGCATACGGCACAACAGCTCAGGGAGGGAACTCTCAAAGTGGAGATTGGTGGTGCTGGCGAGGAGCCTCACCATGAGGTGGCTAAGGTTGTTGCCGTCCTTCCAACCTTTGGCAAAAGGGACTGATAACCCTTTAGTGTTACTGTAAGAGAAGTCCCAAGGGAATCGTTCCACGAAGAGTTGGGGATATATCCCGTTTTGGAGCTGTTATCTCCACAGGAGGAAAAGAGAACAGTCCTGCAAAAGTCTCGGTTCTAGGCAGAGGCTTGGCCAGCCTCCTTACTGGTGGAATCGAGCAGTGGCATGTCAAGAGCGAAGCTCCCACTTGTGCCGCTAGCACCTTGGCCTGAAATGCCGGGGGCGCGGCTGCAGCTGAGGGTCCACATAAACGGCCTAGGATGCTGCGCATAGCCAAAAGAAAATGCTTCGCTAAGGGTCCCTTACACAGGATCCAGGAACCAGAAGTGACAGCACCACCAACAACTGGCTTGGTAGGCTGTTTAGTTAGTTATACTGTGGGTCGGAGGTAAGACAATCTGAAGAATGGAGAAGGTCTTCAGCATCTCCAGCTGGACAAAGCAGCTCAATAAATCTTCTGTAGAATACTGCATGTCATCTTTTGGAAAAGGGAAAAACCTATGGCAGGAGGAGTCTTTCACTGGAAAGGATGCACTCCAGAAATTTAGTAGGCTGTGGGAAAGATACATGCTTTGAAAACCGGTACCTAAAAGGAAAGCACAAAAGAAAGCGCTGATATATGGTTTAGCAATGGTGAGCCATGAGCTTGATGGTCAAATTAAAACCTTAAAAGACTCAATTGACCAAGCTAAAAATTAATTGATTGGGAAAAATCAGGAAAACGAAAAGCTGATGGCAAAATACAATGCCGCCACAGCCCAGGTAACAAACCAGACTCTGCAGCTCACCCAATTAGAGCAACGGCTGCAAGGGCTGAATGGCAAGATGGTTACAACAGGGTGTGAAAACCTAGTCCTCAATAAGAAACTTGAGAAGTCCCAGGCCACAGTACATCAGCTCCTCAGAGAGGCAAAAAGGTCTGGCGAAGGCAATGCAGTCAGCCACGAAACCTGCCAAAGGAGGTTGCAAAAGCTGCAGCAGCAGCTCCAAACATCCAAGGGAGTGATCCATGCCATACAGGCCAACTCTCTGGCTGGGTTTGACTCCAATGGAGCAGAATCAGATGTTGGTTCTGACTGTGGTGAACTACCACCTAGATACTCCACTTTCCATGGCTCCTTACCATCAGCTCCATCGAGCCATGATGAGACCCAGGAGGGAAAAAGGTGCCCACCATTTGCCCGATTACAACCACAGTGGTAAATCACGGCCTGGACAGGCCACAGGAGACTAAATATGAGTTAAAGGCCTTGTCTCCAGAGCAAGCATGGGCAATGGGAAAACAAATGGGACCCCCACAAAGGAAAGTGCCATGGACTGGCTTGCATGGCTGAGCTCAACACCAAACTTCAGCAAAGAGGACGTTGTGTCCATTGTGCGGAAGTGCATGGATCATGATGACTTTAACGCACTCCCCCATGAGATCCTTATGGGGAATGTCAATGAGATGGTAGACATCTATCTCAGGGTTATCAAACTATTCTTCCCATATCAAAACCTAATGGGAAAGGCCTATTCAGAAAGACAAAGGCCCACTGAATGCCCCGAACGATATTTGGCCCAGAAGCAGCTACTATACTGGTTGGTTGGGTTATCACGAGTAATAAATGATATTGTCACATACAACAGCCCTGAGTTTTGTGAACTGTACATCCAGGGGCTTTTACCATCTATAAGATTTGCTATGGACCCTATAAACACTTGCATGGTCAGCCTCAGAGAATTGGAGGCTAGGGCCAGGGAAGTGTATGAACGTGGGAAGGAAGGTTAACCGAGCTCAGGAGGTGGTAAATGAAAAGTAGCAGCATTTAATGCAGCTAAATCTCAAGACTTAAAGAACAAAAACCCTAACTATAAAAAGGGCAATAACAACTATAACTATAAAGGGAAATGGTTGTTTAACAAAGAGGGATTTAAAGGGTCACATAATCACAGAGATATGAACATGGGCAGTGTATTTCAAGGCACTCTGGAGGAGATGCGCATATTTAGAAATATGCTGTGGAAAAGACTGTTAGAGTTTGAATCAAGGGATCAACTAAATGGCCTGCCAACAGATGAACTTTGTGTCAGGCTTTCCAAGTATGAGAGGTACATGCAGCCAGGGAGTGGTGATTGGCACAATCCAGGGTCACCACCTCCCCAAAACACCTTCTGAGGAGGCCAAGCTCTCCCTCCCTGTGGGTTCAACGATAAGTGGGGGAGACCAACGACTAAGATCGCGTTGCATGGGGAGTTTGGGTCATTTCAGCATAAGGTGCTGGTTGAGACAGGGTTTTCAATTAGCATTATTTGCACACATGTGGCACCGCAGGTGGGTAAAATCCGTCAAAGACATTATGACTCTGGAAAGCTATAACCAAAAAGAAAGCGTGGTACCTTTTACCAAGTTGATTACAAGTACTGTGGGCCCGATTTCAGTCAAGGCTTCACTGGGCCTACATGCCTTAGACAGGTATGGCATAATGGGAATTAATCTGTTAAAAGATCTTAAGGTTATGGTTGATCTCCCAAATAAGATGTTATGCCAAAGCCCCAGGTGTTATCATACCTGAGGTGCACAGGGTTAGCGCCTTAGAAACACCTATGAGACTGGACTTACTTAACTGGGATAAGGACATCATGGACATAGTTTTTGCTGCTGATAAGATGAGGTGTGGCAAAATCAACACTGCTATCAGGGTGGAAGGCCCTGATCCTAAGTCCCAGCGGCAATATAAATACCCACTGGAGGTGAAGGAAGGGATAACACCACTGAGCTATCGGACATTAAACAATTGCAGTTAAAAGATGCAGAAATAAGAGAAATCTTGCACAAACAACAGCATAGAGCCTACAAGATTTTCCAGCATAAATCCGGCTTAATCATGGCTAAGAAACAGGACTTCCCAGATCAAGTGCCAGTGCTGGTCATTCCAACATGCCTGCGAAAGGAGATGTTGTCTCTAGCTCATCAAGAGGAACATTTCAGCCCCGAGAAGACGGTGCAGCATCTCTTAGCCGTTGGTTGGTGGCCTAGTATAGTGAAAGACACCGAGGAGCTTAATAATTGCCTAAAGTGCGTGGAAAACAACCCCGACCACCAGTTGAAGAAGGGACCAATACTGCACCAACCCAATAGATGGTCCCTGGCAGTGCCTCCAAATAAACTTTATCGGGCCTTGCCAAGAACTGGAAGGGGAAACATCTACTGTTTAGTTATTGTGGACCCCTTCACAGAGTGGGTGGAGGCTTATCCATCAAAAAATTGCACTGCCACCACCACTGCGCGCCTGCTCCTCGAGCAAACTTTCACCAGGTTTGGTTTGCCTGCCCAGGGGCCCCACTTCACCAGGGAGTTCATGCGTCAAGTTTGTGCTGCTCTAGGAATCTGTCAATGATTCCATGTGGCTGGACATCCCCAAGCATCGGGACTGGTTGAGCACACAAACAGGACTATAAAAACAGTGTTAAGAAAAATCATTGAGTCCTCAGTAAAAAAACTGGGATGCCAAGCTCCCTTTCGTATGGATGGCCATACGGTCCTCAGTGGGGACATGTGGCTACACCCCTCATGAGGTCCTTACAGGAAGACCAATGCACACACCTGAGTTAGGGTGGATACAAGGAGGGGTACCCCCTGATGATTATAAAGCTAGAATTAGCATGGACTGCTATATAAAAAGCCTATTAAAAAAACATCAACATGGTCCAGAGGCAGGTGGCAATCAATCTGAAGTGCAATCTGAAACAAGTGGATCAGCGCCTAAATTCCAACCTGCACTTTGTCAAATGAAATATTGGGGACAAAGTACTATACAGATACTATTCTGAGAAACACCATCCTCTCAGTCCGCGCTGGGTTGGGCCAGTACCTATCATTAATAAGGCCAGCCCAACTTCGTACTTAGTTGAGATTAAGTCTGGGAACAAAAGGTTACAAAAATGGGTCCATTCTACCGAGCTCAAGAGCTGGAAGTGTCAAAGAAAGATGATGATAAACCACCATAAATGGTATCTGACATGCTTTTTCCTCCTCTTTTACAGGAAAGGAAGATGAAGAAGAAATCCTATCTACATGTATATAGTTCTAATCACATTCTGGTATAATAATAGCAGCAACACCTTATTCATCAGGGAGAACGAGCATTGGTTCTGTTTGGTTAATGAATTGGCTTTGTATAAGTGGTTACAAGTTAAAGTTAATTATGAGGAGTATGAATATCAGTATAATAACTTAAGCTATGATCATGACTATGATATAATAGTCTCCGTGAGTATGAGAGTGATGTTAGCTCTAAAGAAGGCTTAGGTGTTCCTATAGCAAAGGAACCACTAAGACCTGAAAACTGGGAATTGGTGCCAGACTCGGTATTAAAGGGAATAGTCTCTATACATGTGTATACCCTAGAGGGTTCCTGTTACATCATATGGAAGGAGGAACGTGGGAATGTTTCTTTATTTGCCTTTACTGACAACTGGAGCAATCGCATGCATGATCCTATAGAGTAGTGGTTCTTAACCTTTACTGCAGCCTGCACCCCTTTGGTTCTCAAAATATGTTCTCGCACCCCTTATCAAAAATCAAAATATGTTCTCGCACCCCTTTTAATTATTCAAGTTGTTGTAATCATGTACTTAATTTACCTTACCATCTGGCTAAGGAAAAGGCTGGTTAAGCGTGTAAAACCATTTAGCATGCTATAGCTGATCTAATTCATGCACAATCTTGTATTGCACTTAATGTCATCTATCTGTCATCTGTGGTGACAGACACAAAGTTGATAAACAATAGTGTCTGTCAAGGAGGGGATATGTTGGGAAGTTTTCCCTGAATGTATGTTTAATGTTGTTAATGTTAGTGTTTATGTTTGAATTAATGTGTTTGCTGTAATTATTAGTATAAAAATCAGTTAATTATGGAACAGAATTCAATGGAGTCCATGATTCAAAATGGTGTCGAGCCATAATGACAACTTGGACTCCATGTTATTGCTCCTTCTTGTCAGAACTTTCACATTGATTTGAGCGGACGTCGAGGATTTCCTCGGTGACTCCAGACCCACACCATAGGCCAAGAAGACATCACTTACCATCACTCATGAACTATAACACCTACCTGTGTCCTGATTCCAGCAACGTTTTTATCTTCAATCCTGGTTCTAGTAGGTCTTTGCTGATGGTCCTGTGCTCCTCCCTCCCCTAGCCCAAGTCAGACTGTGAAGCTTGGTTTGAGGTCCAGGATTCGGATCCCACGTTCTCAAGCTACAATGAGATACACCACCGTCAGCTGTTTTGTCTTACCTGAAGTTGTCTTCTCTGACTCAGTACAGTATTGGGGTAGTTTGTGTTTTCCTTTTGTTTAGTTTAAATATAGCCAAGGTTAAGGGTTATATGAGTCTTCGGGCTTCAGGTCCAATTGGGGGCAGCCACACTTGCATTTGTATTGGGTTGTTTATTCTAGTTATCATTCCCCTATCCCTGCTATTGTCAATTTCCTTAATAAATCTTTGTTAGCTGTTTTCGAAGCATACACATCTTTCTGTCTCTTTTCTGTCATACACAAGAGGGTGGTAGGTGGACTGAAAGACTGCTTCCAAAGGTGATCAGATACTGTATGCCAGCCCAAGTTCCTGACCCTGTTGGCTAGGTTAAATGTTAACAATAGGTCAAGGTAATGTTGAATCGGGAGAAGAATGGGGTCCACCAAAGCTGTCATTGGTTTATGGCCTTAGCCCTACACAGATACTCCAGATTCTAGAAATCAGTAAATACTTGGACCAGATGCTGGGTCCCTTCCAAAAGTGTCACTATTCTTCAAAGTCACTCTTGATTGCCAAGAGCTGTTTGTCTAAGGTTTCATAAGTAAGTTTCCTCAAGTAGTAGGCGATATGGGTGCAGTACTTGCTTGGGTCCGTGCCTCTGGGAGAGGACTGTCCCAATCGCTGTGCTAGAGGCATCGGCCTCCACAATGAAAACTTGCATCACGCCTGGGTGGACCAATGCTGGAACAGTGGTGAAGGCACACTATAGCTGTTCGAATGAGTGCTCAGCCTCAGGCAACCAGTAGAATTAGATGTTCTTCTAGAGCAGGGCAGTGAGTGGCTCAGTTTGTTTTGAAAACTTTCAGATGAACCTCCAGTAAAAATGTGCAAAGTCTAGAAAATGTAGATCGTGCACATTGTGGGGGGCTGACCAGTCACAGACAGCCTAGACCTTGCACAGGTCCATCTTGATTCCTTCCAGGGACAGGATGAAACTCAAGAACTCAGTCTAGGTCTGATAAAATGCTCACTTTGTGAGTTTTGTGTAGATACCATGTTGTGATGCATCTGAAGAAGTGAGGTTTTTACCCACGAAAGCTTATGCCCAAATAAATCTGTTAGTCTTTAAGGTGCCACCAGACTCCTTGTTGATGTTGTCATAGTCTCTCCAGGACTGTGCAGTCGTGAGTGGTGTGTTGGTCCAGATCATTCAAGAAGATCAATATATCATCTAAGTATACTACTACAAACTGCTCCAGTAGGTCATGTAGCACATTGTTAATGAAGTGCTGGAATGCTGCTGGGATATTAGTCAATCTGAATGGCATGACTAAATATTCAAAGTGGCCATAGCAAGTTCAAAAGGCAGTCTTCCGCTCGTCCCACTCTCAGATACAGATGAGATTGTAAACTTCCTGGAGGTCCAGTTTAGAGAATATGTGGGCAGCCCCACCCAGTCCAACAACTTGGGGATTAGGGGTCATTAGTAATGGTTCTGGATTGTTACCTGGTTTAGGGCTCAGTAATCAACGCAGAGCTGGAGGCTGCCATCTTTCTTTTTTTAAGAAAAGAACTGGGGCACCGGTTGGTGAGGTTGACCTGTGGATGAACCCTCAGGCCAGGTTCTCTTGAAGGTATTCCTGCAGTGCTGCCAGCTCAGGTTTGAGGTACAAGGTCCAGAGCAGAGTTGATTACAGTTGTTCAGACAGCTTCCTGTACCTGTGGGCTAATCGGCTGCTGTGGGCTCCACCAATGGCACATCAGGGGCAGAGCCTCAAACTGGGGCTGGATTCATGGGTCCTGGGACAGCAGTTGTCAGCAGGCTGACAAGTGAAGGGTTGAAGCATGGCTGCTCCTGTAAACCCTATGGACCTGGGTTTGAGGCCTGTGGGTCATGATGACATCATGGGAATATTTAAATCAATGGTTATAATCTATTGAGGAAGGATCAAGTAGGCAAAAAGGGAGGAGGAATAGCACTCTATGTCAAAAATAGCATTACCTGTTTCCAAGTTTCTGATAATTTGGAAGAAAATGATCCTGAATGCTTGAATCCACAATCAATGTGCTAACTGATAAATCACAAAATGGGTTACTAAATGGTGTCTGCTACAGACCATCAACTCACACTAGGGGACAGGATGACCAACTCCTTAGGTACCTATATATAATGTGTAGAAAAAAAAGCTGTGTGACCATGGGAGACTTCAATTGAGGGACATATGCTAGAGGTCTCATGCTGCCAGTACTAAAACATAGTTGGAATTTCTGACGCAGAAAGTGTTTTAGCCAACATCAGTAAATTCTTTATTAGACCTTGTCTAAACCAATAAAGAGGAATGGATCACAGAACTGAAAACTAGTGGTAGCTTAGGTACCAGTGAGCACAACTTGATCACATTCATAATGTGCAGGGCCACTAATATATATATTTAGTGCTTTAGTGGGGCCAGTTGCACAAAGCTGAAAACAACTATGAGCCAAATCAACCAGGAGGAAGAATTTAATCAGAAAAATACGAATGATTATTGTGCATCATTTAAGAACACTGTACTAGATGCCCCAAAAGCCACAATCACACAATCGAGGAAGAAGGGTAGTACTGGTGTAAAAAAAATGGTTTAGACAGGAAGTGCAGGCAGCTGTATATATATTAAAATAAAACAAATGGAAAAAAGGGGAAGTTAATAGCAATGACTATAAATCAGAAGTTAAAAATTGTAGGAAGCAAAGGGACACAAGGAGAAATCTATGGCCAATAGAGTTAAGGACAATAAGAAGGCATTTTTAAAGTATATTAGGAACTGTAACAGGATGGCTTGCCACAAGGGCTGGAGAGTCCAAGGCTAAGCCAACCTGAGTACAGAATGGGTCCCACCTGAGAGGAATCAGATGATTACTAGGTAAAAGGTGTCAGGCTTAATTAGTGATAAAGCCCATCTGGGGAAAGAGCTGGAAGGAGGTTCTTATACAGGCTTGATGCTTGGAACAGGAAGTGGCAGTGACGGGGGAAGGGGGGCTAGCCCAGGAAACTGCCAATATAGCCGTAGATATAGTTCTCCAGGCAGGAACGCCTCACAGGCACCCTTCTCAAACAGCAAAGAGGGTAGAAATGCAGAGAGGGTAGAAGGTTTTGTTGTTGTTGTTGGATTAAGATATTTTCATAGAATCATAGACTTTAAGGTCAGAAGGGACCATTCTGATCATCTAGTCTGACCTCCTGCACAACGCAGGCTACAGAATCTCATCCACCCACTCCTGTATCAAACCTGTGTCTGAGCCACTGAAGTCCTCAAATCATGGTTTAAAGACTTCAAGGTGCATAGAATCTTCCAGCAAGTGACCCGTGTCCCACGCTGCAGAGGAAGGCGAAAAATCCCCAGGGTCTCTGCCAATCTGCCCTGGAGAAAAATTCCTTCCTGACCCCAAATATGGCGATCAGCTAAACCCTGAGCATGTGGGCAAGACTCACCAGCCAGACACCCAGGAAAGAATTCTCTGTAGTAACTTGAATCTTACCCCATCTAACATCCCATCACAACCCATTGGGCATATTTACCACTAATAGTCAAAGACCAATCTCATTATACCACCCCCTCCATTAGCTTATCAAGCTTAGTCTTGAAACCAGATATGTCTTTTGCCCCCACTACTCCCCTTGGAAGGCTGCTCCAGAACTTCACTCCTCTGATGGTTAAGTATCAGGGGGTAGCCGTGTTAGTCTGTATCTACAAAAACAACAAGGAGTCTGGTGGCACCTTAAAGACTAACAGATGTATTTGGGCATAAGCTTTCGTGGGTAAAAACCTCACTTCTTCAGATGCATAGAGTGAAAGTTACAGATGCAGGCATTATATACTGACACATGGAGAGCAGGGAGTTACTTCGCAAGTGAAGAACCAGTGTTGACAGGGCCAATTCAATCAGACAAAGCAAGACGGGTACCCAGAAATCACCTACTACAGGACAGGCCCAACAAGGACAATAACAGAACACCACTGGCCATCACATACAGCCCCCAGCTAAAACCTCTCCAGCGCATTATCCACGATCTACAACCTATCCTGGAAAATGATCCCTCACTCTCACAGACCTTGGGAGGCAGGCCAGTCCTCGCTTACAGACAACCCCCCAACCTGAAGCAAATACTCACCAGCAACTACACACCACACCACAGAAACACCAACCCAGGAACCAATCCCTGTAGCAAACCTCGTTGCCTACTCTGTCCCCATATCTACTCTGGCAACACCATCAGAGGACCCAACCACATCAGCCACACTATCAAGGGCTCATTCACCTGCACATCCACTAATGTTATATATGCCATTATGTGCCAGCAATGCCCCTCTGCCATGTACATTGGCCAAACCGGACAGTCCCTCCGCAAAAGAATAAACAGACACAAATCGGACATCAGGAATGGTAACATACATAAGTCAGTAAGTGAACACTTCTATCTCCCTGGTCAGTCCATTACAGATTTAAAAGTCACTATCATTGAACAAAAAAACTTCAGAAACAGACTTCGAAGAGAAACAGCAGAACTAAAATTCATTTGCAAATTTAACACCATTAATCTGGGCTTGAATAGGGACTGGGAGTGGCTGGCTCATTACAGAAGCAGCTTTTCCTCTCCTGGAATTGACACCTCTTCATCTATTATTGGGAGTGGACTACATCCACCCTGATTAAATTGGCCCTGTCGACACTGGTTCTCCACTTGCGAAGTAACTCCCTGCTCTCCATGTGTCAGTATATAATGCCTGCATCTGTAACTTTCACTATATGCATCTGAAGAAGTGAGGGGTTTACCCACGAAAGCTTATGCCCAAATACATCTGTTAGTCTTTAAGGTGCCACCAGACTCCTTGTTGTTTCTCTGATGGTTAGAAACCTTCATCTAATTTCAAGTCTAAACTTCCTGATGGCCAGTTTATATCCATTTGTTCTTGTGTCCACATTGGTACTGAGCTTAAATAATTCCTCTCCCTCCCTGGTATTTATTCCTCTGATATATTTGTAGAGAGCAATCATATCTCCCCTCAGCCTTCTTTTGGTTAGGCTAAACAAGGCAAGCTCTTTGAGTCTCTTTTCATAAGACAGGTTTTCCATTCCTCGGATCATCCTAGTAGCCCTTCTCTGCACCTGTTCCAGTTTGAATTCATCCTTCTTAAACATGGGAGACCAGAACTGCACACAGTATTCCAGATGAGGTCTCACCAGTGCCTTGTATAACGGTACTAACACCTCCTTATCTCTACTGGAAATACCTCGCCTGATACAGCCCAAGACCGCATTAGCTTTTTTCATGGCCATATCACATTGGCGGTTCATAGTCATCCTGTGATCAACCAATACTTCGAGGTCCTTCTCCTCCTCTGTTACTTCCAACTGATGCGTCCCCAGCTTATAACAATAATTCATGTTATTAATCCCTAAATGCATGACCTTGCACTTTTCACTATTAAATTTCATCCTATTACTATTACTCCAGTTTACGAGGTCATCCAGATCTTCCTGTATGATATCCCAGTCCTTCTCTGTATTGGCAATGCCTCCCAGCTTTGTTTCATCCACAAACTTTATTAGCACATTCCCACTTTTTGTGCCAAGGTCAGTAATAAAAAGATTAAATAAGATTGGTCCCAAAACCGATCCCTGAGGAACTCCACTAGTAAGCTCTCTCCAGCCTGACAGTTCACCTTTCAGTACAACTCGTTGTAGTCTCCCCTTTAACCAGTTCTTTATCCACCTTTCAATTTTCATATTGATCCCCATCTTTTCCAATTTTGGGACTTTTCGTTTTAGTTAGGACAATTATGACCCCAGATGAGGTGGATTAATGACCGTGACTATACTATTTAACTTTTTTTATCAATATCCTGGAAGAAAATATAAAATCATCACTGATAAAGTTTAAAGATTACACAAAAATTGCGGGAGTGGTAAATAATGAAGAGAGCAGGTCACTGAAGCAGAGAGATCTGGATCGCTTTGTAAACTGGGCACAAGCGAACAATAAGTGTTTTAATATGGCTAAATGTAAATATATACATATAGGAACAGAATGGGGGACTCTATCCTGAGAAGCAGTGCCTCTGAAAAAGATTTGGGAGTCCTAGTGGATAATCAGCTGAACATGAACTCCCAGTGTGATCCTGTGTCCAAAAGAGCTAATGCAATCCTGGCACGTATAAACAGAGGTATCTCAAGTAGGAGTAGATAGGTTATTTTACCTCTATATTTGTCACTGGTGTGACCAATGCTGGAATACTGTGTCCAGTTCTGGTGCCCACAATTCAAGAAGGATGTTGATAAATTGGGTCAGGGGGGAGAGATGAGCCATGAGAATGATTAAAGGATTAGAAAACATGCCTTATAGTGATAGATTCAAACAGCTCGATCTATTCAGCTTAACAAAGACAAACTTAAGGGATGACTTGATTACAGTCTGTCTGCTTTGATACTTGGAAAGATACTGGAACAAATTATTAAACAATCAATTTGTAAGCACCAACAGGATGATACAGTTATAAGGAATAGTCAGCATGGATTTGTCAAGAACAAATCATGCCAAACCAACTTAATTTTCTTCTTTGACAGGCTTACTGGCCAAGTGGATACAGAGGAAGAAGTAGGTGTGATATATCTTGATTTTTAGTAAGGTTTTTGATACAGTCCTACATGATATTCTCATAAGCAAATTAGGGAAATGTGATCTAGATGAAATTACTATAAGGTAGGTGAACAGCAAGTTGAGGACCATACTCAGAGTGGTTGTCAATGATTCACTGTCAGGGTGGGAGAGTGTATCTAGTGGGGTCCCAGAGGAGTCTGGTACTGTTCAGTGTTTTCATTGATGACTTGGATAATGGAGTGCAGATGATAATTTGCAAATGATACCTACTTGGGAGGGGTTGCAAGCACTTTGGTGGACAGGATTAGAATTAAAAACAACCTTGACAAATTGGAAAATTGGTCTGAAATGAACAAGATGAAATTCAATAAAGATAAGTGCAAAGTACTACACAAAAGGAAAAATCAACTATACAACTATAAAATGAGGAATAACTGGCTAGATGGTAGTACTGCAGAAAAGGATCTGGGGTTAAGGTGGATCACAAATTGGATGAGTCAACAATGTGATGTTGCAGCAAAACAGGCTAATATCATTCTGGTGTGTAATTGTCCCAATACATTCAACATTGTCGAGGCTTTAGCTGGAGTACAGTGTCCAGTTATGGGTATCTCACTTTAGGAAAATGTGGACAAATTGAAGAGAGTCCAGAGGAGAGCAACAAAAATTATAAAAGTTTACAAAATCTGACTTACAAGGAAAAGCTAAAAAAAATTGGCATGTTTAGTCTTGAGAAAAGAAGACAGAGAGGGAACCTGATCAGAGTCATATTAAGGGCTGTTCTAAAGAGGACTGAGATTGATTGTTGTCAGAGCCAGCGCTTCCATTTAGGTGACCTAGGTGGTCACCCAGGGCGCCAGGATTTGGGGGGACAGCAATTCGGCGGCGGGGGGTCCTTCCGCGCTCTGGGTCCTGCCGCCGAAGTGCCCCGAAGACCGGGAGTGCAGAAGGACCCCCCCGCCGCAGAATTGCCAACGATGACCGGGAGCGCAGAAGGACCCCCACTTAGGGCGCCAAAAACCCTGGCGCCACTCCTGATTGTTGTCCATGTCCACTGAAGTTAAGACAAGAAGTAATGGGCTTAATCTGCAGCAAGGAGATTTAGGTTAGATATTGGGAAAAACTTTCCAACTATCAAGGTAGTTAATAAGCTTCCAAGGGATGTTGTGGATTCCCCCTTTATTGTAGGTTTTTAAGAACAGGTTGGACAAACACCTATCAGGGATCGTTGAGGTTTACTTGGTTTTGCCACAGCACAGAGACCTGGACTTGATGACCTCTTGAGGTCCCTTCTAGCCCTACATTTCTATGAATCTATAAGTACCTACACTGGGAACAAATATTTAAATTGGGCTCTTCAGTCCTGCAGAGAAAGGCATAATATGATCCAATGGCTGGAATTTGAAGATGGACAAATTTAGACTGAAAATAAAGTGTACATTTTTAATGGTGAGAGTGGTTAGCCACTGGAACAATTTATCAAGGGTCATGGTGGATTGGATGTTTTTCTAAATGATATGGCCTAGGAAGTATTTTGGGGGAAGTTCTGTGGCCTGTGTTGTACCGGAGGTCAGACTAGATGATCATGGCTGTCCCTTCTGGCTTTGGAATCTATGAATTTATGTGAATGACCTTGATGTTTATTTCCATTTTATATGCACAATCTGTACGTGAGATGATTTAACTATGCATTTTAATTACATTTCAACTTAATTTAATGACTTTACCATTTGGTGGCATTTCTCTCTCTTGTACCTGCGCCCACTCACATGCTCTCTCTCTCTCTCTCTCAATGCTCGTTGGTTGGGGAAAAAAAGTAAAAACAAATTGCAATTTTTTGTGGGACAGTTTGTTTTGAAGTTTTGACAAATCAGACTCCAGGGCATTAAGCTGGGCACCCAGAAGATGAGGAACACACATAGTGATCACCTGTAAAAAGTTTGGTGTAAGAAACGTGCTCACTATCACATAGGAAATCAGCCAGTTCCAGTCTCCCACTTCAGCTCCCAGTCTGTCGGTATGCCAAGCCAGTTCCAATTTTCCCCCATGCTCCAAGTCCAGTTTCTCTCTTCCCTCACTCCTACCCTCCAGTCCCAGTATTCTACCCCTTCTACTCCTCTCTCGACAACTCTGGTACAGCTCCCATCCCGTCTTCCGTTAAGTTAGGCTCCTTCCTCTTCTATGCTTCCTGGGTCCCAGAAAGGTGGGGAGAGTGTCACTGAGAGCACAGGAAAGACAGGTTTCCTGGCCTTAGCAGCCAGTACCTGCAGTTGCAGGGAAAATCCTGCTGAGGCCTAGTAGCTTTGGGCTGGAGCATGCTAAGTTTCTGTGGGGATGGTGCATGTGCACTGTGGTCACATCTTTGAGCATGCTCAGTGCATACAGAATCATCAGGGAACTTAGCAGCTAAACTCTAAGAAGTCTCTTCTAATGGTATGCAAAATTAGAGTTTTCAAAGGCTTATAACTGGGCCAAATTTTCATGAGGACAGCAAAAGGCACATCCCTGATAAAAAAGGAACCCCAGTCAAATTTCAAGTCCCTCCCCCCAAAGAATGGGGACACTAGAACTTCTCAACAAAACTGTTTATAAGACTTTTTTTTAACATGGTGTGACAGACCCAGACCAGTGGGGTACAGGAGTCTGGTAGAGGGCAAATATACTGGTCACTGGATGAGTAGTTTTCTGTTTCCTGAGTGACCAGAGCAGGGGCTGCATTAGAGTAATCAGGAACCTGCTAGAACCAGTTAAGGCAGGCAGGCTAATTAGGACACCTGGAGCCAATTAAGAAGAAGCTGCTAGAATCAATTAAGGCAGGCTAATCAGGGCACCTGGGTTTTAAAAAGGAGCTCACTTCAGTTTGTGGTGCGAGTGTGAGGAGCTGAGAGCAAGAGGTGCAAGGAGCTGAGAGTGAGAGGGTGTGCTGCTGGAGGACTGAGGAGCACAAGCATTATCAGACACCAGGAGGAAGATCCTGTGGTGAGAATAAGGAAGGTGTTTGGAGGAGGCCATGAGGAAGTAGCCCAGGGAGTTGTAGCTGTCATGCAGCTGTTACAGGAAGCACTATAGACAGCTGCAGTCCACAGGGCCCTGGGCTGGAACCTGAGTAGAGGGCAGGCCCGGGTTCCCCCCAAACCTCCCAATTGACCTGGACTGTGGGTTCTTCCAGAGGGGAAAGTCTCTGGGCTGTTCCCCAACCCACATGGTGAATCTCTGAGGCAAGAAAATCTGCCAATAAGCGCAGGACCCACCAAGATAGAGGAGGAACTTTGTCACAATGGCAACACCCATATTTGTTTCCCAACCTCATTCTTGGAAATGGTTGAAGCTTTTTGACTGAAACTTCCCAAAATAGTTTTGCCTGGGGTCAAACAACTGGCATGGAAAATTTCAGCCCAGGTAGTTAAAGTTTGGCAAAGTTATAAGCAACAGAAAACAGCATCTTATGATGGAAAGCATCAGGCAACTTTAACAGGCAGTGTTGCGAACTCAAACTATAATACTGCGGGGCCAGTCCTGCTCCCACTGAAGCTAATGGGAGATTCACGTTGCCTTTATTAGGAGTAGAAACAGACAACATGTGAGCTGCAATGCTGTCTGGCATTGTGCTAATTAGCACTAATAAACTGAATCAAAGTCCTGAACTTTGAGACACTCTGGACCCTATTTTGAAGCTTGGACCCAGCTTAACAAAAACGACATTGTGGGAACATCCTTGTATTTTTAAAGTTCTTGATTTTGTCTTTGTTTTAATATTCTGCATGTGTTTGTAAGTAAATATATTAATTAAATCTGTTCTGAATGAATATTTCTAAAGAATATAGATACTTTTCCTGTCATTAATGGACTTTTGAAGCAGACTCTCTCTACTGCAAAGCCATATATATTCATTTTACAATGGAATAAAGCCAGTTAAGAACATACTTTAATTTTCAGATACATATAAAATATTCATCTTTTAAATACTTTTTTTTTAAATGTAATTCATGAGAGAGGAGGGAAGGGGAAGACATTTGAATGCTTTATTCCCCCAAATATGTCTTAGTAAAAGGCTGCACTTAAAAGTGCCTATATTTATTTCTCAAAGTGGTTTCATAATTCTCTCCCAAGATTAATGAATTACAAATTATACATGCTGAAGTACCTGTAGGGCTAACCTAAAATCAGGCAATCTGTGGAGTAATGCCTCAAATAGCTGCAAATTAGTCATTTCAGCTTCTCAAGTGTGATAAACCCTTTTTCCAAACTAGCCTTCTATATATGTTCAAATATATAGACAATGGTTAATTTTTAAATAAATGAAAATATATTGATCTCAAAACAGAACAGTATTCGCTTTAGATAATGCTCTATTTTTCTCCATGACTTTTAATAATCACAAACACTTTATTTACCTATTTTCTTAAATGTGTTTACACATTTTTTATATTTTATCACCATAAGAAAGCTCGACTGATTTTTAACCTTTTAAAAAGCCTCTGTGTATCCATCATCTTTAGCTTTTTTTCCTTTTAACCGTTAAAAGAAAACTGCAGTGTAATGTATATCTTGGAAAGCAGTGACTCTGTAAAGGAATTAGGAGTCATAGTAGACAAGCAACTGAATATGAGCTCCCAGTGCGATGATGTGGCCAAAACGGCTAATGTAATCCTACTTACTGCTCCCTTGTTCATATATTCAAGGAGTTGGGAGGTGATTCTACCTCTGTATAGGTCAGTGGTTTTTGAACTTTTGAGCTGAGTTACAATTTATGGTCATCTTCCCCCCAACCGAGACAAAAATAGACACATGCAAAAGTATGCTTGATAGCCTACTTATAAACCTAACAGATTGACCTTAACAGAACTTTAAAAATAAATGACCTACACCTGTAAGTTTCAAATACACAGATACCTAACATGAAGGGTGTGCCTGTTTCTCTGCAGACGGTTTATCAATTTGTGGTGAGATTTTTGAAACAGTCACTCTGAGGTTGTCCTCCACTTCCAGTCTCGAATGGTACTTTGTCTTTAGCACAGCCAGTGAAGAGAATCCAGTCTCACACAAATAAGATGAACCAAACGGTGAAAGAGCTTTGATTGCACATTTTGACAAAGCTGGATATTCTGAGCCAACTTTCAACCAAAAATCCTGCAAACACAGTTTTTTACATTGAATTTCCAGTGTCCTATCACTCTGAAGTTCAGTCAGCTTCTCCTGAATGTCATTTGAGAGATGGGACAAGGTCACTGCCTAAGCTACAAAAGGTTGGATAATCTAGTCATTCAGTGGTGCATTTCCTTTGGGAAAATATTTATCCAAACTGGCTCTGAGAGAAGTCAAGTGATTCCACGGCACTCAATAGTTCAGATTCTGTTTCATTGGTAGCATCAGTTAACAATGGGAATGGAATGCTTAAACCAGTTTCAATCTTTGTTTTCCAGAGATCTAGCTGTCTCTTGAATGCAGATATCTTCTTGTGCCTGTCAAAAATAGTACTTTCCTCTCCTTGCAACGAGACATTTAGAGAATTCAGTTTGTCAAAAATATCAGCAAGGTAAGCTAAAAGCACAAGCCAGTGGGGATCACAAAGTGTGTCTGTGTTACTGAAATTCAAATCCACTAAAAAAAGTTGAACTTCATTTCTTAGTTCATAAACGCATTGCAACACTTTCCCCCTGGATAGCCACCTGACTTCAGTGTGAAACAACAAAGCAGCATGCTCCACTTCCATTTCTGCGCAAAGTATTGCAAAGAAATGTGCCTTTGTAGGATGCATCTTGATAAAGTTCACAATTTTAAAGGAACTTAGAACATCAGTAAGTTCCCAATCCATGTTTTGAGTTGCAAAGGCTTTGCGGTGTATCATATGATGAATCCATGATATAAGTGGAGCAATTTCAGACACTTCGGCTTTCAAGCCTGCCCTACCTCCAGACATAGAAGGGGCTCCATCTGTGCAGATTCTGATGCAGGCTTCCCACTTCAATTCATGAAAAGTTAGGAAGTCATCAAAAACATTAAACTGTTCAGATCCAGTTGCACACATCTTAATTGGCTTGCAGAACAAAAAATCTTCCAATATTGATATTTCATGAGAGTATCAAATGTAGGCATATTAAATGAGCTTCTTTTGATATATCCATTGTTTCATCCT
Organism: Terrapene triunguis; assembly: GCF_002925995.2. Classification (NCBI taxonomy): domain Eukaryota; kingdom Metazoa; phylum Chordata; order Testudines; family Emydidae; genus Terrapene; species Terrapene triunguis. Next base: position 68,116,801 of record NW_020664419.1, on the reverse strand, counting down.
ACTGGATTGCAAATAATTGGATTGCAATCAACAGATCAGCAATGCCTTTTTATTTTCTGACATGTCAGATATTTGGCAGCTGACTGTGTTGTCTGACAGCGGGATCATTTTTAACTTCTCTGCTGTACTGTCACCGAGCATCATCTTGCAAATGTCAATTGTAGCTGGGAGAATCAGCTCTCCCCCAGTTGTGTAAAGCTTTTTTTTCTTGGCAACTTGTGATTCGCAACTTGATATGATGCTTTTAAAGCACTTGCAGGGGTGGATACCACATTTTTCATTGTGTTTTTTGTTTATAAATTTCTTGAAGTTTTCATTTGAAAAAAAAAAAATCTGTTCTTTCCTACCAGCTCACCATGGTTTGTTTCAAAATGGCATCTTAATTTTGTTGGCTTCAGGCTATCATTTGCTAAAGTTACTGCACACACTACACATTGAAGCCTACTTTCTCCATTAACTGCAATGGAAGTGAAATCCAAATCCAAATATGCTTCTTGTTTTTGCAGATTTTTTCTATGTATCAACTTTAGCCATATCAGCTTCTGGCTTTCATTTTGGAACACTCCCACCTTTTGGCAATAAGTACAGATCAATGTGCCCGCTAATTTTTTATATCCATGTGTGGAATGAATTTTATTATGTGCACCAATATGGAGGTGATGTGTGTCAGGGGTGAGGCTGAGGGGTTCGGAGTGTGGGAGGCGGCTCAGGTCTGGGGCAGAGGGTTGAGGTCTGGGGGTGTGAGGGCTCTGGCTGGGGGGTATGGGCTCTGGGGTGGGGCCGGGGTTGAGGGGTTCAGAGTGTGGGAGGGGGTTCAAGGGCTGGAACAGAGCGTTGGGGTGCGGGGGTGGGTGATGACTTCAGCTGGGGGTGGGGTCGGGGATGGAGTTTGGGGTGCAGGCTGCCCTGGGGCTGGGGCCAGAGGACTCCCCCCCCCCCAGCCCTCTCCCTGCCAGCAGCAGCGAGCTCTGGGGGAGGGGCAGAGGCCTGTGGCAGCCCTGCATGCCCCAACTTGCTCCCGTCCCCAGTCCTCGCCCACCCCTATCTCTCTCCTCTCCAGGCCCCTGTGGCTGTGTGGCCCTTTATAGCCTGTGGCCAAGCACCTTAGAGGGAACTTAGATACCGATCCATTTTTCACCACAGAATCATATGAAAAAATATCAAAGTCACCAGCAGAATAAGCACTGCACAACTGCTTATTGTAAGGACAGCATATGACACTGAACTGGAAGGCGCAGGGGCAGATTAGGGTTTTGTGGGGCTCTGGACCAGAGCAAATGGGGACCCCTACCCATCCGTTCTGCTTAAAGTCCCAGTGCCTCCTTCCGGTGCTCCTGCCGGGGAGCAGGGTTGGGGCATGGGGGCTTGCTCCACCCTCCCAGTGCTCCAACCGGGGAGTGGGGTCAGGGGCTTGTCCCGCTCCACCTGTCCGGCAATCCTGCCACTCTCCGGCCGGGTGAGCGGCGTGAGGCAAGCCCCCATGCCCCGACCCCACTCTCCGGCAGGAGCACTGGATGAGCAGAGTGAGGCGGAGGCGCACCTATTTTTCCGGGGCCCCCAATTGGCTGGGGCCGCTGGGCAGGGGGCCATTGGTCCAGTGGCTAATCTGCACTGGGAAGGCAGGAAAGGTAGTTGCTACATAAATAATGGCCTGGTGGCGGGCGCTTCCACACTCCCTGGAACGTTCCTCCATGCCCCCCAGGGGGGGCGATCCTCAAAGTTTGAAAACCTCTGGTCTAGGGCATAGGTGAGACTGATGCTAGAATACTGTATACAGTTTTGGTGTCCACATTTAAAAAAAAGTTAGAAAACTGGAAAGCGTACAGAAAAGAGTCACAACAACGATTCAAGGGCTGGAAGAAATGGCTTACAGTGGGAGATTCAGAATTCAATCTGTTTAGCTTATCAAAAAAAAGAATGAGAGGTGACTTGATTACAGCGCATAAGTGTACTCTCATTCATGGGCAGAAAATACTGAGTGCTAAATGGCTCTTAAAGCTAGCAGAAAAAGGCACAACAAGAACCAATGGGCTGGAAGCTGTAGCCAGATAAATTCAATTTAGAAATGAGGCAAACATTTTTTACATTCTGGGTGATTAACCATTGGAACAAATTATCGAGGGAAGTGATGGATTCTCTGTCTCTTGAAGTCTTCAGATCAAGACTGGATGCCTTTCTGGATGATAAGCATTAGCCAAACACAAGTTATTGGGCTAAATGAATGAAATGTAATGGCCTGTGATATACAGGAAGTCAGATGAGATGATTTAATGGCTCCTTCTGGACTTAAATTCTGTGAATCTTAAACTCTATAAAGTGTTTCTAATTGCTACATCTATTACATGGCATCATTCTTGCAATGCCACTTGTGGCTATTCTGCCATTCTTATTGCTGTGCAGTGAGAAGGTTGCTGTACACTGATCCCTAACAGAGAAGCACCAAGTAAATCACCCCAGCCCTGTACCAGCATCTTTATGGATGGATCAGAACATACAGGAATTGCTGGATGGGATCAGATCAGTGGTCCATCTAGTCCAGTATTCTGCCTCTGTCAGTGGCCAGGAACTTTGGCCTCAGGAAAAAAAAATATGTTCACTGAAGTAGGTCAATGCCAAAAAAATCTTCAAGTTCATCACTGCCTGAGGTAAAGTTTCCTTCTAACTTCCATAAATGAGAGATTTGTCATGAGGAATCTTCAGACTCATGGCTCATCTTCAGACTTAAGGCAGGAGAAAAGACTTGGAAGGAAGGAATGAAAGAGAATGATTAAGGAAGGGGGAAGGGCAAATGGCAATATTGTAGAGTTAGAGAGTAGGGAAATAGGTTGAAGGGAAAAGAGAATGGGTCCAGGTGGTGACTGAGCCAATGGAAACCCAACAACTGTAATAGGTGAAAGGCACAGATCATTTTGGGGCCAAAGGGTCATACTTGGAGCTGAGGTGGGGGTGGGGGGAGGAGAGTCAAAGCAGAGTAAAAGGGCTATGTGGGGAAACAAAGAGCCAGAAGACAAGAAATAAAAGGGAACAAGGAAATAAATGCACAGAAAGGGGAGAGAGAATGAACAGGGCTGAAAAGTGGGAGATGGAAGCAGAGAGAAGATTTTTAAAGAATGGGGAAGAAGAGAAAAGAGAATACACACAAAACCATTCACTGCTAAAAGTTAGTAAATTCTCAATATTTATTTTTATGAACAATGCATTTTAGGGTATGTAGGACTGTGGTGGGGCGGCTGCCCCACGCCCAGAGAGTGTGGGCTGCGACAGGCCCGGGTGCCTGCATATCCTGGCAGCCAATAAGAGAAGGGCTTGTTGCAAGCCAATTAGAGCCCAGATTGGGGACAGCCAATCAGGGCCAAGATCAGCCATATAAAAGACTGCTCAGGGAGAGAGTGGTCAGTCTGTCCCAGGCCTTCAGAGGGGAAGGTCTGTCTGTCTCCAGAGCTGGGAGGCCAGCACCACGGACAGTGCAGTGCAGGCCAGCCTTGGAGAGCGGGAGAAGGTCCTACTCCGTAGCCTGCCAGGCGGCAGGCCTTGAAGGAAAGGGCCTAGCGGGAAGAAGGGCCATTGGGGAAGCGGTCCAGAGGAACAGATGGAGAAGGAAGGAGAAGGAGGACAGCGAAGCTGTTGCTAGAGGGCCTCTGGACCAGGACTCAGAGTAGTGGGCGGGCCTGGGTGTCGTCCCCCCCCCCTTTGTTCCCCTTGGCAGTACACCCAGCCGCAGGGAGTGGCCAGCCGAAACTACACCAGATCCTGGACTGTAGGGATCGGACTTGGAGATGTAGGACTGTTGATCATCCAGCCCCCGGAAGGGGGTGTGAATGGACAAAGGGACACTGTCGGAGGGCACTGTTCCAGAAGAGGACACCGTGCGTCGGGAGCAATGCGGGTCCACACGCCAACCAAAGGCGGGACAACAGACGGGACACCACCAGAAGGGGGCACTCTACTGAATGGAACCAATTCCCCGAGATGACCAGTAGGAGGTGCCGCGGTGGTGAGTCCCAACATTGTCACAAGGACCTTGAAAACAAGTTTGAATTTTGAAGCATGGCACAATGAAAAGCCAGTGAAATGCCTTAAAAAAAGAGGGATGACAAGGTCAAACTAATGGGCGGGGAATAATTTTGACAGCAATATTTTGATTGGACTTGGTGAGTCAAGGGTAGCATTAAAAAACCCAGGAGATGATATGAAGTAGTCAAGGTCCAAATGACCAGGGAGTGGATTCAGTCATTGGAAAGAAGAAAGAGGCCTGAATTTTAGAAATGTAAAGTAGCAGTAAGACTGTCATTGTCTGGAGGTAATGAGGAGAAGAAGCAAGAGCCATCAAAGATGACCCCTTTGTAGGCATGGGTGACAGGGAGGTGTTGTCCACAGCAGTGGAGTATGAAGAAAGCAGAAAAGTTTAGGGAGAAATAATCAGAAGTTCAATTTATCTCATATTGAGTTTGAGATTAGACATCCATCCAATAGTGCCAAGGATAGTCAAGCAATGGTTGCTGCTCCCCCAACCCCAAACTGTCTGCTGAGAAGGGGGGATGCTATTAAATGCAGTAACATGAAAATTCTCAGGATCGAACTCTTGACGTGCTTTAAGTGCTTTTATCGCTCTCTGCAGCTGATCAGATTTTTCACCCGTGTGCATATTCCAGTACTAGAAAAATCTGTGACAGCATCGCTGCATATAAAACAGAAGGCACTGCTGGTTCTAGTCAGCAGCCAAATGGACTTGAGGGCTTTATTTAATATTCTGTGTGCATATTCTTAAAACGTCAGTGCATATTTTAGACACTTTGCTGCACTTCTGTGCGTCACTTCATGTTTTTAGTTTTTGTTCTGAAGTGCAAATACATGAGACGCCACTGAAAAAACCTGCGGTTCCCACTGAACTGGTTCTCTAGCTTCTTTTGATTCATCATAATAGCTTATCATGGCAATTGTTCTCTATATGCGTATGCATTCACTTTGTGGTGAAGGTTGCTGAGTGAGGCTCATCTTCCCTCAAGGGGAGAGCCACTTCTCTCTTCACCTCCACCCCCACAGAAAATGTGTGTAAACAGCCTTTGTACCCTAACATAAGCTCCTACATTTATGACAAGCTGTATAGATTGAGTACAGTTCAAAAGGTTTGCATACTTGGTCTCATTTTATGTCAGTATACACTTAGAACTTGAAAGGCAGTGTGAAACCATTAACTATGGGAGACACCTGTACAGTGTTCTACCATCTTAGTTAACAACAGCAACTTGTTCCATTTCAAAGCTACTTTAGAACAACCTCTACTGAAACTTGTTACAAAACAAGGAAACACCCTGTAACTCTGACAAATCTTTAAAACACATACACAAGCAGGTACACTTCCTTACATAGGTACTCAGTTTCAGAAAGTGGTCAATTGACTGATCTGGGTCATCACCCAAGAGGAAGTCTGTAGGTTACTTATCACCAAATCTTTTCTCCGCAATCAGCTTTCTGCTCAATTAGCACTGACAGCAGGAGTTGACCCTGCAAATGTAACCCCAGTGCCTAATAGGGAGACATCTCTTTAAAAGATCTATTTGGGGGGTGATGGGTAGGAGTGAGTTGTGTCTGGATCATTGTTGCTAGGCAGATGCATCACCTGAACCCATTCTCTTTTCCCTTAGCACTCCACATCTGGAAGTTTCTGGAATTGGGTGTGGTAATTTTGGGTATGCTCAATAGGTTCCCTGTAGCTGGACTCAGACTCCATGAGGACGAGCAGTTAGGGCAGCTGAAGCATTTTGCAGCAGGTTAGTGATATTGTTAACCCTCTAACAGGGAAGCCCTGGCAGCCTTCATTATAGAAAGGCAAGAAACACTATAAATACTTTGCTGCACAAGACTGTATTGATGCTGGTAATGGGACTATAAATAACTCATATGAAGTTACCACTTACTGGACAGTCTGACTGGTTTCTGGGGCATCAGAGCATGGGGATGGAGTGTACCCTATTACACAAACAAACCAACCTAAGGACAACACAGTACTGTACATCTGTACTGCAATCATTACTTCAGTAAGTGAAGTTTAGTGTCCATTGTAATAATTTGCAGCATATTAGTAAATACCTGAAATATTAATTTTAAATTAGTGAAGACTTGGTAATAGGAGTCTCGTAGCCTTTTGATTTGGTCTGGGTGCAAAATGCAGGAGTCATTAATCACAGGTACTCTACTCATGTGGCTATGTGAAATGTATAATAAGAAATTAAATTGGTGAGTCACGTGTAGAGATGTGAAGACTCCATTCAGTACCTAAATACATGGGGTTTGGATCAAGTCCTTAAATCCTAGTTTATTTTAAAAACAAACAAAATAACTGTGTACCCATGGTGCCTGATTTTTATAAGCAATCTTCACACCAATGGAAAATAAAATAGGCAAGCAATAAACCATTTTTGATAAATGGGGTATCTAATGAAATGGCAAAAGACTCTTAGGTATGCTATTATCACACATTTTAAATGTTGTCTAAAAAGTCTATTAGGGTTGCCAACTTTCTAATCGCACAAAACCAAACACCCTTGCCCCGCCCTTCCCTGAGTCCCCACCTCCACTCACTCCATATTCCCCCTCCCTTCATCGCTTGCTTTCTCCCACCCTGACTCACTTTCACTAAGCTGGGGCAAAGGGTTGGGGTGTGGGAAGGAGCAAGAGCTCTGGCTGGAGGTGTGGGCTCTGGGGTGGGGCTGGGGATGAGGGGTTTGAGGTACAGGAGGGGGCTCCAGGCTGGAGCCGAGGGGTTTAGAGTGTGGGAGGGGGTGTGGGCTCTTGGAGGAAGTTTGGGTGCATGAGGGGGCTCAGTGCTAGGGCAGGGGGTTGAGGTGTGGGCTTGGGGAGGGAGTTGAGGGCAGGAGGGGGTTCTGACCTGGGGCAGGGGTTTGGGGGTTACCCCAGGTGGCTCCCGGAGACGGCCAGCATATGCAGCTCCTAGGAAGAGGGGCCAAGGAACTCTGTGTGCTGCCCGCAGGTGCTAGCCCTACAGCTCCCATTGGCTGTGGTTCCCAGAGCTGGCGGAGCTGGCACTCAGGGTGGGGGCAGTGCACATAGCCGCCGTGACTGCCCCTGCGCTTAGGAGCCAGACATACCGGCACTGCCAGGAGCCGTGCGGAGCCAGGGCATGCAGGGAGCCTGCCTTAGCCCTGCTGTGCTGCCAACTGGACGAGAGCTGTGAAGGTCCATTTTCGACTGGGCATTCCAGTCAAAAACCAGATGCCTAGCAACCCTGAGTCTAGTGCCAAGTCTTTTTACACAATAGCTTTCTATGACAGCAACAATTGCTTAAGGCAATGAAAGCATGGGACTGTGAGATGGTGAAGCAGGTCCTGCACTTATCCTGAGGCCATTAACTCTAGGGAACTGTTAACAAAGGAGTAATACATCTGGCATGTGGTTTAGAAGCTCTGTACACTACAGTAGAAAAATATACCTTTATAGTACTTTTCCCCCCTTTCTTTTTCTCTGCTTGGTAGAACTTGGTATGCTTGTATATTTCAACATTTAACCTCATGTTTACCTGCATAATTTTGGGATTGGATACATATATCTGTTACAGGGGCTCTCAACCTTTAGAATTTTGCCCCACCTTTAGAATTTTTTAAATTGGAGCCCCTTCCTCCCAAATTTTTTTAGTGGGTGGCATTGCAACCTGATGCTTGGCCTGGAATACTTTTACTATAATTACTGAATTATTAGGCTAACTGCAATGCCCCCCTCCCATGAAAGATTGATAACGCTTCCCCCACCCCCCGTGTTGAGAAATTCTGATTTATGAAGTCCAGTGTTTATGGCTCAAAGTTTCACTGAGCCTTGACCTGACTTCTAAAACTATAGGCAAAAATTTTTGTATTTTCACATCCCAGCTGCTTTTATTATGCAAAAATTCATTTTCATTTGTGAATTTCACTTATGTATGCAAATTGGATACTTATACAATTAGTTTACCTTATTTGTGTGTGCAACTTTAGAGCCAAAAATTGTAACTTTGTTGGAAATTTGGCCCTATTTTTGTATACGTCTGCTGCTTTAAACCGATATATGGGACTCTGGGAGGCACTGTGGTTTAGTAAATGGGGAACTGGGCTGCAAGTAGGATTTCTGGGTTCTTTTCCTGGTTCCGCACTGACCAGTTGTGATCTTGGGCAAGCTGCTGCCCCTCTGTTTCCTTATGTGTAAACTGAGGGTGACAATACTTTTCTTTGTTTTGAAATCTATGGATGAAAAGCAAAGTTAATTATTATGAAAGGATCCTTTGGATAAATCAGAAGGTGAATAAGTGTAGTAAAACTACTAGAAAGTTATACTTCAGTAAAATTGTATATGTTGGAATACATGTATACATATGGGCTCAGTCCTGCAAGTTGCTAAGTGCCTCTCTTAGAAGAGGCTCAGTGTATTGCAGGATTGGGCCCTAACGGTACATACATATACCCTCTCTGTGCTGGCACTTGCGGCATATGCTGGCAATCTGATCTGGGTAGTATCAACTCATTTCAGATAAACACCATTATTTCAAATTAAGATACATTACATTAAATAGACATTGCTAATGAATTTTCCATGTAAAATATTCCAAAGCTCTGAACAGTATAATCTTGACAATCATATATCCTGAAATAGTCAATTGCATTCAGAACATATTTTAATATGACATACTCAAAGCCACAGTGTTATAAGATTTTAAAAAATAGGCTTAATAGGGAGTGAGTTCCACAATCTAGAAGGAGGCTTGGTGTTCATTGTTAAACAATCTAATACATGATTCAGGCCTAGCTATTCAGAAGTAGAACAGAGAACGGGCTGGGTTTGCAATTCTCCAGCGGTTCTCAACTAAATAACAAGGGCATCTATCAAATAGACAATCAAAATTGAATAACATAAAATTTCAAAACCAATCCATTGTGTGGCAGAATATTGTGAGAATAAAGTGTGAATATTAGCAGGGTTATGTAATGTTTCAGCCAACGAGATGGACTGCAGTGTTTCTGAAGTGCTTGATGTTGTGTTATAATTACTTGTGGCCAACCCATAAGGACTGAGTTATAATTTACTGATTTAAACAAAAGTAAAACCAGAATTTTTAAAAGAAATTAAGATTAACAAACCAGTGATGCATGATATGTGTCTGTCAGATACACAAATATAGAACTAAACAAAGCAGAGATGGCAAAGGATAGACTGCACTGTAAATCTTCTTGTAAGTCTGAACAGCTTTTCTTCTCTGCTTGATTTTTCTTCTAATTCAAAAGTGTCTAGATTCCCACTTAGATGTAGGAGGGCAACTGATGAAGTGGTCTGCCTGAATAGGCAAGAATCAGTGAGAACCTTACTGTGAAATCACTTTACATCAATGAAAATCCTTCCTGTGTAATAACAAAATACTAAAAAAAAAAAAAACAAAAAAAAATTTTGTCTCTGCCTCATCAACTCAATTTTCAATTCTTATCTGAAAATGTATTCCTTTTCTTTTGCTGCCATGCCCCCCATCCACCCAATGTTTTCTTTCTCTGGGATAAATAGCTACAAACTTAAAATATTAACTCTATAAACCATTTTGGGATATATTTTTTGCATGAAAGGTGCAACAAAAAATAAAGTTTTTTATTAATTAAGAACCATGGGGCAAAAGAAATGAGGAATTTCTAAACCCATGATGTATTAGAAGAGTTTTACTAATGTTGGGATTGGTACAAATATCTGACAGTGCAGAGTCCTTTTTTAATACTCCTTTAGGATTGACTCTTGTAGCAGAAATTCAGAGAACTTTAAGTTGACATTGGCAATTATTTGGTGCTGCTTTTGAAACACTGCAATGTCCTTTTCCTTCTATTCCTTGCCTCTTGTAACAAAGGAAGAGCAGAGGATTCCTAATAACAGAAAATGATTGCCAGGAGAGAATAACTGTGTTAACTCTTGGGGAAGAAAGTAGGGGAATTGGACTACTGCAGTGTGTGATTGAACAGCAGCACAGTCAAATGACTTCAGCAGGTAACTCCCAATTACATTCAGTATATTCTCTGATTTACAAAGTCCAGAGTGAAATTGTAGTGGGGAAACCAGTGACTCATGCTTAGAGCCAAAATAAGGAGAAGGAAATGAAACTCATAGACTTTAAGGTCAGAAGGGACCATTATGATCATCTAGTCTGACCTCCTGCACAACGCAGGCCACAGAATCTCACCCACCCGCTCAGGGCCGGCTCCAGGCACCAGGCACCCAAGCACATGCTTGGGGCGGCACCTGGTAAGGAGCGGCGGGGTGAGCGCGGCGTGGCATTCCGCGGGGGGCGCTCCAGCGGCGCGGCGCTCTGCGGGGCGGGCGGCACTCTGGGGGCAGTTCCGGTGGCGCTCGGCAGGGGGCGGGGGTGGGCTTTGGCGGCGCGGCACTCGGTGGGGGGGGCAGCGGGGGGCTCGGCGCTGGGGGGGGGTTCCGGCGGCGCTCGGTGGGGGGGCGGCTTGGCGCTCGGCGAGGGGGCTGGGGGGGCGGCGCTTTTTTGTGCTGCTTGGGGCAGCAAAAAAGCTAGAGCCGGCCCTGCACCCGCTCCTGTAATAAACCACCCGCTCCTGTAATAAACCTATGTCTGAGCTATTGAAATCCTCAAATCATGGTTTAAAGACTTCAAGGTGCAGAGAATCCTCCAGCAAGTGACCCGTGACCCACACTGCAGAGGAAGGCGAAAAACCCCCAGGGTCTCTGCCAATCTGCCCTGGAGGAAAATTCCTTCCCGACCCCAAATATGGCGATCAGTTAAACCCTGAGCATGTGGGCAAGACTCACCAGCCAGCACCCAAGAAAGAATTCTCTGTAGTAACTCAGATCCCACCCCATCTAACATCCCATCACAGACCATTGGGAGTATTTACCTGCTAATAATCAAAGATCAATTAATTGCCAAAATTAGGCTACCTCATCATATCATCTCCTCCATAAACTTATCAAGCTTAGACTTGAAGCCAGATATGTCTTTTGCCCCCACTACTCCGCACTGGAGATCTCCTTTTAAAACAAAGTTTGATGTAAATCTGCCTCAGGTCAAGCATATCTGACCTTTAAAAATTTTGTTTAGCAGAGAAAGGTTCAACTGCTTTTGGAAGTTGAGGCCTTGCTGAATGTGAGAAATTAGAAAGGCTGTACTCTAATCTATTTTGCTGCTGGAGGCCAGCACTGAGCTGTTTGTCAGGTTAGGTATTTTCCATGCCAGGATACATTTTTATTCCAAAGTGGTGAGGAATAACAAAGACTATGTGTATCCGATCCTTTTCTATGCACACTATCCAATTCCAATTAAAGAGTTTTTCCACTGGGAAAGCCATTGGGAGTTGGATTAGGCCCTATGTTAGCAGAAACTAGCAGAGACCTTGTGATGTTGTGCAGTCTATATGGTTTTATAAAAACATAAGTGAATATAATGTAACTGGGATATGCTTCGTGCAAAAGGTCTCTTGTAAGGTATCATTACAAAGCTCATAATCTACTGAGTGTGATCATCCTATTTGTAGAAATGTACCACTCTTGTATCGAAAACTAGAAATATAAAACATAACTCTGAGGGCCTATTGTAATTATGTAAAGTGTGGGCCATTAATGATGGTTTGGAATCTTGATGACTCCCATTAACAAGGACCATTGTCTGCAGATGGCTGTGTTTACCTCTTAGTCTTCCTGTATATGTGTGTGCTGGCAAGTGGGCAATGAAGTCTTGCAGTGACATGTGATCATGTCACCTGAACTGGAATCCATCTTTAACCTGGGTGTTTTTCCAGTGGGGGGGGGGGGTGGAAACCCAGAGGAACAAAGGGTTCCCGCCTATGCAAAAGATATATAAAGGGGTGGAAGAGAACAGAGGGGGAGAGGAGCCATCATGAAGAATCCCCTAGCTATCACCTGAGCTGCAACAAGAGCTGTACCAGGGGAAAGAATTGTGCCCAGGCCTGGAAGGTGTTCAGTCTAAGAAAAAGCTTATGGAAGCATCTCTGAGGGTGAGATTATCTGTATTTAGTTTGATTAGACACAGATTTGCGCATTTTATTTTATTTTGCTTGGTGACTTACTTTGTTCTGCCTGTTACCACTTGGAACCACTTAAATCCTATTTTCTGTATTTAATAAAATCACTTTTTATTTAGTAATTTACTCAGAGTATGTATTAATACCTGGGGGAGCAAACAACTGTGCATATCTCTCTATCAGTGTTATAGAGGGCGAACAATTTATGAGTTTGCCCTGCATAAGCTTTATGCAGGGTAAAACGGATTTATTTGGGTTTAGACCCCATTGGGAGTTGGGCGTCTGAGTGCTAAAGACAAGCACACTTCTGAGAGCTGTTTTCAGGTAAACTTGCAGCTTTGGGACAAGTGATTCAGACCCTGGGTCTGTGTTGGAGCAGAGAGGAGTGTCTGGCTCAGCAAGACTGGGTGCTGGAGTCCTGAGCTGGCAGGGAAAACAGGAATAGAGTAGTTTTGGCACATCGGGTGGCAGCTCCCAAGGGGGTTTCTGTGATCCAACCCGTCACAGACCTATTATAGTATTAGGGCTTATATTATCTGTAGACTGCAATCTATTTTAAAGGCTGTAAGATCACATGCATTTTAGAGATAATAATACCTAGCACTTAGAGGTTCCGTAAATTCTTTACACCAGAAGCAGCTATCATTGGTCTGTGTTTAGATGGGGAAACTGAGGCATATACTTACAAGTTGTGAAAATTTGTGTAATGGTATTTAACCACTAGAAACTAGCACTTTTGAGCAAGTGTGACATTAGAGGTTAGGGTATACATTCAGCATAACATGATGAATCTTATTTGCAGAGTATTCATAGATTGAGGGGACCACTATGATCATCTATTCTAATATTTTGTATACTACAGACCATAGAACTTCCCTGAATTAATTCATGTTTGAACTAGAGCATATCTTTTAGGAAAAACATTCAATCTCGATTTCAAAATTGTCAATGATGGAGACTCCACCACAATCCCTGATAAGCTGTTCTAATAGTCACTGTTATAAATTTGCATCTCCATTTTCAGTCTGAACTGGTCTAGCTTCAACTTCCATCGATTGGATAATATTATGCCTTTGTCAGCTAGATTCAAGAGTCCATTATCTAATTTTTATACTCTATGTAGGTACTTATAGACAGTGATCATGTCACTCTGTAGCCATCTCTTTAAGTTAAACAGGTTCAGTTCTTTGATTCCCAATTCTTTAATCACTCTCATGGCTCTTCTCTGAACGCTCTCCTTATTGAATTGTGGACACCTGAGCTGGATACAGTATTCTGGTAGCAATTGTACCAGTGCCAAATCCAAAGATGATAAAATCTCCCTACTCCTATTTGATATTCCCCTGTTTGTACATCCATTCCTCTTTCAGCTCCAAGCCACATTATGATAATGCCAAAGCTGTCACGCAAGGGTTACTGAAAAACACCAGATAAGACAGACAAGACTAGAGACAGTAAAATAGGAGAAACAGCATAGACAGGCATCCATTTAAAAGAAATCTCTGTAGAACACATCAGCTGTATAGAACTTCTAGCAATAGATTATCAGATTCTTAAACTTCCTTCACCACAAAATTGTCCCCCTAGGTTCTATTCCTAGTTCCCTTCTCTTATTACTTTCTATTTTTAATTTTTTATCTCATCAAATGTTTTAACTCTATTCTCTGTTTGATTCCTAAATCTGACTCCTGGCTATGTCTACATGCAGCTGTAGCTAGGCAGTGTAGCCTAGGCAGGTATACACTCGAGCTTGTGCTCTAAAAATAGCAATATGGACATTGCTGCACAGGCTAGCCATCTGAGGCTACGTCTTCACTACGGGGAGGGGGGTCGATTTAAGATACGCAAATTCAGCGAATAGCGTAGCTGAATTCGACGTATCGCAGCCAACTTACCCCGCTGTAGGGACGGTGGCAAAATCGACCTCTGCGGCTTCCTGTCGACGGCGCTTACTCCCACCTTCGCTGGTGGAGTAAGAGCATTGATTCGGGGATCGATTGTCACATCCTGACGGGACGCGATAAATCGATCCCCGAGAGGTCGATTTCTACCCGCCGATTCAGGCGGGTAGTGTAGACCTAGCCTGAGTTTGGACCCACGGGGTCAGGAAGGCTTGTACTCAGGTGGCTAGCCATGCTGCTGCCTGAGCTGCAGCGTCCACACTGTTTTATCACATTAGCTTGAGCAAAGATAGCATGTCTGTCTGTCTGGGCTGGGGGCATATTCTCAGCCTCTGTCCACCATCTCCAATTCACTGTCCTTCAAACCAACTTCTCTTTTCTCCTAGTCTCTCTTCTATGCCTCCATTTCTCTATATATCAATTGATTCCTCAAGTATGTTTTGATGTTGCTCAGGCCTATAATCTCAGTGCACTCTTTTGACTGACTTTTCCTTTCCTTTCCCTTCTATTTCCAATCTCTTGCCATTTCCTCTTTACTAGCTCAAAAATGTATATTTTTCCTCCTTGTTCTCACTGTTAAACCCTTGTCTGTGCCCTGGTCCTTTTCTGCCTTGATTCTCCTTCTGGCTTCCCTGCCTTGCTCATCTCACCACTCCACTCTGTCCAAAATGAAACTACTAACACCCTTTTCCCCTGTTCTGACCACATCTTCTCCATCCCAAATTCCTCTGACTTCCTGTCTCGTAAAGCATGAGATCCAAGGCTGTCATCAAAAGATACTATACAATCTCAATCTCACCTGCATATCTGCTCTCTCCCCCCTCCTCCCCCCATTGACTTTTCCCGTACTCTGCTTTGTTTTTTATTTTGCTGCCCCTTACACCTGGATCACTGATCATCCCATCTCTACCCCCCACCCCAATTCACCAACCACACATGGTCTTCTCCTAACTTCTTCCATTCAGTACTCCAAGTAATTCTTCCTTCCTGATCTATTTTCCTGCTCCTGAACTGTTATCCCACGTCTTGCTTTATTTAGATTAGAAAGTCTTCTGGAGCACAGACCATGTTTTTCTATTTTTGTAAAGCACATGTAAATTAACAGTACTATATATGATTTTTAATAAATATACAAAAGCTGGTATTTTTCTTTATCTAGATCACTCTACTAGGCATGGTGCCCCCTGCAAATGATGTGAGATTTCACTTCTTGCAATCATCTTTCCTCTGATTCCCCACTCAGCCTCTGAAAGGCTGCTCAGCAAGTGAGCTGTTATAGTATTATAGCATAAAGCTGTATGGCTGCAGGAAAACAGTACCCTATATTTTAATCTCAGTGCTTTGCAATATGGATATATTTTTTTCCTCTAGGTTACTTCAGGTTATTTCACGATATGAAATCACTTATTTGCATGTGTTTTCAATCATTTTGAGGGTCTTGTCAGATTCTAATAAATTCTTCTCAGATCACCACTTGCTTTCATACAATGGGACATATGCCAGATCTAGACATTTAATTTAAAGCTTTTAACTAATTTTTCTTGAACTTCATTAAACAAATTTATTTCTGTGAATCTCTAACTGATTACCTTGCATTTTTCTAGTGAAGGAATAAATTATTATAAAAATAATTGGACAATAGCGAAGTAGCACCTCCAAAAAATATACCTCTCAACATTCATCAGAACCCTTAGCCCATTTCATCCCTCTTTATTTTTTTTTTAAATAAACTTAACTGCGGAGATTGTGCCTCCGTTTCTGTTGAAATAATATTTCTTATCGCCATTACTGTTCCGAGGTGCTGCTGCTTTGGAACTTCTAAAGGTCCTGGGCAAGCATGGAAACCAATTGATTTGACTGGTAGGATTGGAAGTGCACCTTTAGGGAGGGAATGCTATAATTAAAAGCAATCTCTTGGTTAATTCAGGTATATCTATGACATTTATTTATTTATTTATTTTTAAAGAAGATTCCTGTCAGTCTTTGGCCAGGAGAATGGTGGTTCCATAAGAGACCTCAAAGGTCGGGGGAGGAAAGAGTTAAAAGGAATGTGGAAATAGAAAGGCAAAGGGTAAAAATATAAAGTTGGGGCAGCAGAGCTGCCTGAAGAGGCTGCAGCAAGAGAAGGCTGGTGAGGAGGGGTGGAAAAAGAGCACCCGTGCACTTCCCTTATTTTCCCCCTCCTTTTTCCCCCCTCCCCCCCCCCAAAAAAAAGGAAAAAAAAGGAACTAGAGCAGTTTTGGAGAAACATCTCCGTTAACAACTCCATCCAGTGACTGCTTCTCACGTGGTCGGAATTTAAGCCACACTATTTCCTTCTGCCTCTATCTGCATTCCACTCAACTCCCCTTTACATAGATAACTGGGCAGGAGAGAGGGCCGAGGAGGAACACTGCAGGAGCGTTCAAAAGGCCAGTTCCTAAAAAAGGAAAGAATCCAGCAAGGACCCCTAAATGTGCAAAACTAACATACAATGTTTCCAAAACCACTGAGAATGGGCATTTACTCACCTCACCCTAACTCTTCTGAACAGGGAGAGTGAATAAAAAATGAGTGCAGCCAAACCCTAGAACTAGAAGAAAATAAGGATATTTAAAAAGCAAGGGTTTCTTATAAGTTTGAGTCTCTGTTGCTCTGAATATGCAGCTTTCTGCTGTGCTTTCCAATAATTATCACTGTATCATGCAACCCCCAACTCTTGACAGCACCTGATAACTTAACTGAAAAATCAAAGTGGACTTCAAACATATTGTTAAATATATCTGGAACATAAAAAGTAAATACTGTATGAGGGGCACTAATGCTATTTGGCCAACTCCAGAGATAATTCTAAAGGAGTCTGAACTGATGTAACTCTCACCATCTCCTGGGATTAGTATTCACAGGTGCATTTAGAAGCCCCCTTTTTTTTTTTAAAAAAAAGGAATAAATTGTACTTTAATTTATAAGAGTGCTTTGGAAATCTTTACAAGGAAAGATAACTAAGTAAATACTAATTAAGCCATTAATACTTGACAGAGCACACTGGCCCATTTTTCTTTCTTTGAAAGAAACTTATAGGAGGTAAGAAAAGACTCCTATACTAAGTCTTCTGGAGCAGATAAAAACCTTCATAGTTTTTCAAAGACCAAAGATGTATGATGTCATTCTTTGCCGGTCTTGTGCTGATGGCATGGCTATCTGTGGCATACAGTCCTTAAGTTTCCCAGTGTATTTTAAAGCTAACAAAAAAATAATTCAATTTCCAACAAATGTGAATTCCAAGGCTTTTATAGCTACCCTCAATGGTTGTCTAATATTACTCTCAGCAATGCATAGAGAAGCTGTGCTATTCAGCATACAATGAGTTTGTGCCAATCATTCCATCACCTGCCTCAAATTACAGCCTGTTTTCACATATTTGGATTTTGGTATCTGCTCTTAAATTGGATCATTGATTCTTGACACATCTTTGGTTTTCACTTACCATCTTTTAATTGAATGAGAATGTGACTTTCATGTTAAAGGCTTACAGTCCTAGCTGTCATTTACAACAAAGAACTCAGGACTTCTAAGACATGTGGCTTGTTGCTTTCAGATTTTCCAATCATCATGGTAATACAGGTACAGAACATATCGGGGATATACAGAACACCAATGAAGGGCATTTCTTGCAAAAACAAGCTTCGGACAGAGCACTGCTTTCATGACCTCCTCCCACCCGTTCCTTCCCATTTTGGAACAAAGTTCAGGCAGTGCTTTATTTTAAGTGTTCCATCACCAGGATTAATTAATTGTTGTAACTGACAGTCTTAATTCCTTCACTGCCCATGTGAGGGGCACTAAGGAGATGTGGCCAAATTCAGACATCAGTCTAAGCCAGTGGTTCCCAAACTTTAACAGCCCGCGAACCCCTTTCACTAAATTGTGAAATCTCGTGAACCCCCTCCTAAAAATGAATATTTTCAGGGATTTAAGTTTAAATTTCCTCAGTGTGATGGATGCCCCAACTGCCCGGCCCCACTCTCCCTGGGGCTCGGGCTGCCAGCCCCCCACAGAGCGCTGGGGTTCAGGCTGCCAGCTCCCCCGCTGACGGGGGCAGGGCTCGGGCTGCCAGCCCCAACTGCCCGGCCCCGCTTTCCCTGGGGGTCGGGGTGTCTGCCCTGCAACCGGGTCCCACCTGCTGTCTCCAATGCCCGGGGTCCTCTGTCCGCCATTAGTGAAATTTTTCTGGTGAACCCCCTGTAATGTTCTGTGAACTCCCAGAGGTTCACGAACCCCAGTTTGGGAACCACTGGTCTAAGCTGATGTAACTCATACCTTCTTCTGACACTACTCAGTGTGTAAATTGCACTCTTGGGACCTGATCCGAAGCCCATTGACCTTAATGGGCTCTGGATCAGACCGTTAGTCTTCTTTATATGCCTACTCACTTACGAATTTGTAGCTTACACTCCCTTATACATGACCCATTAAGATGGCCCATTGAATCCAGTTGACTATATGGGAGCTTCTGTAATTTACCTGTTGATAGCTGGAAGATAAAGGTGTGGTAGGATAAGTAATTACAAAGAGGGGGAAAGAAGGTGTAAGTTAATGTGGTAGCTGGACTGGAAACTATTGCTCACTCTCATTGCTGGTGGCTATTTGGTCTGGAGTGCTTGTTTAAGATCCCAAAATTCATGTTCCAAACTTAAAAAACAAACAAAAAACCCTTCAGAGTCTACAAGCTACAGAGCTTGCTGGAGGATAAAACTGAACAAGCAGTTAAATAGCTTGGCAATAGCTTTCATTGAATGGAAGATAGTTAAACTACAAAAACTGCTGGCTCATTTATGTAAGCAGAATAAACAAAATAAAAAAAAAAACCTGCTGGAGCTAGGCAATTCTTGGCACTACCTAGTTTTATCATTTTTTTTTTAATGTAGATGAAACCACACGTTTATCTATTCCCACCTTGCTATACATTTTGGTCAACAGCAGTCCCTTTAGTTCTGTAAGGTAATAGTGTTCTTCAGAATCTGTGCAGGGACATCCCAATAGACAGATACTGGCAAGCTTGAGGAGCAAGTGGGTTTTAGCCCACGAAAGCTTATGCTCAAATAAATTTGTTAGCCTCTAAGGTGCCACAAGTACTCTTCGTTCTTTTTACTAATGCAGGCTTGTTATGCTATGGCTTATAACAGGGGTGGCTTGTCAGCCCAGGCAAACGGGGCCCAGCCTAAGAATTTCCAAAAGCTACAAAATATATTTTGCATATTCTTATTTAATTGATCAATATATACTGATTGAAGGTCAAACCGTGACTTGATTTAAATGTCACAACACTCTATCCAGTAGTGAAACACAACACCAGACAGTTTGAAAAATGTGGTGCTGAGTGAGGCTCAATTCTTGGTATAGCTAATGGTGCCTCAATAAGCTGCCTTGTTACCACAGCAATTTACCACATCCAGGAGACTCTTTAGAAGGGTGTTGCTGTGTTACTGCAGCTTGGTGAGGCCCTAGCAGGACTGTAGCAGATAAGCCCAGGCTGAAGGGAATTTGCAGGGGGCAGGGATGGGGCTTGGGCCTCCTGCATGGGCCAGGGTCCATGCATGTGTCTAAGGAGCCACCACCAAGCTCACCAAAGCTGGAAGTCTGATTACCTATTGTAGTTATATTGTATTCAAACAATTCTTTCATGGATGCTCATAGGGACCACAAAATATTGAGAACAATCACAAACAATGGCCCAGCATGGTGACAGGACATAGAATGCAAGGTGGAATAATGTGAGTCTTATAGAATGATCTGAAAGGCAGTGTGACATTATCCAGGGTACAATCTGGACTGCTCA
The DNA here is from genome assembly GCF_002925995.2 of Terrapene triunguis. NCBI lineage: Eukaryota > Metazoa > Chordata > Testudines > Emydidae > Terrapene > Terrapene triunguis. Next base: position 68,097,056 of record NW_020664419.1, on the reverse strand, counting down.
GTTCTCCAACCTGGGGTGCCATTCTCACTGCTCTGCTATAAGAGCCACCACTCCTGGTCTGCTCACACACAGCCTCTAGCATGTAAGTTACTTCCAATTATAGTGTATGAGTGCTATAGCACTGGAGAGCAATGCCGGCAAATCCCCCATCCTAGATTCCCCTCCCCCCCAAAATTTACATCTTGTCCAGGAGAGAGCTGGGCAGTACAATACAAGCTCATATAAAGTATGTCATTTTATTAATAGAAACTGATACGCACAAATCCTGTTATCCCAAATGGAGTTTCCCAAACACTTCAGTCCAAACACACTGGTTGAGATAACAATACAAACAAACTATAAAAGTTAAAGTGAGTTTTGTCAACAAAATCATGTTGACACTCAAAGTGCTATAATAAAATTTTTTATTGCATATTCACACTTGCTCCCTCTGTCGGCAGAGCGCGCCCACAGTTGAGGCACTATCATTGACAGTGTGAGCAATGCACTGTGGGTACCTATCCCACAGTCCAGCTCGACATCTTCTGCCGCTAGGTCTTGTGGGAAGGCAGAGCGGATTGTGGCGCAACTTGGAACTGGGCTCAATGACCCATGATGCATTGTTTTCTGTCCCAGCATTCCATGGGCTTATGGAATTTTTCAATGGCCCTTGTTTGCTGTGCACCCTGGCATCTTTGTGAGAAGGGATGGATCCTGCACTGCTCTCCTATGCTCTGCTAACTGTCATTAAGACATCGCGGATGGCAGTGCAGTTAATCATGAAGTTCCTAACTGAAGAAGACCCCAGTTGCCTGACATTCTAGGAGCAACTTTAGATTGCTTTTGGCATTCATGGAACAGCTGCAGACAGTGGACCATTGCTTTTGGGCTTGGGAAACAAGCATTGAATGGTGGGATCATATCGTTGTGCTGGTCTGGGATGATAAGTAGTGATTACATAGCTTTCAAATGCAGAAAGCCACCTTCCTGGAACTGTGTGCAGAGCTTGCCCCAGAACCATGGTGCAAGGACACCAGAATGAGAGCTGCCCTATCGGTAGAAAATCGCATGGCAATCGCTGTGTGGAAGCTGGTGACTCCAGACTGCTACCGGTCGGTCACAAATCAATTTGGAGTTGGGAAGTCGACCTTTGGGGCTGCATTAATGCAAGTGTGCAGGGCAATTAATCGTATCCTGTTACAAAGGACCATGACTCTGTGAAATAGTGGATGGCTTTGCAGAAATGGGTTTCCCTAACTATGGAGGGGCACATGTTTCAATTTTGGCAGGAGACCACCTTGCGATGGAGTACATCAATAGGAAGGGGTACTTCTCCATGGTGTTGCAGGCGCTTGTGGATTACCGTGGGCATTTCACATCAAAGCGGGGTGGTCCAGGAAGGTGCATGACACACTCATATTCAGGAACACCGGCCTGTATAGAAAGCTACAAGTGGGGACTTTCTTTCCAGACCAGAAGATTACAGTGGGGGATGTTGAAATGCCCATAGAGATCGTGGGAGACTCAGCATACCCCTTACAGCCGTGGCTCATAAAATCTTACACGGGAAACCTGGACAACAGTAAGGAGCAGTTCAACAACAGGCTGAGTAGATGCCGGATGACAGTAGAATGTGCCTTTGGCAGATTAAAGGTGCGCTGGTGATGCCTTTATGGCAGGTTAGACCTCAATGAGGATAATATTCCCATGGTCATAGCCGTGTGTTGTATGTTGCATAATCTTTGTGAAGCTAAGGATGCTCAGGAGTGGAGTGTTGAGGCAGACTGCTTGGCTGCTGATTTTGAGCAGCCAGGTATTAGGGCTATCAGAGGGGTCTGGGGGGGGCAATTTGAATCAGGAAAGCTTTGAGACAACACTTTGAAAATGAGAACCAGTAATGTATATCTCTGTGATTGGTGCTACAATGTTACTTTACATGTAGTTTTCCTAGGAAGCAATGGTGAAATTTGGGGCCTTACATTCGAGTAAGGAAATGATTGAACTGCCTGTGTATGTATTGGTAGTGCCTGCTATCTTAATTTGTAGGATACAAATAAAGATGAGTTACCATTCAAAAACTTTGCTTTTATTGCCCAAGAAACAACACACACATACACACAGACACTTGGTGGGGAAAGGAGGTGCCAGGGAAGGGCAGACTTTCAGAGTTGTGTGTAGGTCCAGCTATCATTGTGAAAGTTGTCCGAGGGGTGGAGTGAAGCAGAAACCGAGAAGTCGCAGAAAGTGGACAGGACTGTGTGGGTGGAGTTTGGGGGGGGGGGAAGAGGGGCACGGAAGAGTTCTGAATGTGCTGTAGGGGAGGGTGGGCATGCACCTGCTCAGTCAGCAGCATTAAGGACTTCAGCATCTGTGTTTGCTCCTCCATGACTTTAATCATCCGCTCAGTAGCATCCTTAACAAACTCCTGATTTTTCTTTTCTGTCCTGCCTTTCAGCTTCCCTCTATTCCTTGCGTTCCCTTTTCTCTGCATTGGCGAAATTCAGTACCTCCTGGAAAATGTCTTCTTTGCTCCACCTTGGGTGCTTTCTTATCTGTTGGAGACGCTCGCTGGGTGTTCCTCGAATCCACATCTGCCGAAGCAGAAGGAACAATGCACAGAAGCATGATTAAGTTCATGCACAGCATTGAAACATTTCAGTAAAATACACCTCTGGTAACATAACAAATCACTTTCTCACTGACCCTTGGCAAGCACACATCTCCGTGAACACCCAAAGCATGGTGAGTGTGCTGGGGGGGGGCGCTCTATATAGGGGGGAAAGAGCACTCTGCAAGGGTTGCAGTGCAGCCGACTAGGGGGAAATTGTAAAATTCTCCCACACTTTTCTACAGGTGGGGGTCATTGTAGCAGATATCTCACTACTGAGGGTAAGCAGGGAAGTGAGGGTACATTTACTACATGCTTGTGGCTTCTGCCCTGGTCCCTATGCTGCTCGCCTGTGTGCCGCTTTGGTCCCTGCACAAGTGATTGCTGAATGGGCAAGGGAAAGTTTCCTACAATGCGGGAAGGAACCAAGCAGCTCTGCCAAGGAACCTTCAGCAGAGGATTGCCGAGTACCTCCAGGAAACTTTCCTAGAGATCTCTCTGGAGGATTCCTGTGAGATCTCGGTGTGCCTCAACACCCTGCTCCACTGCACTGATTAGCTGCAAAGGGAAATATCCAGCACGCAGAAACACAGCCAGCCTTGTACATTTTTGTACCCTGAACCCATCTCCGCACCACACAAACCACAGCCACTTACCAGGCATCTCCTCTCCTGCTTCTTGCTCACCAGAGAGCAACTGCTGAGACTGGCTAGACACCTCCGGAGGGGTGAACAGTTCCTGGCTGCCTGCCCCACTGGGTGACCTCACCAGGAGTGCCACATCATCGTCTAACTCCACCTCTTTATCAATGACTTCATCCTCCGGGTTAGATCCTCTTTCTGCTGCCTCCAGCCTGCCAAAGTATTCACAGGGTTCTTGGCGGTGGAGATGGGGTCGCCACCCAGGATAGCTTCCAGCTCCTCATAGAACCGGCAGGTCTTAGGTGCAGCATCGGAAGGACAGTTTGTCTCCCTCGCCTTATGGTACACCTGCCTTTATCTTCACTCTGCACTGCAGTGTATCCTGATCATAGCCCTTTTCACACAAGCCTTGAGAAATCTGCCCGTAGGTATCAAAATTCCTCATGGAACTGGGACTGCACAGTCTCCTCTCCCCATATACTGAGCAAATCCAGCAGCTGCACAGTGGTCCAAGTGGGAGAGCGTTTGCTGCAATAAGCTGCCATGGTCACCCAGGAAGATGCAATGAAACCTCTCAATGCCACGCCAACAGGAAATGGAATTTCAAAAATTTCTGGGGCTTCTAAGCGGGAGGGGCAGATAGTTGTTTATCTGGCTGCAGGGCAGTGGAGTTCAAACTGCTCACCAGAGTGGTCAGGATGGGCATTGTGGGACACCTCCTGGAAGTCAATTAAAGCAATAAAATCAAGCGCGGTGTCTACACTAGCACTTTGTCGACAAAAATGTTGCGCAAAAAGCCTCGTGTGTCTCGTCAGGATGGTTTTATTTTGTCGTCAAAACAAGACATTTTTGATGGCAAAACTCTGTAGTGTAGACAAGGCCTTACTGGACCTAGCCCGGCCCTGATTGGCTGCTGGTCTGCACAGCCTCTCTGGCCTGGTTCAGCCCTTCGTCTCAGGGGGTGGGGCACCCCCCCCCACTGAATTATTAACTAAATGTTTGTAAATATAAGCAGTCCCATATTACAGAAGGAAATTTGACCCTTAGCCTTTCTAAGGATCAGATTTCTAAAAGTAGCCTTGAATTTTAGATGCCTTAGTTTTGGATGCCCATCTGTAGATACCTAAGGCTTTATTATAAATGGTGCTCTTACTGACTCCTTTTTGAGTTGGGGTACTCAATACTTCTGAAAATTCAGGCCCTTAGAAACTTAGATTTCAGAGACAGCAAACTTCAGCTTATTGTCAATAACCATTTCTTCTGGAATGCCAGAACAAGAAAAGACGCTTTAACTTTCCTAGATTTGTAGATGTTAGTCACAGGAAATAGTGGCTTCTGGATACCGTATGTCTCTGTTCTGTACACAGGTCTGGTGTTATTCTTTCCCGAGGCCTAACAGCTAGTACCGTGGGTAAGAGCTTTGAGCTGTGTGCGAAGCTAAGTGGGCAAGAGCGGAGAGAAGGAGGGCAGAAGGAGGCTGCCGCTAGAGGGTCCCATCTGGGTCCCCTCACTTCCCCCCCTTGCATTGCCCCTGGCCCCCGAGGAGAGGGGCCAAGACAGACCGTGACCCACCCCTGAGACGAGAGGCTAGCCTCTAGGGTTGTGGTTGGCCATCGAGGCAGGGGCAAACAGAGACTCCTGTTAACAACCCCCCCCGCCCTCCCCCCCGGAAGGGGGTGAGACCAGAGTAGTGGGCAGTGCCGGAGGCAGTGTCCTGAAGCGGCACGGGCCGAGGGATGTGCTGGCCGCGGCTTCCCTCAGCCCCCATTGGCCTGGAGCAGTGAAACGCGGCCAGTGGGAGCTGCGATCGGCCAAACCTGTGGACATGGCAGGTAAACAAACTGGCCCGGCCCGCCAGGTTGCTTACCCTGGCGAGCTGCGTGCCAAAGGTTGCTCATCCCTGTACTACAGTAATACAAATAGACTGACTTTTGAAGGCACACCATTTTCGTCTCTTCCTGGAGAAGCTTTTTCAAAATTCTTATGTGCACTTTGTCACACGATAATGACACTGTTTTACGTGTGCAAAACTTCATATGAAAAGGATCTCTCAAATTTTCAAATGGCTTGTTGATGCTCTAATCTTTTAGGAGTAATCAGTTGTTTTGTGTAAATCATGCAAAAACTGGTGGGGGGGAATAATTTTGTGTTTCAAAAAAAAAAAAAAAAAAAAAAAACAAAAAATTTTTGTTAAAAAAAAAAAAAAAAAAAAAAAGTCCCATTACCACTCTCTCAGGGATTGAGGAGCCACAAAATCTTGCTGGGGTTCTATAGGACCACCACCAGTGATGGTTGCAGCAGGGATTATTAGTGTAAAATAGATAACTAGCTAGGTGCTAAGTAGTTATGTATTCTGTTGACCTTTAATTAATTTACTCTGGTTATCTGACTCACTTTGTACCTAACCCCAATAGCTAACAAATTGGCACCCCGGATGGGATATGAATAGCCCATATCAATCAAACCACTTAACAGAGACTGCAGCCCGGTTAGCAGTAATAGGTGATAGCAGTATAGAGATAAGACTCTGATGGCTAACAGTCTAGGGTGTACAGCATATGCTAGCAGCAAGGCTGTGTAATTGTTTAAAGACTGATTATAGCAGAACACTTTTATAGATGAAACCTCTATAATGCTGACAGAAAATAAAGAACCGCTCAAGCATTTTTTAAAATTTAATATGTAATGGAATATGGACGTGCTTCAGTTTTGCTGGACACGCCACAAAAAGGATCCATGGAGTTATATTTATAAGTGGTATAGGCAAGATAAGACAAAGGTAAGAAAGGAAAGGAGAATCAAAAGCAGTTCAGGGGCTTCCATATGGCCTGCATGGCCCTTAATAAGATAGTACAGATGAGTAAGGAAATAAAAGAATTAAAGGAAGGATTAAAACTAGAAGAACAAAATAAAGATTTTTTAAAAAAGTATTGAGTGTAAGTACCCTCAAATCTCTTGCTCATAGTTTAGAAGAAATAAAAGGGATACTAGGAAGATATCAAAATAGATGTAACCAGGAGAAAGGTGAAAAGATAGGAAGGCAAAGAGAGGGTGAGAACCTACCTTTGCCTGCCTCCCCATCCTCACTACCTCAGTCTTTCCAGCCTTGACCTCCCTCCTCTCGTACATTCTATTTTTTACAGACCGTTCCAGTACTTTCTCTTTTTGACCCATCTCTCTTCCTCTCTCTCCTATACCCCCACGCTTGGCTCAATATGCTGAACTTACTGCTGTGGCTTGTGTATTGTAATGGTTCACTCCTTCTTCACCCCCCTTTCTTTTTTTCTCTGATTCTGAATGGGTTTGTAATGCCCTTATGGAATTCTTTCCTTTCTGGCAATCTCATAAGTTTACTTCTGCAGGCTCCCCACTAGCTTATGCATCCCTATTATCTTATTGTCTTTCTTGCCTGTGCCCTCCACTTCCTTCATTCTGAAGGTTAAAAATCATAGTGAAATGGAGCACTTTTAGTATGAAAAGTCTGTAGCTCACTTTCTTACTAAACAGGTGCCCAATGGGAGGTGGGGAGGAGGCATGATGGACTGTCCTCACATAAGATTCTGAGTGCTACAGCGACCATACCTGATTTGCAAGCACTGCAGAAGCAGAATGCAGTGTTGTCAGAAGCAATAAAACAGGTGCAGGCAGGGAAGGAATTGTCACAGGACTTGCCCTTAAAACCAAAATTAACCTTCGTAATGGAGAGTTGCTTAGTCACGTATAGAGGGAATAAGGAAGCAGTATGGGTGGTGCCAGAGCAAATTTTGTAAAGATCTGATTTATATTTGGTACATGATATTCTCTCAGGAGGATATCAAGGGGAACTGACAAAACGGTGCAAAAATTGAAAACTAGGTTGGTGGCCAGGTCTAAGAAGTGTGAAACAGTACTGTGACAATTGCTTAATATGTGCAACAAAGTAAGTTTTTAAAAAGGTGAATAAAATGCCTCTGTTAATTCAAAGTGCACAGGCTAAAGACACTTCCTTTGCTGTATCTCTATAGGTATTGGACCAGGACACCACCATATTTGATAATTGGGCAGCTGTCCATTCTCCGGGTTACTTGGAAGGAGACATCTACAAGAAGCATCTGGAGCTACCACAGCTATTGGTATTTCATCTAGCAATCAAATCTGGAGGATACCACATATGGCCTGCTGCTCTACAAACGAATATTGGCATGTGTCAGTGTGACATCCTTGGCACCACAACTCGTGTCTGTTGCCATCAGACTCATGTGTTGGCACCAGGGGGCTACTACCCCTGAATGGATCTTTAATGGCTCCCAGTGGAGCAGATTACTGTCATACCAGTGAAAAAGATCCACAGTAATTAACTTGCATACACTGCAGTTTATTCGAGAAGGAATTACACAAATGGTAAAGGGTTACATTAAGCACATAACTCCTATGTTAGACATTAAAGAACTATACATTCCTCTTAGCGAACCTCTCTTTCACAAACATACACAAACAGGTCCTGTGCTAGCCTCATACACTTCCTGCTTGGCAAATAGAGAAGGTGGTTACCAATTCTATGGATGACTTTTCCTCTCCAGGTCTGGTCTCCTCAGCCCTCTGGTCTGTCTCTGATTCCTTCGTGGCAAGGCCTTGGCTGCCTGGAAACCCCTCTGGCTCACAATCCTACTTGAGCCCACGGAGCAGAATTTTGGCTACTCTGTGTAGTAGCATTGCTTCTTTAAGTGTTAATTAAGGAATCCCCCCCCCCCAACAGTAACTGAATTTGCTTGATTTTTATACTCTTTTTCCTCAAAGGCATCACATGTTTTAAAAGCATGCTCAGTGGGCATCTGGCTACTAATTTTTACCTAATAAATACTTTAGGAGGAGACTGCAGAGTGCTGCCAACTGAATATTACCCCACATTCACTCCCTTATCAATCTTTCACTTCAGCCCCTTGCGTGATGTCCTTCAACAGGGTCGAGATTCCCTGGTCAGCCCATGCTCCACTCATGATGTTCTACACATGTTGTTTGCTTTCAAGTGGACATATTTGCTGACCCAAAGATCAGTATTAATCATACACGCAGCATGGAGCCAGTCAGTTTCACCTCTGCCATCTGCCTGATGCTAAGAGAAGGATTTTGCTCCCAGAATCCTCTTTCACAGTTCAGTCATGTCATGCCATGTTTTCATCATTCATTCGGTATGGCCACACCAATTCAGCATCATCCCAACAAGATGGCTCAACAAGTGAAATAGCTGCTACTGCTTCTTGCCTTACGAAGCTCAGCAAGTGGCGATGTCCAGAAGTAAGGGTGACCTGCAATATAAATGGACAATAATATGTTGTAACTAATTATGAAAAAAGTCACTACTCCAGATTTGTTTCACTCCTCCTGCATGCAGCATTATGGGTTTAAACCATGATTATGCTCATTCCAATTCATCACAATTAATTCATTATTCAAAGTGAGCTCAAACACCAAGATGAAGTTGAGAAATGCATACCAGTTTCTAATTTACACATTGATCCACTAACCTTTAAATGTTTTAAAAAAAATATTAGATCTAAAGAACACCCGTTCAGATTAGCAATGACCTGCGCAAAACAAAATTCTGGATGGCAGACATGATGGTGACTTAGAAATACTTATTTCTAATACATGAATGGAGGTTACTTTTAAGGGTGTGATTGTTTAACACATAGTATTGATTTTTGTATTGTCACTTATGCATTTTGCTCAAACATATGTTGCACTTTGGATGCTTTGACATCAGCTACATACAGTAGATTCTGCTTCATAGCAATCCTGATACTAGCAACATCCACTTAATGGCAACATTTTCCTGGGAACCAGTCCCATCCTATGAATATCAATGGAATATGCCTTGTGGGGCTACAGCCAGAGAAGCCTGCCTGCAGCCAATCCTAATGCTTCTGTCTAGGGCTGCACCCTAGCAAACCTGCCAACATACTGGAGATAAGGGGTGGGGCTGGGAGGGGAGGCAGTGGGCAAGGCAGTAGCAGGGAAGAGGGCTGCAGTCCAGATGTCGGAGCTCTCTCTGCACTCTCCTGGCTGTGCCCTGGTGGAGGACTGCACACAAGGAAGGAAACACTGGGACATGATGAGCCCCAAACTCCACAGAGCAGGGAGAGGTACGGTGCAGCCCCATAGGCTCACAGCACCCTTGCTTTCCATAGAAAGCCCTGGCAGCCAGGCTGCAGCCCCCTTTCCCACTGCTGCCCTGCTTGCAGGCAAGTTTGCAAGGCTGCAGCCAGGGAAGGCATGTCCCAGCATTTCCTTCCCTGGCTGCTGCCTTGCAAGCTTGTTTTCCACTTATTAGTAACTGCTAAATAATGGCAACTTTTTGCTGGCAACAGAGGGATTGCTAATAAGCTGAATCTACTGTATATGCATTTTTCACAGGTGCCATTCTGATGCTGTGATCAAGGTGACAAAGTGGGAACTAGTAGTTAAATTGTCTGTCCTTTGTATAGGCAGAATTTGTCAGAAACAAGGTGTATGTTTTGTTTAGATCAACTCACCAGGACATCTGAGCAAATGGAGTTGATGTGGGAAGTGACCACAATTTGTGTGGCAAGACTGAAGATCAAACTCCAGAAACACTGCCCAAAAAGTAGCAAGAAAATTGACAGCAAAAGGCTAGCAGACAAAACATTACAGCAGCGATTTTTCAAAATGATTTGATTTCAGGACTTAGAGCCACACCATGAAGTCAACATTAACATGACCTGGCCCTTCGTGTGTCTCAGTATCACAGATGCTGCAATAACTGTAGTTTGGTTTCCAAACTAACAAATCTAAAGTCTGGATAAGTGAGGATACGTGGAACTGTGTGAAAGAAAGGAAACCTGTGACCTCGGAGCACCCAAATGCAAAATGGCAAGGGTTTTCCTGGTATGTAACAGTAAAACTCAGGTAGCCTGACTAGCTCATTACACCTCACACACTTTTATTTAAAAGGTGTCATGTAATAAATCATTTGAAAACTAATAACACTCTGGTCATTAATCACTGTGAAATGTCTGTAACAACACTGTAGGTGAAACTATGGATACTCTGATATGTTTTGGAGACTAAAGAAAGGAGGCGAAATTTTTCCCCAGAGAAAAGGGAAGACAAACACCTGTTTCAATGGCAAACTGAGTCAGGTGTGACCAGAGACCTGGACAATGGACTATTCATTTGCAGGAGATTGCAGGAAGGGCATTTGCATTGTAAAATCACAGGAGACTGTGAAATCACTATGGCTTCAGGTCCCTGGAGTACTCAGGGAGCAGAGCCAAGCTGAGCCCCTCAGGAGTGCTTCCTGACTCTGAAGTCAAAGATAACCTTTGGGGAATATAAGGAACTGTTGAAAGACTTTGAGGGTATCCATCTCTTGAGTGAACAAAGAAACCAGCATTTTGTTGTTGTAAGGGTGGATCTTGGCTGGAACAGCCAGTCAAGCTGGAGAAATTGTTGTGAATAGGGAAACCATGCTGAACAAGAATAATAGCTGATTAAGTTTTAGTCTTAGGAGAGTGTTTTACTTTTGTTTAACCATTTCTATCTTTATTCCTCCTTCTTGGTATCACTTAGCCTATGTCCTCCTGTTAATAAACTTGTTTTTACTATAAACTAGTTCAGTGCTGTGCTTTAAATAAGTGTTAGATTGAGCTGAAATGTATTGACTTGTTAAAAGGCACAGTGAATGTAAATTGATAGGGGCTGTGTACTGCAGAGAGACATCTCTGAGGAGCTTGGGGGCTGGAATTCACTGATTGTTACCTGCAAGGCAAGGTTATAACTTGTAGAGTCAAGGAGTTTGCTGGTAAGGAGGACAGACTGGTATGGCAGGAAGCTGACACAGTCTAATCACCAGCATAGCTCACTCTTGCTGAGGCAAAGAGGTAACACCCAGAGCTGCGAGCCACTATCCTCAGCAGCATGTGATACCAGCCAAGGCCAATATTTTTCTCAAAAACACCTACAGAAAAAGCAATCACAAAAAATCTGTATAAAACACAGGACAAAGCAATAAAAAGCAGTGCAAGAAGAGATGAGGGGAAGAATGGATAACATCAAAGGAGCTGAAGCAGCTGCTGAAAGAGGTGATAGAACTTTGTTGAGTAGATAGCTTTTTACTAACTGGCAAGTTTACATCAGCTGGCAGGCCTGTTACAGATAAACAAGGAAAGGCCTTAGTAACAGAATGAATAATGATCCGCAGAGCATTTTCAACACTCCTAGAAACTATTGGCTAAATTAGACACACAACTAGATGTGACATCTCTTATCACAAACAAAAGTGAGAGACACAATAAAGCGAACCTAGGAAAGCTGAAGTTGCAAGCCACTGGGAAAATGTTGAAAGCTTGCGATGAGACCATTGATGTAATCCCCAAACTTTTCAAATTATGGGACCAGGAAGAGCCTCTAGAACAATGAAAAAATGGGATATATAAAAATACCAGAGATGTGACCTAAACAACTGCAATGATCTGGGGAGCTGTTACACTCCTTTCAGTGTTAAGCAAAGTCTTCTGCAGTATCATCTTAGCTTTACCTTAAAAGCTTCCTTTATTCTACCTAAGTGAAGAGCAGGCTGAATTTCAACCTGGAAGATCACATCTAAGAGGTTTTCAACTAACCATAATAATCAAAGACAGCATTAAATGCATAAGCACCGACTCCATCGGTGCTCCAGGACTGGAGCACCCATGGAAAAAAAATAGTGGGTATTTAGCACCTAACAGTAGCCAGCTCGCTCCCTCCCTCCTTCCTCTCCAGGGCCTCCCCCACCCCCTGCTAAGATCAGCTGTTCTGCGGCATGTAGGAAGTGCTGGGGGGAAGGGGAGGAGCAGGGACATTCGGGGAGGGGGAAGAGCTGAGCAGAAAGAGGTGGAGCGGGGGTGGGAAGAGGTGAGGTGGGGCTTTGGAGGAAGGGGTGGAGTGGGGACATTGATTTTTGTTATGAGTGTAGATGGATCACAAGGCATCACAAGGTTTAACAGTATATGAAATTTTTAAATTTTGCTGATGACATAGCTCTTCTAAGTGATAGTTCAACATGCAAGCAAAGACCAAAAGATTGTCCAGCATTGCAAAAGAGGGGTTAATAATTAGTTATGAAAAAAATAAATCTAATGAGAACCCAAGCAACTCCTAACTTGAGCATTATGTTAGAAGCAGCGGAATAAAAGAGGTGAATCAATTCACATACTTTAGTAGTAATATGCAAGCTAATGGGAGTTATCCAGAGGGAATGATTTCATGAATTAGCAAGAGGCAGGTGCATCCACCAGCTTAAACAAGATTTGGTCATTGAAAATCTACAACTGAAAGACCAAACAACAAATCTTTTAACTCACATGTTGTTTCCACTTTAATATAGGGATGTGAAAGCTGGAAATCCACCAATTTTATAGACATCTAAATGCCTTCCAAGTATTAAATGGAATTAATTTATAATAAATGCCAAGAGTCAGAGTACAACACCACTTGTCTCCAAAGTTATGCAGAAGAGAAAATCAACATTGCTGGTGTAACGCCAACAGACCCCGGTCAGCGGCGGGCAAGATTGAACTGGGGCCCTTTGGAGCTTAGTGCATGAGTCTCTACCGCATGAGCTAAAAGCCATCTGGCTGCTAGCTAAGGTTGTAGAGCGCACATGTGTGTTTTCTCTATCTCCTCCCACCGCAAGACCACACCCAGGAGGTGTGTGGGGTACATCATAACTAAGCCAGAATGTCTGCCTTGGTAGGCATGCCATTGAGCAGCTGCAGGAACACTGTAAAAGAGGCCAACCGAAAGCATCCTTCAGTTGGACAGTACTTAGAGAATGAAAACTCATGGGACTTAACACAGAACATGAGTGGCCCAGGACAGATAGGGTTGGTGAAGCCTTATTCATGCTCTAAGGGACAATTGGTATAGAAAGGATTCAAATTCCATACAAAATGTAACTGGGAAGATCATGAACTTACCCTGTCAATCTGACCATTTCTCTCTCTTCCTTGAATCCTACCATTGGCTCTTTCTTCCCCACGGCATCAAGTTCAAACTTTGTCTCCACCTTGAAGGCCTTGGATAAATCTGCCCCACCCTACTGATGTAGCCTTGTATTGCATTGTTCCATTGCACAATCAGTTCTTTCACAACCATCTCCATGATTTCTTCCATATGACTCCTGCAACTGCTTGCACTCCCTCAACCCTCCTAACAGCTTCTCCCAGCTATTTTTATATCCAACTCCTGTCCTTCCTTACTGCCCCTTGGTTTAAGAATATTTAATTCTGTGCATTAAGGGCTCCAATTCAGCATAATCTTTAAGGACATTCTTAGATTTAAGCACATACTTAAAGTCGGCTGAAGTCAGTGAACATGTTTCAAAGAGTTTAAGATTAAGCATGTGCTTAAGGGATTTGCTGAATCATGGCCACAAATCCTTTCTTATTACACTGATCTACAATTTTTGAGAAGTCGTCTGCTTCAGAGATAAAATGTGCTATTTATTATGTATTTTGATGTGCTGAATTCAAATATGACAATTAAAACAACTGATTGGCTACTGTTTAAGATATTTAAGTTTTTACATTTTATGTCTATGTATATTGTGTAGATAGTAGAGTTTTAATCATAAATTGTAAACCTAGGTCTTTTCATGTGTTTATGGTTGCTTTACATGATAATATTTCACCTGTCCTGTTTATGTAACACTTTAAAAATCAGCAAAAGGGTTATATAAATAAAATTTATTATGAAACAAAAGGCAAAAAACTATTATGTACATAGTTTAGTCCTATTCAGTGTCTACTCGGCGCTTCTTGGCTTGTCTCTTGTATTCATTAAATGGAGCATCTCTTGTCACTGTCCAACAATAGTCTGCAAGCATTGATGGGCTCCATTTGCCCTGATAGCGTTTCTCCATTTTTGCAATGTCCTGGTGAAATCGCTCGCCGTGCTCGTCGCTCACTGCTCCGCAGTTCGGTGGAAAAAAATCTAGATGAGAGTGCAAAAAATGTATCTTTAGTGACATGTTGCAACCAAGGCTTTTGTATGCCTTGAGAAGGTGTTCCACCAACAACCTGTAGTTGTCTGCCTTGTTGTTTCCGAGAAAATTTATTGCCACTAACTGGAAGGCTTTCCATGCCTTCTTTTCCTTGCCACGCAGTGCATGGTCAAATGCATCATCTCGAAGAAGTTCACGAATCTGAGGACCAACAAAGACACCTTCCTTTATCTTAGCTTCACTTAACCTTGGAAATTTTCCATGGAGGTACTTGAAAGCTGCTTGTGTTTTGTTAATGGCCTTGACAAAGTTCTTCATCAGACCCAGCTTGATGTGTAAGGGTGGTAACAAAATCTTCCTTGATTCAACAAGTGGTGGATGCTGAACACTTTTCCTCCCAGGCTCCAATGACTGTCAGAGTGGCCAATCTTTCTTGATGTAGTGGGAATCTCTTGCATGACTATCCCATTCGCAGAGAAAACAGCAGTACTTTGTGTATCCAGTCTGCAGACCAAGCAAGAGAGCAACAACCTTCAAATCGCCACAGAGCTGCCACTGATGTTGGTCATAGTTTATGCACCTCAAAAGTTGTTTCATGTTGTCCTAGGTTTCCTTCATATGGACTGCATGACCAACTGGAATTGATGGCAAAACATTGCCATTATGCAGTAAAACAGCTTTAAGACTCGTCTTCGATGAATCAATGAACAGTCTCCACTCATCTGGATCGTGAACGATGTTGAGGGCTGCCATCACACCATCGATGTTGTTGCAGGCTACAAGATCACCTTCCATGAAGAAGAATGGGACAAGATCCTTTTGACAGTCACAGAACATGGAAACCCTAACATCACCTGCCAGGAGATTCCACTGCTGTAGTCTGGAGCCCAACAGCTCTGCCTTACTCTTGGGTAGTTCCAAATCCCTGACAAGGTCATTCAGTTCACCTTGTGTTATGAGGTGTGGTTCAGAGGAGGAGGATGGGAGAAAATGTGGGTCCTGTGACATTGATGGTTCAGGACCAGAAGTTTCATCCTCTTCCTCATCTGACTCAAGTGAGAATGATTCTGGTGCATCAGGAACCGGCAGTCCTTCTCCGTGGGGTACTGGGCGTATAGCCGATGGAATGTTTGGATAATGCACAGTCCACTTTTTCTTCTTTGACACACCTTTCCCAACTGGAGGCACCATGCAGAAGTAACAATTGCTGGTCTGATCTGTTGGCTCTCTCCAAATCATTGAACAGGAAAAGGAAATCTATGCCTTTTGCAGTGCCAACCACTGGCGAAGATTTGTTGCACAAGTGTTGCAGCATATGTATGGGGCCCACCTCTTGTCCTGATCTCCAATTTTGCAGCCAAAATAAAGGTGACCATAGTGGTTATACTGCGCTTTTGTGATGCAAAAGTCACTTCACCACAAACATAGCAGAAGTTATTTGCACTGTTCACACAAGTACGAGGCATCTCTGCTCACTTTGGCTAAACAGAAATGTGTCCCTTTGCAAAATCAAACACTGACAAATAAGAGAGCATGACACTGTATGATTTCTAGAGCTGATATAGGGCAATTTGTTCAGCAGAGTGATGTAAGCTCGTTATGATTGCATCATCTATGACTTCTAGGAATAACATGATGCAATTCATATCATGTATGACGCAATACCAGCTTCAGATTGCATCATTCATTGTTTTGCCTAAAAAGCAAGTACTGTCCAAACTCAGTCATAGATTTATTCATAGATCCAGTCAAAGATGTATTTTAGTCATTTCTGGTTTAAATTGAGATCCCTTCCCTTTATAACTCACTTATCCTCCGCCATTCCCAAGTCAAGGGTCGTATATACTGACCCAATAGCATATCTTGAAAACTAGAGCCAATCAACAATTTTAAGCATCATTTTCATTCTCAGTGACCCAGAATTAGTAAAGTTTGACTACATTTATTTCAGAAGCATTTTGGCTGTAGAGCAGTGTTACACACTTATAAAATTCAGGCCTTCATCTGATTTTCCCCATAATATCTGTACTGCTTCAGAATTGTGCCAGAGTATCATTTCTGAACTACATAGCATGAGTCTGATTGGGTCCTGATGCTGCAAACATGCATGTGTGAACTCTACTCACATCAGTGAAGTTACTAATGTAGATGGGTATTTGGAGGATTGGGTCCCTAGATTGTAAGATCAGTGGGGTAGGAACCATGCCTTTTGGGTTGTTGTTGTTGTTTTTTAACAGAAGCAAGTACACTGTGAACTTTCAGTAAATATAGGACTTCTTGTATTGGCAAAAAGAACATAAAATTAGGACAGTTTCCTGGATGCTGCTGTCAGGGCAAAGCAGTATGCAGTTATCCATCTTGATTAACTCAGTTGCTTCTTAAAGCTTGAGGAAAGGGATGTTTGAGATTTTGATATGGTCTGTGGAATTCATCACCTGACATGTGATTTTGTGAGGGACCATGTGAGGGTTTACGCCTCTCCTTACAGGGCAGCACAGCCTAGTGGCCAGAGTTCATAGGATAAACCCTTGTCGCAGGGCAGCACGGCCTAGTGGCCAGAGTCCATGTAAGCACCCCTGGTTGCAGGGCAGCACAGCCTAATGGCCAGAGTCCATGTAAGCACCCCTGGTTGCAGGGCCGTAGGACCTTACTACTGGCTCAGCGAGGGGGTCCTACCAAAACACGCTGAGGCTTACCGGGGTCAAGGTACCAGTCCGTCATCTCCCCCGGGTCGCTCCCTACCGGCTTGGGAGTTGGGGTCTTCCACAGATCCCAGGGTTCTCCGCGAGTCTCCGGATCCATCGCCTCCTCTGGTTCCTCCTGCAGTAGGGGTTCATGCCAGCCTGTAGAAGCCTCTGTTCCTGGCAGCTTCAAGAGCATCGGCTGGTCCTCTGCAGGAGCTTCCCAGTTAGGTCCTTCTCCTGCGGCCGCCAGCCCTGACTGAGCTGAGTTCCCTCCTTTTATACTCAGTGAGCATCTGAAGCATGCCCAGTACCAACGGGGCGGGACTTCCTCTGTCAGAGCTACTGGTCTGACACTGCTGGGGCTAGTGCGGGGCGGGGCTGCCCCGTCACAGACCAGTAGGAAGCAGAAGTCTTTATAGATCTTGGCAACTACAAAAGCTATCCCAGCACCCCCCCCCCCCACTTTGGTAAAGAATGATTTTTTCCCTTGCCAATTTATAATAGTAATAATGATATGACATCCATTTGGTGTCAGCACAATTTAAATTGGGCTCCACATTTGGCCTGGCTGACTTGAGTTCCACAAAGACACCAGTAGTGATAAGTGGCATGTTAGGGTTACTGCTTTGCCAATGATAGCTATACTACTGATTTGAGTCCAACAGCAGAGCTGTGTGATGAAACCAGATGAGGTTCACAATCTTAAAAGTAAGGTTCGCAAAACTGAGTCTGGGCTGGTTTATAGTGAGGAATGTAAGCCATGTGACAGTCAATGGGTTTTCCTGGATTTGCTAAATTCTGTCTGGTTTCATGACAGTTTTTGTTGAATTTCCTTTGAATTTTTAAGTCCCTGAAAAGCAAAATTGGAAACTAAGTTGACATTAAACACGGGCCTCTGCTTTTTGTACAATTCTCAATAGGCTAAGACCTGAGGAACTGTGTAGGAAATAACTTTAGTTCTGTGGTGAGGGTACCCCATGTTCATTAAATGGATCCCATAGCTTCATATATGAGCCTGAGATAACCTTGTTTTTTTCCACAGTAGCCCCAGATCCCTTCCACAATATTTAGAGAGTCAGGAATTAACTCCAGAGCAAACAGTTGCTTTGCTCAGCAATAAACACTTTTATCTGGGCAGAGGCAAAATCTCAGTATAAGGGACTGTTCAGGCATGCCTATGAGGACTCTCAAATACCTTTCTACACTTCAATGTACTGAGTCTCTCTAATATCTAGACATACAGATTAATACTCTCTAGCCCCATTAAGAGTCCAAAGGGCACGCAATTCCAGTCTCTTAGGCCCAGATCCACAATGGAATTTAGCAGGGCCATAGCATAGCTATATTGGTACAGTTGTGCCAGGGCCCAAGAAGCTATGGGTGCCCAATCAGGAGAGGCCACTCTACCTTAAGCACCATTGTAATTATGTTCTAATTTTCCAAGATGATAAATCTAAGTGAAATTTCCAATTTTTGAGAAGGAGCCCCAATCTATTTTTGTTCCAGGGCCCTCTAGGGCCTTGCCAGGTCCTTGGTATTTAGGCTCCTAATTTCCATTAACTTCAACTGAAGTCAGTGGAAGTTAGGAGCCTAAATACCTTGTATGGGTTTAGGCCTTAGTCCTGAAACAAGGTACTTTCTGCCCTATGTGGTGCAAGCTTGGACAGGTGAGTATCAGTCTCTGCCTGGTTGCCTGGTGTCCACACCTGCGGTTGCCATGCTGGTCAGGGTTCCTCTGCTGCATCTGGGTTGGTCTTCCAGACAGGCTACAAATGTGCCCCAACCTGCTCCCTATGGCTATTCCCCTAACCCCGGTGATATTCAGGCCTCCTCCCAGTGATGGTCTTAAGCACATATTCTTGTGTAAGCTGGATGGCTCCTCTCTCCAGGCTCATTGCTGTGCCAGCCAATTGGCTGAGAACCAACCAGGTGGCCTGTAACCACCCTGTCCCTAAGAGCTCTGCAGGGCAGAGTTTCTTGCACTGAAGTGGCATTCCAATCCTCTCGTGATAAGTTGGCTGGCAGAAAAAAAACCTCCTGGGTGGGATTTCTTCCCAGTCCTTTAGCCATCTGTGGCTCTGGGGTCAGCTCACCTCTCTGCTGCTTCCTAATCAATCCAAGGCTTGTGGGGATAGGGCTGGTCCTTTGACACTGAGGCCCTGTGCATGCAGGACTCCACAGTCCTGACATCTACTTACAACTTAGGCACTAACACCCCACTTCATTTCGGTTCCAGAAAAACTACCCCCAATAGACAGAATTTCATGGACTGATAGAGAGAGACACCCCCACACCCACATCTGTGGGTAAAATTGTTTTCAAATACCATGAAGTAAATATTGACAAATCTCCTAACACTTCTCCCATAAGAATTGTTTCTTGCTTGTATGAATATATTGTAATTGTTTGGCTGCATGTTGCTATTCCCAGAAAACTGTCCAAATATCTGCTCATTTTAACCTCTTCTCCATCACATACTGCCCCTTGCACATGCTTTGGATTACAATTCCCTTGAGCTGCTTCTCATGTTTGTTGCACATCTCCTTTTTACCATTTGTCTTTCCTCCAAAGCAGCAGCAGCAGCACTTCTGCTGCCGTTTCCTTGGCTTAGAACCAATTCCCATTTCCTGCCAAGTGCCATAGATCCTACAAAGTGCTTGTTCTGCACTTGAAATTTTGCTACTTAATATAAAAGAGCAGAATTTGCTCTGGAGCTCTTCTATAAATAGAATAGAATTTTTCCAAGGTCTTGCACTAATTTGCCAAACTGATAATTTGTATTCTTGATAATTGACTTGAATCATAAAATGACACTTTCTCCTCTTCTACTAGAACAATAATCTATTAGTTTTTACACAATTTTTGTATAGTTATTTATATTCTGAAGGGGGGAAATATTTTCTTTTTATACACTAACACCCAATATTCTGTTCCCTTCCTCTTATGTTCAAACCTAATTAAAGCTGTGAAATAAACCAACAAAAAGTCTGGATACTGGAAGTTTAAGCCTGATAGAGCTGACCTTAAATCCTTTTTTAAAAAGGGGGAAAAAGTCTGTTTGCCAGATACCCTCAGAATACCTTAATAAAAACAGAGGTGTGTGTGAACTCTGAACTGTCTAAACAAAATAACTTGCTCACGTCTACACTGCTCCCAACAATACCCCAAAAAGAGTAATTTAAATTATGGTTTAGTGTCCTGAACAATTTTAATCTAACAACAGATCCATTTTAGATATATAAGTGTGGGAAAATAATAAAGCTTAACATTTATCAGTAAGGCTTTTAAAATAATGTAATTTAAGATCTCAACACACAATACTATAGGGCTGGTAAATGATATGGTAATTTTGCTATTCTGGGAGAAGGCGAGTGGGGATAGAAAATGTATAAAAATATTTGTTGCAAAAATAGTTGATTGCCATTGTGATTTAAATAAACATACTGAAAACTGTGCAAATGCTTAGGGTCAGATTTTCAAAAGGCTCAGCCTCCCTCTAGACAAATGGTATTTTTGCTTGTAATATTTGCAATTGCAGAATTGAATTCTAACTGCAATTTGCACCCCCAGTCCAAATACATGTACAAATCAGAGTAACTATTTTTAATTACCTATTTTTGTTTGAAGCAATGATGATCTATCAGATCTGCAACAACTACGCTGGATGGTTAAGGCACTAGTCTGGGAGTCAGGAGCCTGGGTTTGATATGTAGCACTGGCATAGACTTCCTTTGGAACATTATGTAAGACACTTAGGCTGGAATTTTCAAATGCTTATACATGCTTAAGGCAACTGTTGTGCTCTCCGGCTGGGACTCAGCACATGTTTAGATGCCTAGGTGATTTTTGGAATCTGTCTGCAGTTGTGCTGGGGTCTCACTTGTTTGGGTGCTGAGTGAACCAAGAAGACAGGGACAAAAGTTATGCAGGAACTCTGGAGTTAGCATACTTTCCATCAGTGCTTGGCATGCCATAGTGCATGTAAGCCAGATACCTTGGAGAGCTCCTAAGAGAGACAATGCTGCCGTCTGGAGTAGGAAACCCACTTGGGGAGGATGGCCGACCAACCTGAAGTTAGTGTAATGGTGTTTGTAGCAAGATTCCCTTGGTTTTGCCATGACTCCTGTATTCTTAGTAGATCAGCCATACCAATACTGTTCCAAAAAGGAGTTTGGTTTAATATGGAGTGAATAGAAAAGACCACTAATATCCAGACCGTACAGCTTTGCACAAGACCACATGTATTCATGACAATGGTAGAGGGCACATGCTAGCTAGTATTTTGCACCTCTCTCAGGAGACATAACTTATAAAGAACTTGGTTCTTCACCCATCGTAAACCTTCTAGCAGTTCTGAGAGCATCCTTGTGCGGTGCTTGAACAGCCAGAGAGCATTTGGTCTTCTCAAAAAGAGCTTCAGGAGTCTCTGCTTCAGAGTGGAGGCAATATGCCCCCAAAATGTTTAATAAACTGTTCCTGGTAAGTTGCATGGTTCATAACACAGCCATCAGATATACAATATCTTTTGCCTAGGGAGGCTGGTACTAATGATGACATGAACCCAACAAATCAGAGGGCTCAGGAAGAAGGGAAAGAAGGGCCTCGATAGCGAAACACAATGAACAGGATTTAGGAGGTGGTAGTAGACCTGGGGTGAAAAAGTCACTTTTACTGAGCCTAAGGGAACAGGGTGATAGCAAATGCTTTTTCAGGTAAACAATAAGGAAGAAATGAATAGGAAAAATAGTCATATTCTGATAAGATGTTAAATGTGCATATGTATTACAATAATTAACTCACAGCAATAGGTGCTGGTATTCTCAAGATGATCATGTTATTTAGAAAATATTGCTGGGAGGGAGGAAGGAGAGTAGGAGGAGGAAGGTATCAAGCCCCCTGATTTGATAAGGGCTCACTACAGATAAGTAGATATTAAGCATTTTTATACAGTTTACACACATGATAAATGCAGAGAGGTTTGGTGGCTTGTCTAAGGTACAACAGCAAGTTAGTAGGACAGCCAGGAGCAAAGCCTCTTCTAATTACTAAATCACAAAAACTGGGTTCCACCACTGCACGATCTAAACCATAAGGAAAGACTGTTAGCATTATAAAATACTGAAGTTACAGCATTATGAAGAATGTCTGTAATACTGCTTTAAAAATGTAACCAAATAAACCATGAAAAATATTAAACATACCGGGCCAAACTTTAGGTAGTGTAAATTAGAGTAGTGTCATTAACTTCAACAGAGATATGCTGAATTGCAACAGTTAAAGATCCAGCCCTTTAATGTGTTGCCAAACAAAGGACTTGTTGGATAGTAACTACATTTGGGGTTTTTTTTAGTATTTACCAACAAACATAAATTGAAGTCCCAGATTTCAGAGCAAGTAACTGATACTTTGAACATTGGAATTAAGTCATTAGAAATCCCATGCTGGTATGCAATTTAAAATTCAGTTTTTGCAATGTAAGGTAGATAATGTATCAAACAACTAAAGATTTCCATGGCTTGTAGAATGAAGCTTAATTTTCACTTAAAATTATGCATCAAATATGAGCATTAATAAACATCCCTGATTATTAAAATATAAAAAGTATAAACGTTTTTGTTGAGTGGGGTTTATGTTAAGAGACTATAGCAGCACTCAGTAATATTTGTTTTTAACTTAACAGAGGTTCATAGCACAAATCTGACACAAAAACTGGCCCTAAAAGAGTTGTTCTTGATATTCAGTGTGACTAGATCCTTACCCCATGAGTAATCACATTGAAAACTAAGGTTTACTCACACTGAATGAGATCAGAATCCAGCCCTTAATCATTTACTTTACTTTATTAATTATATAGATTCTCTACATGTAACATAACCTCTAAATAATGTCTTGTAACTAAATAAGCCTTACATAAATACAATAGATTGTACCTACTGAAATATGTAGTGTTTCATAAAGAATTACATTTGTCAAAGGCCTGATTGTCACACTGTAAACCCATAATAGTCCTATTGAAATTAAGTGATTTCACTGTCAAATACAGTGAAATTAATGGGAGAACTCATGGAGTAACATACTATTCAAACTGAATAAGTATTTTGCCACGTCCCTGTATAAATGTCCCTTTCCCCTTGTTCCACCAAAGGTGGGCAACTAACTAACCCCTTACTGGACTTCTCCCATTCTTAGCTCCAGGTGGAACTCCATGTAGCCTCTATTCCTGCACCGTCTCCCTGACTTGGTCCACTACTCCTCCACACACACCCCCCTTACATGTTTTCCCTTTCAAATACACCTCTTCTATATAGCCTAAAAACCTAGTTCCCTCTATCATGAGAAGCAACAAGAAACCATAACGCAATAGACTTGACAAACTGAAAAATAAAATAATTACAAAACTGTGGAACTACTGGGAACTGAACTTAATTTGTACTGCTTGTTCATTGCTTTCATTCTATTATATGCAAAAATAACATTAGAGGAACTTCAAAGTTGCAACGCAATGACCTCAAAAGTTAGGCAATGCCATACTTAAAGTTGCCTCAGCAACCTGAATGAATCTCTTGTATATATGCATTATGCTATCTTTAATTATATTTTCACATACATTTTTTTCCTACAAGACTACTGCCTCATTCAGTGCACAGGATGGATGGTGCTCACAGAATGACCACCTGTTCGATATTTCTTTTAATCCTTGAAAGTGGGGCCTAGGCCATATCATTCAATGTATGGCTCTAGCTCTTATTTACTGCACATTATTCAAACCCTGTAACAAATACAGAATTATTAATTTCTTCATTGGCTTTGTTATGGCCTGATTTATCAAAATACTTGGACTTTATATGTTCAAAGCACAGCTCCCCTTGACCTTAATTGCAGTTTTCAGTGCTCAGCACTTCTACTAATCAGACCCTACCTGTCTCAAGCTGGTTACCAAGAAAATTAAGAATTGTTAGTGATCACCTGTG
The DNA here is from genome assembly GCF_002925995.2 of Terrapene triunguis. Taxonomy (NCBI): domain Eukaryota; kingdom Metazoa; phylum Chordata; order Testudines; family Emydidae; genus Terrapene; species Terrapene triunguis. The sequence goes on along the minus strand of NW_020664419.1, from coordinate 68,073,192 downwards.
AAAGGATTGCTTTAAAGTGACTTGATCAGAATCACACAGGACATCAGTAAAAGAGGCAGGGACAGAATCCAGTTTTTCAAGACATTCACCTGCCATAACCATGAGACTAGCCTTTTCTGTTCCTACAAATCCCTCCCTCATTCCCATACAGCTGTGACTCTGGGGGTGGAGCTTGCCATTGTTGCTGTGGCTGTTGCTGGAGTTGCTGCTGTGGCTACTGAGTGCTGTTGCTGGGGCTGGGAGTGCAGCATGGAGCCCTCCCCCTATTCCAACCACTCCTCCAATGCAGCTCCTGCTCCTGGAGACTATCTGCTTGCAGAACTGCTACCCTGCCTGCCTACTGGCCTCTACTTCTCCCTTCTCTGGAACTACTGTTCCACCAGAGACCCTTTCCACAAGCACACATGGGACTTAGCCTTTCCCTCCTTTTTCTTTTCACCCCCTTCTCCTTTCCCTCCACTTATCAGCAGACTGGTGGGCCACCTCCTGCTTGCCCAACAACCCTGGTAGTTTCCTACCCCCCCAATCACACATGGGGGACCCCTTCCTTTCAGTTTGCTGCTTCCCCCCACACCTAGTTAGCTTCCTGCTTTCTCTGTCCCACTGAGGGCTTCTTTATTGTATGTTTCCTGCCCCACCTGGGGCTCCCCTTCCCTTTGACACTTTGTTACCTGCCATGTCTGGGGACCGCCCCCTCCCTTGCTGTTTGGTTTGTCATGCATGCCCTCATTGTTTTGGTACTTGCCTTCCCCGCCCCCCTTGCTTTTGCTGTTTGTTTCCTCCATCCTCAGCCCCACTTGCCCCAAGCACCTCTGCTTTCCCACTGCTTATGATTGCTCCCCACCATTTTATTCATCTGCAAGTCACTGCACATCCTAATACTTACAGCTGTCCCTCACCTCACCCCCAAACTCTGCCTATTGTGCTCTACATCCTCCTTGCTTTATTTCATTAACCCCTCCAACTTTTCTTTGCACCCTCCTCCCTCACATGTAGCTTAGTGGAGATGGGGGGGAGGAGGGTGCTCAGCCTCCATTTTCCCTATCCCCACCCTTCCCTTAACATTTATACCCCTCCTCCCCCCACTGTCTGCTCCTGGCACCTGCCCTTGATAGTGGACCCCAACTTGACCATGCGTGAGGCTTCTGCTCCAGCAGCTTCACCCGTGAGAGGAGACTGAGGGAGGAGGATCTTCAATTACTGTTGTTGCCCTATCTCAGCTTTCTCCCCCATCCACCTCTGTGGCTGCCAGCACTGCTGCTAGTACTGTCAGTGCCCCTAGTGGGGTGGTGGCAGTAGGCACAGGAAGGGACTCAGCTGCCAAGACTCCTACCACCATGAAGGGGGCCTCCTCAACTGGCAGAAAGGGCCAAGGGAAGAAAAAGTGCAAGAGCTCTGCCCTGAAGGCTCCTTCTGTGGTGGTAGCTGCTACTGCCATGGCCCTACCATTGACCATGGCTCCCCATCCCCTGCCGTCCTTTCTACAAGCTGTGGGGGCACTTGCTCTCTGTCTCCCAGACTGTACACCAGGTGGCTGCAGCCCCACTGGCTGCCCTATCTCCATCGGCTGTGGCCCCTTCACCCATCACTGTTGCTACTGCTGTCACCAGCACCTCCTCATTTAACATGAATGGCATCCGGTGCCTTATGGTGGCCACTTTGCCCTGTGTCAAAACTTATGTCCATGTGGTGGCATGGGCAGTGGGGCCCTCAGCCATAACAGAGGCCTCCCTGGTGTGCAGGAAGGCTGTCTTCTACCTGGCATTGGAAGCTGCCACCCAGAAGGTGGTGGAGAAAGGCTTGTTGGTGGGGGCGGCCTCTTTGTCCCCCTCAAGCTCCTGAAGGAACTGGGTATATAGGTGGTTCTTACCTCCATTCTGCCCTTCCTCCCCAGTGCTGCTCATCTCCTTTCCCTTTCCACCTTGGGGAAGCTGGTCTTTGCCCACACTTCATCACATCCTCATTCTGCTGGCAAATCACCATTCAGCTGCTGGTGGTGGTAAGTAATGGGGAGGGAATTTGGAGGGATCCTTTCTGGTGCCATACCAGGGTGTCCTGTACTGTGTCCATTAGTTGTTGGAGGAGGCTTGGTGCTTCCTCTGTTGGGCTTTGGAGCATGTGTGGAGAGACTGTTCCATGGTACCACCAGAGATCTGGGAGAGTGCTGGCCCTGCCACCCCCGGTGACCCTACCCACACACTTCCCACCCCACCCTCTTCCTACACCAGCCACCAATCCTCCTTGGGCTTGGGGGTGGGGTTGGGGGCAGGATCACATCTAGTTGAATGGATGGACCCCACTGTTGCTAGCCCATTGGACAGGATACATGGAGGCAGGAGTTGCCATTACATCTGGGAACCTGGGTTCAACTCAGGGGAAGACAACTGCACCCATTCCTGATCCCCCACTCCCTGGTCCCATTGTCCTTGCTCCATGGACCGACCCCCCTGGCCAGCCCTCCAACAGCACCACCACTGAGGGCTAGGCACTAATAGTGGGGGAGGGGGTCAGAGTGGCAAGCATAAGTCACGGGCCCAGCACCTCTCTCTTGCTATAAGGCATGTAGAGGGGCCACCTCTGGGCTTTCCTCCATGCCTCATGAAAAAGTCAAGCAGGTGGAGCTGGCTGAGGAGTCTCTGGCAGAGGAGGTGGGGTGCAACACCTCCCTCCTCATGGAGGAGGCCTTGCAGGGAGCCCTCCCACCTTCCTGTTACCTGTCCCTCCTGTTGGCACCTAGATGGAACTTGCCTCAGTCACCAATGGGGAGGACCCTTTTTTGAGGGGGTGGGGACCTCCAAGCAATCTTCCAGGAGAGTGAGGCTCTGGGTCTTACCCATGTAGCCCAGAGGGGAGGATGACCCTTTGCCAGTGGGCTTTGGTCTGGGCACCACGTTCATGATGGCGCACCCTTCTCTTCCTCCACTTCCCCAGTCCACTGCCTTGGACAAGATAGTGAGCGGGGGGGGGGCGGGAGAGGGGAGCAGGGTGCTCCTCCTGTCATGCAGGCAGGCCATGCTTTCCCTGATGCCTAAAAAGGGAGAATCTCTGTGTCCTAAGGAATTGGCACCCACTTTCACTCCTCAGTACAGACTACAAAGTTATAGCAAAAGCCATCATGCTGCAGCTGAAGTAATTGCTTGCGGACATGATCCATCCTGACCAGAGCTATACCATCCTGGGCCTGACCATCTTTGATAACCTCTATCTGGTCCAAGATCTACTCCATCTAGTGTGTAGGAATGCTCTTTCACTCATCCTTCTGTCCCTGGACCAGAAAAAGGCATTTTACAGAATGGATCATGGGTCTCTCATGGGCACTCTGTGGGCGTTTGACTTTGGGCCCTGCTTCATGGGGTTTCTGCAGGTGCTGTATGCTCAAGTGGGCCTTGACTGAACCTGTCATCTTCGGTTGCAGGGAATATCAGGGTTGCCTGCTGTCCAGCCTGTTCTATACCATCTCTATCAAGCCCTTTGTCCATCTTCTTGGCAAGAGGATGGCAGGGTTGTTGCTTTGGGAGCTGGTCTTGAGGGTGGTCCTGTTGGCATATGCCAAAGACATGCTTCTCGTGGACCAGATCCTGGGAGACCTGGCATGGGTGGAGGTTTGCCAAGCCATCTATTTGGCAACCTCCTCTAGCCAACCAGTAGGGCACAGATTCACTGCTCTATCTGGGTATGTACCTATCTGCCAGTGATCCCTCCCACTGCAGAATTCGATTTATGTAGAGGCCAGGGTGTCTGACTGGCTGCAGTGGTGGATGGGGCGACGCCGGTGCCTTTTCCCTCAGGGTAGGGGGCTGGTGCTCAACCAGCTGGTCCTGTTTTGTGGTCTATCACTGGTTCAACACCCAGAGCCCACCCCTGAGTTTTTCCAGCCAGGACTGCAGTGGGTCTCTATGGGTGTCCTGAGCCTCCCCTGCAGGGTGGACAGGGTCTGGCTTCTATCTACAGTCAGGTCCATGCCTTCTGTCTTCAGGCCCTGCATATACTCTTTTACAGTGGAGTATGCTGGCGCACACCTTCCTCTGCTACCTCTGTGGGCTCCAATATGACTGGCAGCTCTTTTATCTCCACCTGAGAGGCCTCCCCAGAGCGCTCTCTGAGTTGCTGGTCTTTTACCAGGGCCTCCTCAGTACCCTGGAAGCTAGTTTCAGTGACCAGGTCCTTAGCGGCCGCCGAGGGGAGGACCTCCTTACAAAACCCCTGCTACACAATGCACACTTTAGTTTGCAGGTGGTGTACTCTGCTTGGTGATCCAGAGGATGGTTCTTTCTGGTGCCACCAGACTCGGAGACCTTCTGGACTATGATCAGAGGGACTGAGTGAAGCCTGCGGTGCTCCTGTGTGTCCCCTGTTGTGTGCTCCAGGAAGTGAGGGCAACTTTGCCTCCTGTCTCTCTCACTTTTTTCGAGTGGGTCCTGCAGAAGGTGCTCCCTACTCACCCCTCACTCCAGCCCTCCAGAACTTATCACTGGGCCTCTGTACTGGGAGCCTCCATCTCCGAATGGCACCCAGAGAACATCTGTACATGCTCATGCTTCCTACCATGCTCTTCCTCCCCCCTCATGTCTCATACCTACATCAAGTAACCGGACCTGTTGCCATCTAAGGAGGGTGAGAAACCCCAGTGGGCCAATCTGTACTCTACTGTGTTTACACAGCCTGCCAGGGATATTAGTTGGTGGCTCCTCAATAGAGCCATAAATACAGGCACGTGCTTGGCACAGTTCATTAAATCCCCTGACACCTGTTCCTTTTGTGACAAGAGGGAGACTCTGTTCATGTCTATGTGGGGTGTGTCAGGTTGCTGCCCCTCTGCCCGCTCCTCCAGAACTTGTTACTGAGGTTCTGGCTGTACTTCTCCCCACACGTCTTCATTTTTGCAACCCCAACCATGGCTTCACAAAGACCTCCTCATCAACCTCCTCCTGGCACTGGCCAAGATGGCCATCCATCATACCAGGAGGACGCGCTGGAAGGTGGAGGGGGTGCTCTGCAACCATGGATCCTATTTCCAGTCCTTCTTCACACCTCAGGACAGAGTTCCACTAGGTAGCAGCCACTGACTCCTTAGATGAGCAGTGGTAACTGTCGGGGGTTCTCTGCTCAGTGTCCCCTTCTGGATCCCTGGATTAACTTTCACTCCTGTCTGTTTTTCATTTGTTGTCCCAAGTATTCACTTGTGGCCTGGGTCCAATGGCTCCTTCCCCTCGGTGGAGGGAGATGGGCCTCTAGCACTGGGTAGGCCTCACTGCCCCGTCTCAGTACCCAAAAAGAATACACACCTTCCAGCTTCTGCAACAAATGAGGCAGGGAGCCTCTAGACAAGAGCTTCCTTCACTACACAACTGATTCATCCCCAGAGCAGGTTCATTCTGTGCACTGAATATGACAGGATTCCTGTAGAAAAATGAGTTTGTGGTCATGTAATTAAGGACTGTATCATAATGCATAAACACAAAGAAACTGAATTAAAGTTGAAATGGCAACCATTTGAGTGCTCATCTTTGCTATCTTAACATTCTTTTAAGGTATTTTTAAATGTAATCTCCTATGTTTTAAAAAAAAAACTTTAAAACTGAAAAAATAGAAAGTCCATCATGTGGAACCATATTGACCTCTGACAAATGAGCCAGCTGCAGGTTTGGAACATTTAGAACCCCAGTACAATCTTCTACCACTTGAACTAATGAAGCAACTGGTAGCAATAGAAGGCTGTTATCTTTTTTGTGGCCCTGTTGCTAGAGGCATTTGCCAGTGGGTTTCACATCTACTTGTTAGACAGCTCAGGAATGTTGAGAATCAGGAATTATGGGTTCAATTCCGGGTTCTGTAGTGAGTACTTACAGATTTGCTCTAGTACTTATAGATTTTCTGCCTCAGTTTCTCCTCTTATCCTTCAGCTCCTGCCCCTTTCGTCTACCTGAACCCTGCCCATACCCCTAGCCTTACTCCTACCCCAACTCTTATCCTGTTCCCTCCATCCCCCTTCCCCTGCCTATGTTTTGCCACCATTCTTTGGCTCCTGTCCTCCCCTGTCCCCAGCCCTTGCCCCTCTCCCCTACCTAGTTCCTATCTCCCACATCTTCTGTCCCAGTGCTCTGGTTATGTAAGAACATAAAGGTGGCCATACTGGGTCAGACCAATGGTCTACCTAATCCAGCATCCTGTTTTCTGACAGTGGCCAATGCCAGATGCTTTAAATGGATTGAACAGAACAGGGGAATCATCAAATGATCCAGTCCCAGCATTTGGTAGTCATAGGGACACCCAAAGCATAGGATTGCATCCCTGATCTTGTTAGATGGCAGCCATTGATGGACCTATCCTCTAGGAATTTATCTAATTTTTTTTTAATCCAGTTATAGTTTCGGCCTTCACAACATCCCCTGGCAATGAGTTCCACAGGTTCACTGGGCATTGTGTGAAGAAGTACTTCTTTTTGTTTGTTTTAATCCTGCTGCCTATTAATTTCACTGGGTGACCCCAGGTTCTTGTGTTATATGAAGGAGTAAATATTACTTCCTTATTCACTTTCTCCACACCATTCATGATTGAGGAGTGGAAGAAATTCAGCTGGCCCGGTTTTCATCTCCTGTTGGTTTAAATAAGAGAGACAAGTGGTCAATGTCTCTGAGAATGAGGCCCCATATGTATAACAACCTGATGAGTTGTCATTGCATTAGCACAACCTTACACAGCACTGGCATTAGCATCAACTTCCTAGAAGACAGTTCTTTTGCCGATCCTGCTAGCAAGAGTATTTACAACATAAGCAGCCTTCAAGAACAGAAGATTCAGCTGCAAAAGTGGAAAAAATGAGGACAGCATAAAACAAAGGGAGTTAGTTTCTTGACTCTCTCTACACCGAGTTAGAGATCAAGATCCTCAATACAGAAACCAGGCAAAACAAAGGTCATTATTTGAGAGTTCAAGGGTCACACACCATCTGCAGTGATGGCAGATCCTGTAATGCTAACCCACTTTCCCTGAACAGAACATCTGTAATAGGTACTGTCCTCTGTTGGATTAATTTAGATGGAATAAATGGGCCAAAGGTGACTACACCCTAGTCACTCCCCAACATTAAACAGTGTTAAACAACATTTGGGGTTTGATATAAAGAGACCTCAGCCTACTTAGTACCATGGCAAACACATAAACATCTTTTTTAACCTTTTATTAAAAATACAGACAAGAAGGAAAAACAATTAGAGCATTTGAAATGTAAGGTATTAAATAAGACTTTCATTTTAAAAACATCCCTTGTTCCCTTTCACTGGAGAGTTTTTAGAAGGAAAAAAACCCTTGTTCGACAGTCTTTTAGATGGTATCAAAGTTGGTAATAACCATCCTTTTTGGGGCACAGAGAGGAGATAACTGAGATGGGCTAGAGCTGTCGTTGTTGCTGTTGTTATTAAAGTCCAATCTCGTTTCCTAGAAGATACCACAAGACAAACACACAAAAGGGAAAAGAAAAGAACAGCAAAGATAGAAAATGCAGTTTCTGTCTCTCTTGTTGATTTTTACTTGCAACGTCACTGCTGGAGAAACAAGTACAGCACACGGTTTTATCAGCCACTCTGAGGCCTGGCAATCTTGTACCTGCATCTACTGTTTAGGGCATTGCTTTGAGCTGCCTCTTTCTAGTCACAGGCTTATAACAGAACTGTGAAATATACAGTTTTGGCCAGCTAAGCCAGACTCTTATTAGACAAAAGGAAAAAAGAGAGAGTGAGGAAAAAAGAAATAAGGTAGGAAAGAAAAAGTACACACTTTGGGGAGAACAGAAGCGGGGGGAGGGAGAAAGAGAGAAAAAGTTTTGCATCCCTGAGGGTATATGGGATTAAGCTGAAGCTGGCAATATCATCGGTGTCCAATCTCTCTAGCCAGGCTCAACAGGACATTTTTCAGGATTAGGATGAAGAAGATCTGGGGTCCAAGGAGACAGTGAGTGTGGTAGCCATGATGTGAAGCTCACTCCAGTAGCCATTCTCCCCCCCCCAAAAAAATCTTTTTCTTTAAGTACCCCAAAAGGGAATGATAGGCAGAATAGCCCATCCCCTCATTATTTTGTTTACCAAGCGTGATCTTAACACAGTCCTTGAATTATATCAGAAGGCCTTTTTGTTTGGACTAATTCAGTGTTTGTCTTCCTTTCCTAACTTTTCCATCATCATTTGTTATTATAGGTTATTGTGACATCTTATGACCTGTCATGTACTGGAGCTCACAATTAGGGGAAATTTGTAGGCCCAGTTGTCTCACCTCCCTGCCAAGCAGCCCAGTCATGGTGTGTGAGAGAGGGTGGTAAGAGCAGAAACATGATGAGGCTCAGCTGCAGCTCATTACTGCATTAGGTGGTTGTAGTATGATGAGTGGGAACTGGAGAAACAGGGTCAGGTGGCAGGAGGGACCTAGTTTGATGTGACATCAGGGTACTAAGGTGTGCAACCTGCAGCATATTTCTGCACAGACCTCCCAGCAGGTAATACTGGTCTCTATGAATGCTTAATAAAGGTCTTTTTCCTGAAATGCTGCCTGCTTGTTGCACTGCCTGTTGCTGATGAAACCGCAGTTACTCAGGGTCTACTGAGCCTGCTGAAATCAAGCACAAGAGAAGATGGCATATTTGAATTGTCCTAGTGTTGTCAACACATATGATTTTATAGTTAGCCTTGCAATATTGGGTGTTTTTCTTTGAGCTCTAGACACCCGCCCCCCGCCTCCCCAGCATTATGTGACTGCAACAAAATCTCAGCTTTGATTTAAAAAAAAAAAGTTTTAGCCCTCGTAGCTGTAGAGAAAAGCTTTAAAATGTGAGCCCTGAATGTTTAAATTCTAGCAGGCAAATAAAAAGAACGGTGTAAAATCTCATGATTTTTGAGTGCTCAAGGTTGCTATTGTTCTTTGAGTTTGGAGAGATGATATGACTAGAACTGTCCTGGAACAAGGGGACAAAGAGGCTTTGAGTACCCCTTTTATCTATCTTTATTGTACTCCAATGACAAGACCCCTGCCCTTTTTTCCCTTTCTTCATTCACCTGTAAAAAAGCAGTGTTTTGGAGTTCTAGCTAGAAAAACCCTGTTTGGATTTGCCCTTTGGACCAGCCACACAAATTTCCAGTTTGAGGGTGTTTCTCTAGCAGTCAGCCCAAACTCTCCTACCTTGTTGGAGGGAGGGAGGAAACCATCACACAAAGCGTACACGAGTGAATTGACAAGTGGCTTCCACTATCCTCATTATTCTGAGCAGCAGAAAATATAGCCATGTGCAAAATGTACATAAATTGTTAGGGTGTAAGCTAAAATGGCCCTGGGCAGCTTTTTTACTTTCCTTGTTTGCTGATTTATCATACTTGGCAAAAAATGTATGTGTTTCAAAGAGCAACTCAGAACACAAGAGATAATTGTTTCTACTATTTCCTTGATCTAGTTTACACCATCTCCACTCCTTAGCCCTACCATTTGGTGTGTAAGGTGGAGGTAGACATTAATTTCTAAGAGAAAAAAAAGTTAGTTAATTTCAAAGACACACAGTCTAGATGGACATGTTAAATTCCACGTTGTTACACAGATGCAAAAAAATCACGGACGGAAAAGGCATACAGTTTTCAAAGGGTTGGTCCATTGCTGTTGAAACCTTAAACTGTCCTTTTATGTTCTCTTTTGGAATAAGCTTTTTTTCCACTGTTCACCAATTGCTATTATATCACCATACAAAATGATAGGTGATGAGCTTAAAATGCAATTAACAACATCCCTTGTATTGGTAAAACAAAGCGTTGCAGCCTTTTAATGAACTTTAATGAGATGGACTTCCCCTAGTGCAGTAAAGCATCTAACACTGAACTGTGGGGTTAATATGCAGTCCACTAGAAAAAGCTTTTGTCCCCTCGGCTTCCAATCTGCTGTGCATTTCCGTCTATCCACTCACTCAAATTTGCTGTTCTTATTGGAAGTTGTCATTTATTTGATCAAAATACGGCTTTGAATGTAGCTTTTCATCTCAATGAAAATAATTTCTGGAAGAATGAGCAGGATAAATGAAGAGAAATTCAATTACTCATTCGCAAGCCCATTTAGATTCTGCTTTTGTTTCTCACAAAAAGAAAAGAAAATTGACACCAAGGGAAAGGAGCACGCTGCTGTGATAGTAGCATTGCCTCAATCTAGTTGCCAGAGCTGCACATTTCCTAAACATTACTTTATACAGACAATTTTTTTGAGGGAGGGGGAGAGAAATGAAATAATTATGAGATTTTACTATGAAAACATCCTAAATAATGTGTCCTCCTGAGTGTTCCAAACATATTATTTTTCAGTTTGTTCATGGCACAAAGATGAAGGGCCAATGAAACTAAGCCAATTTACACATGCTGGGGATCTGGCCCTGGATTAATGGATTAAAAACATTGTAGCAACGCCCACCAGTTTGTACTGTTTCTCAGAACATTTTACAGGCGTAGAATTCTTCAAAGCCTGATGTGCTATTTATTATTTATACTCTATTCTACTCCTGAGTTTAATAAGATGGTTTAAAAAAATACAAAGAAAAACTGACAGTATGAGTCTTGAGAAAATACTAATAATTTTAGGGCCCTAAAATATTCTATTTCCCAGATTCCATGTTGATTCTTCTTTTGGGTGTGGCGTGCCAATCCCCCACTAAAACCTTGTATTTTTATTTTTCTAGGTATGTGCATTAATGGAAGCAATTTGTTACACGCTGATGTGTATTTTGGAGTAAGAGATATTATTAAAGTAAGTTATCACTTGTTAAACAGCTGCTTATTTTGGAGCAGGCAGGATTATTAAAGTAATTTATCATGAGCTGAACTGCTTATTTTGAAGCAAGAGACACTAAAGTTGGTTTTCATTGTTCAATCTCTGTATGGGCCACAGAACCCATTGGATAATTTCAAGGAAGTGCTGAAGTAGTGTTAACTGGTTGTTTGGTGTCTTGGTGTTTACATTTTCTTCCCCACCATTCAAAAGTCAGTCAATAGGCTAACAAACCTGGGTTGCTTTTCATATTTATCATCATTCTAAGCTACAGCTTTCCTCTTTTTGCTATCTATTTGTACATTGTTCAAGTAAACACACTACATTCCACCCCAAGGAAAAATGAGCTTTTCTGTCAAAAGCTTAAGCCAGTGCTACATCTGGAATGGTTGATGGGTTGGGCTGAAAAGGAGTGAGAAAGTACTGTAAGTGCATCCAGTATCAGTAGCATTTCATCTCCTTAATTGTCTGAAAAACAAAATGACCTGTTCCTCCAGCCAGGATATTCTGCATGGCAGCTGATTAGTATCTAATTCCTTAAAATGTTTTATAATGAACATTTACCTACATTTAAACAACATAAGAAAAAGAAAGTACTGTGGACTTGCAGTTCTTTGTCATTATTTTGCACATTGAATTATATGTTGGTGTCCAGCAAGTTGCTGCCTTTAGATCTCATATATAGAAAATTGGAGCCCATAAGCATAGAAAAGTTAGAAAGTTTATGCAACTGTCACATGGTCAGACACAGGAGGTAAGCAGTGTAAAGCAAAAAGTAGCAGCATCTATGGTTTTTAAAATGATATTGAAAAAATATTAAAGCTTCAGCTCCTTTCATCTTGATGCAAATAGATACAACAAGACAAATGTGTGAAAAGGATTTTATTTCTCTTATGACAAAACTCTTCCCATCTGGCTCTTGCCTCTTCCCTCTGAACTATCACATAGACGTATTTTGACCATGTCCAAAATTTTCAAATATATGGGCCTGAATTAGGGATCTAAATCCTTATTTAGGCACCTAAATAAGTGGTCTGAATGTAAGACATGCTGATCATTCATATCTTCCACTGGTACTGTGCATGCTCAGCACTTTTGAAAATTTTGACCTATGTGCTAGTATCAAGCAATTTCATAGATCTATTAGATTTAAAGGCCAGAAGGAACAATTATGGTAATCTGACTTGATGAACAACACAGAATTTCACCCAGCAATCGCTAATACTAGAGTGTTTTGGTCCACTAAAGATGCCATACTGCAGTCAATGATACTGGGTAGTTGTGAAAATGGGAGTGGCTCTGCCGAGTATGGTTACAACCACTTAACTCTCCTGTCTGGTTCCCATTGTCCATTTATCCTAAATGAAGTAAATGTACAACAATGTTCACAAAGTCTCTAGTGCCGACAGCTGGCGGCTTTATGTTCAGGCTACTTGATAGCATTCCTATCACTTCCACTTCCTACACCAGATCCTGGTATGGTAGCTCTGATTCTCCTCTCACCAGTTTCATAGCAGTTTGTTTCCGTTGATTTCAGTGCAGTTATTCTTGACTTATGCCAACGTAAGGGAGGGGAGAATCAAGAGCAGTAATTCATTTAACAGTTAATAATGTTGACTGAAAAAACAAACTTGAACATATTACAGAGAATGGGAACATCACAGCTGAAACACCTTGAACTTTGGATCTGAGCTTTCCCAAACTTTGTGGTTTGGGTCCTGTCTCATGAATTAAATTCTTCAACCTAGTTGTATCATTCAGCAAGTTTTTAGGCCTGGTTTGAGGCCTGAGGCCTAAACTAAAGTAGTGGTCAAAGCTTTGCTGCTATAAAGCAAAGTTAAGTTGTGAGCAAAAGGCAGGACCTGCTCAGAGAATCTGGCAAGAACAGGGCTGATATTGCAGAAACACATATTCCTAAGCAGTGATAGGCACAAGAACACACACGCGAACATATTCTAGAAGGATGGTACCAGAACACCCTGATACCAGCACATTCCCCAGAGATAACGGGAACACACTGACCCATCTTAAAGATAAGATCAGAATGACAGCATAATGGATAGAGACGTTTTGATTGAACCAACATGTACAAGGTAATGGTCGGCCTCTGGATACATCAGATGGTGGCACCTGGCCACCTCAGAGGGACAGTATATAACTTGTTTGTATCGGTGTATAAAGAGGTATCTAGGAGGAAGTGTTTTTGGCCAGCTTAGTGGGGAATGGAAAGTCCTGCCATTCACTGAGCTGCGTCCATTGTCACAAGCACACATGTCTTGTATCCTCGTAGAGTCTGCCAAGTGCTATTACCATGCTTCGTTGACAATAAATGTGGCTGGGCATCTTTGTACCTTAACGGATCTTGTGGTCCTTGGGCGGTTCACTCAAGGTCTGCTGTGGCAGCTGTCTGCGCAGAGCTGGGACAGCACACAGAGGGAATACACACATGCAGCCAAACATCTAACGATAGCACTATAGGGTCATTTTGTAGCATCTGGCAGCACTACTGCCATTAAGGATCTGTCAGCACTTTCTTTTAAATTCTCCTTCTGGACAGTTCATAATTTACTTGTATTAATTTGTTTCATGATGGTTCTTGGCATATACATTTTTGCCTTAGATGCAGATTTTGGTCAAAATCTGCTGTAAACCAATCTAGTAACTTTATGCTAATCAGAGACTCACTATTTTAAAAGTTTTAGCACTGGACAAGTTTGGATTGTCACCTGCCTGCCCTAGGTACGTTGTCTTCAGTGCTTAATTAACCACTAATGCAATTGTGAGAGATAGCTGCTACTTTTAAACAGCTTGCCTTAAGAGTGATGTAACTATCTGCTAAATTGTATTTCCCATTTCCTTCACTAATATTCTTACATTCACTTAAAAAAACCCAAACCATACAGTACTTAGATTCAGCCTTTGAGGTACAATGTTGTGCAGTCAGAAGCAGAGACAGAGGTCATGGGTAGGATTAAACTAAGATTGGAAAAGGTGACATATTCCAACCTCCCTACAGTCCTGGGTTTTATGAGACTCTCCCATTTTGCCCCCACATCCTCTTATCCTGAATGAAGTGAACATTTCCTGCATACAGGGCTGGGAGGAGAAGGGGAAGTTTGCCCCACCCCATGCCCTTCGTTTGAAAGGATCCCCAAAGTGAGTAGTGTTGCAGCCTGGCACATAGGGTTGCCGTGCTACTTAGGTTTGGACTGTCTGCCACTTTGTCTCCATTTATGGAGGTGCGTATGGGCCAAAGCTTAGTGGCACTTCATTCCGCATTAGCCACTTGAAAACTCAGGAGGTATGCTCATTGTCTTCAGGGGCTGCTCACATTGTGCTACTTATTTAAAGCTAGATTGGAAGGTCATTGCAGAGGGCCTTGCAATGGCACATTTGAGCAACTGCACTGTGGGGGACACAGGTTCCATTTACTCCTGCTTCTGCTGGGGGAAAACAGGAGGCCAAACAGGGGGTAAGGAGTATAGTGGTTGCGGAGAATCCATTCCATTATCTTTTAGATGGTCTTTTAGAGTATCAGGTATATGAGCCCGGTAATGTGAGTCCATTCCAGGTTTTGGTTTTGACTAGAGAGTGCAGTTAGCTACCAACAGAGAAGCTGCCTGCTGTGCAGGATTAAACCAGGACTCTGTGGAATTTTGTTTTAAAACTATATGCCGTGTCTGTGTGATTCATTCCAGAAGCGCCTAATCAGTTAGGGCACAACAAGGAGGAGCCTGGGTTTGTGGGGGAGCCCTCTGAACTGAATTGTGGAGCAGAGGGTGGTAGACTCCACGAGGAATCTCCTGTAACCATAACAGAGAGAGTAGATTGCACACACTCTCCTCTACACAGATCAGCCAAAGAGAGAAGGAGTTTTCCTGAGGTACAATCTATCTGAGGCTTCTCTTGGGGGGGAGCAAGTCTGCACCACCCCTCCTTGGAGCAATGCATAAATGTCACAATCTAGCTCCTATTGTAAATCTCAACCTTGGTCGCAGCTGACTGGAAATGATGTACAACTTCCCTTCAAAGATAACTTGTCGTTTTTATACCTGGTGCAGTACATGGCCATCAGAAAGGATGGGAAGGAAGTAAAAGATTTATGATAACTTGGGCAGGAACCCATGTACAGTGTAGGTCAAATTTCTGCCTCCTCCTGTGCTGAGGAGCATTTGGGAACTGTGCAGTCTGCTTGGAGTATGGTGTTTCCTGGTGCCCCACCCTCTACCACAAAGGCAGAATCTGAGGCCTGGTCTACACTAGGCTTTTATGTCGAATTTAGCGCCGTTATATCGAATTAACCCTGCACCCGTCCACACCAGGAAGCCATTTAGTTCGACATAGAGCTCTCTTTAAATCGATTTCTGTAATCCTCCCCAACGAGAGGAGTAGCGCTAAATTCGAAATGGCCATATCGAATTAGGCTAGGTGTGGATGGAAATCGACGCTAATAGCTCCGGGAGCTATCCCACAGTGCACCACTCTGTTGACGCTCTGGACAGCAGTCCGAGCTCGGATGCTCTGACCAGCCACACCCCGGGAAAATTTGAATTCCTTTTCCTGTCTGGGCAGTTTGAAGCGCAGTTTCTGTTTGGACACCGTGGCGAGCTCAGCAGCAGTGGCAGCAGTGGCAACGATGCAGAGCTCTCCAGCAGAGATGGCCGTGCAATCCAATAGAAAGAGGGCCCCAGCATGGACGGATCAGGAAGTCTTGGATCTCATCGCTGTGTGGGGAGATGAGTCCGTGCTTTCCGAGCTGCGCTCCAAAAGACGGAATGCAAAGACCTATGAGAAGATCTCTAAAGCCATGGCAGAGAGAGGCTACAGCCGGGATGCAACGCAGTGCCGCGTGAAAATCAAGGAGCTGAGACAAGGCTATCAGAAGACCAAAGAGGCAAACGGACGCTCTGGATCCCAGCCCCACACATCCCGTTTCTACGAGGCACTGCATTCCATCCTAGGTGCGGCCGCCACCACTACCCCACCCCTGACCGTGGACTCTGAGGATGGGATATTGTCCGCGGCCGGTTCCTCCGACATGTTAGCGGACGGGGAAGATGAAGAAGGAGATGAGGAGGACGAGGCAGTCGACAGCGCTGGCACCGCTGATTTCCCCGACAGCCAGGAGCTCTTCATCACCCTGACCGAGATCCCCTACCAACCGTCCCCCGCCGTTACCCCAGACACAGATTCAGGGGAAGGATCAAGCAGTAAGTGTTTTAAATATCTAAACATTTATTTACAACATAACTGGCATATTTAAAATATTAACAGTAGCTAAAGTGCTTTAAAACATGTAAACATTTATTTGCAACAAAACAGGAAGATTGAAAATATTAACAGTGGGTAAAGTGCTTCAAAACATGTAAACAGGAAAGTCAAACAAAAGGGGAATCAGTGCAAAGTGTGTCATGATTAGTCTGTCTTTGGGCGCCTCAATATATAGTCCGAACCATTTTCAAAAAATTGCACAATGTCCGCTTCATGATTATAGTGCCCAAAACCCTGCAGTCATTTGTCCCTCCAAGGGCACCTAAGCCAAGAACTGGTCAATGTAACCGGGGATAGAGGCGACATCCTCCGGGGAGAACTCCTCATACACCTCCTGCAGGTGTTTTTCCAGCCTCATCAGCAGGTTCCTGGGCAGGGAGAGCTTATTAGGCCCCCCGTGGTAGGACACGTTTCCCTGCCACAACGCCAGCAGGTACTCCGGGATCATGGCCTTGCAGAGCAGCGCAGCAAATGGCCCCGGTTTCTGCAGGCTGTCCCTGAGCATCTTCTCCTTCTGGCTCTCCGAGACCTTCAGGAGGGTGATGTCTGGCATGACTCCCTGCTGTGAATTAGGTAGGGGAAAGTTAGTATTGGGACTGCTTGCCCGTCCCTTTACAGAACTGCAACCGCCGGTTTACAGCCACGCGGTTTACAGCCGCGAGGGGGTGGGACAGGGCCAGAGTTCATGCTTGCAGGATTGCTGCCAGCAGAGACTCGCATTGCTTTCTATGTGAAAGGAGGCCAGTGCCACTCTTAAAGTTTTAAGCGGCCACAAGTCTATGGCTTACCATGTTTGCCAGCTAGACAAAGTCCGGTGTCCAGCCCTGCTCCTCAGCTCGCCACAGCAAGACCGCAGGCACTGTAGGCGAGGGCCGAAAATTCGACCTTGTCCTCAGTGCGCGTGTGATAGGTGCTCTGCATGGTCTTGTTCACAGAGAAAGACTATGTTCTCTGTTCACAGATACATTGCTCTGTCTCAGGAATTCACTCCCTTTTTCCAATTCCCACAGCCACATCTGCCCAGAGGCTAGCGCACATTAGGAGGAGGAAGAAGAGGACACGGGAAGACATGTTTGCTGAACTAATGGCATGCTCCCGAGCACAGGCAGCCCAGCAGACACAGTGGAGGGAGAACTTGTCCCAAATGCACCGGGCAAACATTGAACGGGAGGAGAGGTGGCGACAGGAGGACAGGCAGGCTACTCAAACGCTGCTTGGACTAATGAGGGAGCAAACGGACACGCTCCGCCGCCTTGTGGATGTTCTGCAGGACCGGAGGCAGGAGGAGAGAGCCCCGCTGCAGTCTCTCTGTAACTGCCCTGCCCCGCCACCAAGTCCCATACCCCCCTCACCCAAAGTCCAAACACGGAGGGGTGGAAGGGGCCGTGAAAAATTTCACTCCACCCCTGCGGACTGCTCTACCACTAGAAGGCTCTCATTCCCCAAAATTTGAAAAGTCCTTTCCTACCCGCCTCACACAAGACCCCGTCCAAGTTTCACCCCCCCGTTCCATGTGCGGTTGTTAATAAAGAATACGTTTCTGTTCATTTCTGTTTCCATCCTCTTCTTTTGGAGGGGAGTCTGTCTGAAGGGGGGGAAGGGGCTTGGTCATTGGACAGGACAGTCACCTTTAGCAGGGGGCAGGTGCAGCAGCAGGGCACATATACAGTGCAGTGACTAGTTATCCTGGTCAGTCTGGGAGGTGGTTTTCATGTTCTGTGTGGTGGGGGGGGTGGTGTTGCTCTGTGACTTGGTGGCGGGGGAGGGCAGTTACAGATCTTATGCAGCGGTCCTTACCCTGGATCACAGAGCCGCGCAGCAGGGGATCTGTAACCCTCCTCCCCCTGCAAGACAGTCACATAGCCGACACATACACGCAGTCCCGGCCAGGAGGGCTGGCAGGCTCCGTTGAAACAACCAGTCCACCACCGCGGAGCCTGTCATTCCTGGAGTTTAGAAGCATCATTTGCATCACAACACTAAACCCGCCCCCCGCCACAGTCTGCGTCCCAGGTTTAAAACATTCCCGCGAAAACAGTAATAAAGACAATGGTGTCCATTAACAAAACAGAACAGATTTTATTTTTTGGGAAGGGGGTGAAGGGGGTATGTGATTGGAGAGGATAGTCGACGGCAACTGGGTAAAGAAACGGGGGCAAGTTCTGCTTCTGTGTCCACAAACTTAAAAGTCACTGGGTACCCTGCTCAGCCTTGAAACTGGCTTTCAAAGCCTCCCGGATGCACAGCGCGTCCCGCTGGGCTCTTCTAATCGCCCGGCTGTCTGGCTGGGCGTAATCAGCAGCCAGGCTATTTGCCTCAACCTCCCACCCCGCCATAAAGGTCTCCCCCTTGCTCTCACACAGATTGTGGAGCACACAGCAAGCTGCAATAACGATGGGGATATTGGTTTCGCTGAGATCACAGCGAGTCAGTAAGCTTCTCCATCTCCCCTTGAGACGGCCAAAAGCACACTCCACCACCATTCTGCACTTGCTCAGCCGGTAGTTGAACAGTTCTTTTTCTGTGTCCAGGGCGCCAGTATAGGGCTTCATGAGCCAGGGCATTAGCGGGTAGGCTGGGTCCCCGAGGATCACTGTAGGCATCTCCACATCCCCAACAGTTATCTTGTGGTCCGGGAAGTAAATACCTTCCTGCAGCCGTCTAAACAGACCAGAGTTCCTGAACATGCGAGCGTCATGAACCTTGCCCGGCCATCCGATGTAGATGTTTGTAAACCGTCCCTGATGGTCCACCAGTGCTTGCAGCACCATTGAAAAGTAGCCCTTTCGGTTGATGTACTGGCTGGCCTGGTGGCCCGGTCCCAGGATAGGGATGTGAGTCCCATCTATAGCCCCACCGCAGTTTGGGAATCCCATCGCGGCGAAGCCATCTATGATGGCCTGCGCGTTTCCCAGGGTCACTACCTTTGACAGCAGTACCTTGACGATTGCCTTGGCTACTTGCAGGACAACAACCCCCACGGTAGATTTGCCCACGCCAAAGTGGTTCGCGACTGACCGGTAGCTGTCCGGCGTTGCAAGCTTCCAGAGTGCTATGGCCACTCGCTTCTGGACAGTCAGGGCTGCTCGCATGCGGGTATCCTTGCGCTTCAGGGCAGGGGACAGCAAGTCACAAAGTTCCAGGAAAGTCCCCTTCCGCATGCGAAAGTTTCGCAGCCACTGGGATTCATCCCAGACCTGAAGCACTATGCGGTCCCACCAGTCCGTGCTTGTTTCCCGGGCCCAGAATCGCCGTTCAACAAAATCCACATGCCCCATTGCCACCGTGATGTCCTGGGCGCTGGGGCTCGTGGTTTCTGACAGCTCTGTGCTACTCTCCGACTTCAGGCCCTCACGGCAGTGCCATAGCCTCCTCGCCTGATTTCTCTGCATCTGCCTCTGGGAAAGGTGTATGATAAGCTGCGAGGCGTTGAGAACGGCCACAACTGCAGCGATGGTCGCAGCGGGATCCATGATCGCAGTGCTGTGGCGTCCGCGCTGTCACTGATCTAAAAGTGCGCGAACTGATTTCCTGCCGGCGCTTTCAGGGAGGGAGGGAGGGAGGGCGGTAGTGACTGACGGATGACGACAGTTACCCAAAAGCACCCTCGCCACATTTTTTTACCCAGAAGGCATTGGGGGCTCGACCCAGAATTCCAATGGGCAGCGTGGACTGCGGGAACTGTGGGATAGCTGCCCACAGTGCACTGCTTCCAATGTCGACGCTTTCCCTGGTAGTGTGGACTGACAAAGTCGAATTACTGTCCTTAGTGTGGACACACACGTTCGACTTTCTAATATCGATCGCATATATTCGATTTAACTAAAATCGAACTACTCTCGTAGTGTAGACATACCCTGAGAGTCCATTCCACTTCCCTCCACTACTATCATATGCAGCAGATGGGGCACTAGCGAGTAGTGTTTGGAGACATTTGTTCTCCAGTATCCTGGCAGTGTGGATGGGGTTGGATCCTCTCTGTCTGAATGACAGCTAGGGCCTGGGACCCAAAACTCTGAAACATCTGTCACCTGGGAAGGACCAGCTGTCCTGATAAATTGTCATAAAATCCTGTGATATGGATAGGCTATGTTGTCAATTTCTGATTTATTGGCTTTTTACTTTCTAAAAAGAAAGTGTGATATGCTATATCCTTATCCAATGAAAAAACACTTGCAGACTTGGAACTTTGTTTACATATGACAGAGTTGTTTAAAAACCACTTTGAATATCCATCAAAATGACTTTGAAGACTTAATTGTTTCATAACTTTAGACAATTTTTAAAGTGGCTTCAAGATTTGTTAAGAAACTCCTATCCAATTCCATTGTAGGGTGATTATAAACCAAACTGAACTTTTTCCATCATGAAAGGGTTAAATCTAGTCTCCTATTTTGTAAGCAAAAATGATTTTATTTTCAGAAGAACCGAGTACCACCAAATCTCAATGAATTCAATTGTATCCACAGAGGCACAACACCTTTGAAAAACCAGGTCAAAACCATGGTAACATTCTCCATTTTAGATTTTGTAGCTGATTTTTAAATTCTAGCAATAAACAACAAAAGTGCAAAGTACTTTCAGCTGTCACATATTACTGGTTTATAAAACCCACTTCATATGTTTCTAATAATTGCTTCAGGCTTTTGCAAATTTCAAGTTTTCTACAGCATGGTCATTCTTTCTTATATGACCTCAGTCACAGAACTCTGTAGCAATCTAATTAGAATTATCATCTAATTATATAGAGATAGCAGTCACTGTATGTTAAAGTGGGCTTGTCCTTCCAGTGGAAAATCTGATCTAAATGTCTGATTATATTTTCAAAATGAGCTACATGTCCCTGTTAATAATAATAATACCAATTTGCAGGGGTGGATTCTAGGAGTTCATCTTGAGGATAAGGAAGGGGGTGGCAGAGGAAAGGGAATAAGAAATTTTCTAGGAGGTGCTAACAAAATGTCCATAGAAAGCAGAAATGTTTATATATATAAACTATATACGTAATAATTTGTCCTTATTCTTTTCAAGCACTAGACTAACATTGATGGCTGATCCTTATAATGCTCCTTTGAAGTGTAAGAATAGGATCATGTAACTAGTATGGTTGACAATACTAATTCTTTCAGGAAGGAACAGCTGTCTGTCACAACGTTGTGGTTGACAATACCAAATCTACAGACAGATCTAATGGCATGAGGAGGGATGTTTGCCTTTTGTCTATGGGCAAAATATTTCCTCCACAGAATCAGTAAAAACCTTAGCCTGGATTTGTGTCCTGAAAATAAGGGTTTGAATCTGTTTCCATACTCCTAGTGTTTTATAATGTAGATATCAAGAGGTGAAGCAATTTTAATAATCTAGGTCTGGCTATAACTTTAACACCCACTAGAAGATCATGTGCACTCTTTGGAAACTTAGTGCTGACCAGGAGTCCATAATTTGAAGAATAAACTATTCAGAACACACTTTTATAATGTGGAACAAAAGGATGAAAGACTGTATTGGGCTGTGACTTCTTGTTGATAGGGTGTTAGTTCCTAAGATTTCAGATTCATTGTTGAGGATTGATAGTTTTGACAGCTGGAACAGAAAATATTTGCACCTATTTCTTGAGTAGTTTGCCAGTGGATTGGATTATATTTGAATAGATCTTAGACCAGCGATACCCACCTTATGGGTATCTATCCTCTTAATGGACTGAATGCCACCTCATCCAAAACTAACCAAACACCCTTTCTGCTGGGGAAGCAGCAGCTCTTTTAGGAGATAAGCTATAGGGAAGTTTTCAAATGTCAGAGGAGTTTGAAGTGGCTCTTTTATGTCACAAGATTGTTGGTACAGAATAAATATAAGTATTTGTTGATTGTGCAAAGTAATGTGAGAGACTAACTCATTAGCATGTCTTATTCTTCCTGTGCAGACTGTTGTAGCCCAGAGACATAAAGAAGAAAATCGTAGGATATTGGGGAAGGATTATAGAAATATTTTGTGCTAGCACTGTGTGATATTCTGTGTCCTGCTCTTGGTTAAATAAATTCATTATCCAGGATGTTGCAAAAATGACCATTTATTGACAGAAAACAAACATAGAATATTCTAATGAACAAATAATCTACAGATAACGTTCAAGAACCACAGAGTTTCACAAACCTGCTGTGCTATTCAGAAGAGGTAAAGAGCAGTTCATTACCCTGTTAACTATGGTTTTTCAAAATGATTGCCTGCATGAATCCATGCAGTAGGCAGTGGGCTTGCCACAGGCAAGTATGGCCAGAAAGTTCTAACCTCTTCCTGGCTGATCCCTACAGATTTAAAGAAATAGTGCATCTATCATCTTCTTCCTCCCTTCCGTTGTCTACTAACATCACTCACCAGTTCTGGCTCACTTAGATTCTGGCTCACTTAGATTCTAAGTTCTTCTGGACACAGACCACATCTTCACTTATTAATGACCACATGCCCATTGATAGTGATTGTAACGGCGTTAGCACCCGTCTCTCACAGGCACCCCCTTTCTGGTTGGGTGTGAACCTGCTTTTCTTTTTGTTCTTACAACGGGGTGGCACCCACCTCTTGCAAGTGCTCCCCCAGCTGATGGTTCTTTCGGTGACTCAGCCCTCTGGCCAAGTCTCTAGTTCCCCTTCCGGGGTGTACAGTCTCTAATTCCTTCTCACAGATCTGGTATGGTGCCATAGCACCAAGGCTTCCCCCCAGAGGCACTGTCTTCTTTAACAGCCCTACAGGGGTCCATCTCAATACCCTCAGTTGGTGTCCTTTTGGCAGCCCTCCCCGGGCTCAGTCTTTAACCAGACAACCAGGGCCCATCACAGTGCCCACACCCCATCTGCCTAGGTTCTGGGCTCAGTCCTCTGGGCTCAACCTGCCCACACTGACCTGTCTATGATCCCGCTACTCTTCCAACCAGCCAGGCACCCAGTACTCCTTCTTCAAGTTCCAGGCAGCAACTAACTGCTCTGCTGCTTCCTTTTATATGGCCCTTCTGGCCCCTGATTGGCTGCTGCTGCAGCCCCTCTAATTGGTTGCTCTTCTGCAGCCACTCTAGGCTGCCTGAAGGACTTCTCCTCTGCTCTTTTCTGGGGGAGGGTGAAGCAGGGCCACCAGGCCTCCAGCAGGGGGCCTCTGGACCTAGTCCACACCATCACAGTGATATAAAAATAATATGATGGGAAAAAACTGCACAGGAGCTACAATGAATAGATATGAAATTATTAAGTTTGGTTTGGTTTTCTAAAGCAAAACTGATATATAGAGAAACAAGAATGAATTATTTTGCTATAGCACTTTCATACTATAGAATCTTCAAAATATGAATAAAGTACATAAAGATAGTAAGCCCTGCTCCCAAAGGCTTACAATCTATATAAAATATTTAGATATAATCTATATATCTACGTGCATACAGCATCTAGCATAAAGGGTCTCTGCCCCAATCAGGCCACCAGGCACATTAATAAGTATTACATGACAATCTTCTGAGGTTTACAACACCAAGAGGGTAACACCAACAACTGGTGTTCTCAGTTGCTTGTAACTTGTGGTGTTTAGATGCTGCTTGTATTATTAAAACTGGGAACACTGGCTGTTGGGAGTCTGAAAGGACAGGAAACAGGAAGGAGGGGGAAGGAGTTGAGGAGGCTGGGAGAGTTACAGAGTGTGCAGCTACAGCTTGGTAAAGAGATTTCCACTGTAAATAAAGTTCTGTTAAAGTTTGTTAATACCTTGCCTGGTGGATACAACATTTTGGCGACGAGGATGGATCTTCTGCCTCTGAACCCACCTGCACCCTTTCTGCAAAGCCCAGGTGAGCCTCCAATTGCTTTTACTGTCTGGATCCATATGTTTGAGACTTATCTGCTTGCAATCACTACTACAGAGATTTCTGAAGTAAGAAAGCGTGCTCTGCTAATCCACTGCCTTGGAGCAGAAGGGCAGTGTATATTATACACTTTTCCCCTTGCAGATGATAAATATGAGACTGCACTCACTGCATTAAAGAACTTTTTTGTGCCAAAAGTGAATGTAGTAGCTAATCACTACAGATTTCGCCAGCGTGAGCAGAAACCAGGAGGGACTATAATGCAGTATATTGCCTCCCTGAGGAGTCTGATTGCAACTTGTGACTTTGGGAATATGGCAGATGAGATGATTAGAGACCAGCTCATTGAGAAAACAACCATGCTTCGTGTAAGAGAACGCTTACTTCTAGAACCACAACTTACACTAGAAAAAGCAATAGCCATTGCTACTCAGATTGAGTCAGCTACAGCTGAAGCCAAAATAATGAGCCAGGGTACAGGAGGCCCAGTCCAGACTGTGACTCCTTTGCAGAAAAGTTCACTATCACTGCAGACAAACAATTGCAAAAGGAAAACTAATGTAAAGCCACTGAATCAGCGAATGCAAAATACAGTAAAAGCATGCTTTCGCTGTGGATCCCCACAACATCTTGCAAGCTACACAGGATGTCCAGCAAAAGTAGCTCAGTGCAATCATTGCAAAAAGATTGGGCATTTTGCTAAAGTATGTCGCAGTAGCCAGTTCAATCAACAGGTGCATGCAGTTACAATACCAGATGTTACTGTGCTGAGTGTAGACAAAATCACTACTGCACATATTCCAGAACAGATAAAGTGCACTGTAAATGTTTCTGCCATACCCTCAGGCAAATCACACTCTATTCAGCTAATGTTGGACACTGGCTCAGCAGTATCTATACTACCTAATTCCATCTATTTGCATTACCTTAAAGATGTGCCTCTTACTGAACCCAAACTTCACTTGGTATGCTATTTGAAAAACCATATTCCAGTACATGGCTGCCTGCCAGCAATAGTTACTTTTGGTGATCTCTGTGTAACTGCGGAATTCTACATTGTTCACAAAGGCACTCCTATCCTTGGCAGAGATTTATTAGCTGCTTTAAATCTCAGGGTTGTTAATGGACGAATTGATCTTCCTCAGCAAAGCACTCTTGCGGTACACACACCAGTTTCAGCTGGGACCCAACTCCAGGTTGAGGAGAAACTCGGCTGTGCTTATGGGTTTTTGCATAAAGTTAAAATGCGGAATAATGTGTTGCCTGTACGACAGAAATTACGGCGCTTACCATTTTCAGTCAGGGAAGCTGTTTCAGAGGAACTTAGAAAACTTGTTCAAAAGGACATTATTGAAGAGATTAATTCCTCAGAATGGGTTTCACCTATAGTAGTGATGCAGAAGAAGGGTGGAGACATTCGCTTTTGTGTGGACTTAAGGGAGCCAAATAAAGCTATTGTGATTGACAGCCATCCTCTTCCTCACATAGAGGAAGTATTTGCAGAACTCCGTGGAGCAAAGATGTTTTCTACTCTTGATTTGCAGAGCGCATACCACCAGGTTATGTTGCATGAAGATAGCAGAGACCTCACAGCATTTATTACACATGAGGGATTATTTCGTTTTAAATGTGTTCCATACAGTCTCGCATCAGCCCCAAGTGCCTTTCAAAAAATGATGTCATTGATTCTGAAGAATCAACATGGAGTTCAGAGTTATTTGGATGATATTATTGTGTTTGGAAATACTGCTGAGGAGCATGACAATAACCTGCAGTCTGTACTAAACTGCATCAGCAAAGCAGGCCTCATGCTCAATAGGTCCAAATACAAATTTAGACAAACTGAACTCTCCTTTCTGGGGCATACAATTTCACAGGCTGGACTAAAACCTGATCCAGATCATATCCTGGCAATTTCAAATGCTCCTCCTCCAACAGATTTGCAAACCTTACGTTCCTTCTTGGGTCTTACCTCCTGGTATGCAAAATTCATTCCCAATTATGCTTCTGTCATTGAACCGTTATGAGAATTACTACGGAGAAGTTCAACCTTAGTGTGGACAACGGATGCACAAGTTAGTTTCGAAAGGGTGAAAGACTTGATTGTACATAGTCCAGTACTTGCATTATTCAGTCCCGCATTGCCCACAATTGTAACTACTGATGCTTCTGATTATGGACTCGGGGCTGTCCTCACACAACTTCATGAGGACAACACAGAGAGGACTGTTGCATTTGCTTCAAGGACACTAAGTAATGCTGAGAGAAAATGTTCTACAGTTGAAAAAGAAGCGCTTGCTTGTGTCTGGGCTACTGAAAAATGGAGAACTTACCTGTGGGGCCGCACGTTCAAGTTGCGCACAGACCACAGCCCTTTGACAACGTTGCTCACCACAAAAGGACTGGGAAGAGCAAGATATCGTATTGCTAGATGGTCTGCAAGACTACTTTCTTTCAATTATGAACTGGAATATAAGCCTGGAAACAAAAATGTGGTAGCTGATTGCCTTTCTCGCCTGCCTTTGCCTTCACCAGATGGTCCACTGGAGGATGAGGATGTAGTAGTTGCGCTTATTACAAGCACTCTTACTGCAGTTACAAGAGAACAATTTCAAGCTGCTTGTTCAGCGTGTCCAATTCAACAAAAATTACAGGAATTTCTGACAAAGAGATGGCCCAATAACCCTAAAAACCTTGACCCAGTTTTGCTGCCTTATTTTAGAGTTCGGGATGAACTTTCTTTGCTCGATGGCTGTGTGCTATGAGGTACACACCGGCTACTTGTGCCAGAAGAATTACAGTCAAAACTCATACACCTGGCACACATCAAGGAATTGTCAGAACCAAACAACGATCTGTATTGGTGGCCAGGGATGGACTCTCAAACTGAAGCACTCATAAAATCCTGTGTCACTTGCCAAATGCATGATAAGACAGCAGTGACAGGTATCCCTCCATTACAGCCTGTTCCTCTTCCTGAATCTGCATGGGGAAAAGTGGCGATTGACATTGTAGGACCCTTTGATACTGCTCCAATTGACTGTCGTTATGCCATCACTTTAATAGACTATTTCAGCAAATGGCCTGAGGTAGCGTTTACATCGCAAATTTCTTCTGCTACAGTAATTAAGTTCCTCTCTTCAGTTTTTAGCTGGGAAGGTAACCCCAAAGAACTGGTTTCAGATAATGGTAGTCAATTTACTTCCCTGGAGTTTGAAACTTTTCTAGCAGAGAGGAACATTTTACACAGGAGGTCATCCCTATATTACCCTCAAGCCAATGGGGAAATCGAACGGTTTAACAGAAGTTTGAAAGAGAGTTTGCAAACAGCTAAACTGGAAGGGCGATTGTGGATACCCTTCACTACTGTTTTCTTGCAAGCATACCGGGCTACACAACATGCCACAATGCAAAGATCACCCGCAGAGTTACTTCATGGGAAACAGATGACTACTAAACTGAACATTGCTGGATTGTTAAAGGCACGACCTGATGCCCCAAACAAGGATGATGTGAGAAAGACAGTTGAACAGAACCAAGCAAAGTCTAAGGCTTTCACAGACAAACGGCGGGGTGCTAAGGAACCAAAGTTTGAGTGTGGTTCCTTTGTTAGAATACGAAAACCTGGAATCTTATGCAAAGGGGACCATAAATTCACAGCTCCTCTTAAAATCATAGAGAAGAAGGGACCTTACACCTATCGACTTTCTGATGGACGGGTATGGAATGCTTCTTATCTTGCACCTGCCTATGCACCAAGAGGAGATTATGCCAACACCCAGTCTGCATTGGATGACTTCACTGTA
The DNA here is from genome assembly GCF_002925995.2 of Terrapene triunguis. Lineage (NCBI taxonomy): Eukaryota > Metazoa > Chordata > Testudines > Emydidae > Terrapene > Terrapene triunguis. The sequence goes on along the minus strand of NW_020664419.1, from coordinate 68,045,490 downwards.
GAACCAACACAACAAGACATTGCACTGGAACCGGGGCTTGAGAGACGGCCTGTCAGACTCAGACGACCACCTGCCTGGACTAAAGACTATGTTATGTAGTATATACAGTGTTTTCAGTGTAATATTCCTGCCAACAGTATAGTGTCTTGTTTCATATTTGTTCCTGGGGTTAGAACAACAATGTTTATTTTAATTTGGAAAGTTTCTTAAGAGAGGAGGGAATGTGTTGTTTAGATGCTGCTTGTATTATTAGAATTGGGAGCACTGGCTGTTGGGAGTCTGAAAGGATAGGAAACAGGAAGGAGGGGGGAGGAGTTGAGGAGGCTGGGAGAGTTACAGAGTGTGCAGCTACAGCTTGGTAAAGAGATTTCCACTGTAAATAAAGTTCTGTTAAAGTTTGTTAATACCTTGCCTGGTGGATACAACATAACTACCCAGGTCACCTTCTGTAGGAATGTAGTGGGATCAAGAGAGGTCTCAGTTCAGAGCCTCCTGCTACAATCTCCTTTCAACTTGTCTTTCTGGTACGTGTTTGTGCAGCACCTAGCACAGTGGAGCTCTGATCCAGGACTGCGCATCAGGCACTAATATAATGCAAATAATAACTTTAGTGCCATTTAGCAGCTAGTAGTAAGTAACTGTGTTGATGTAGGCAAACATAGTAGCCATGATAGACTTAGCAACACTTTATGCACACAGCCTTGGGCACTACTGAGAGAGGTAATTCTACACCTTGTAGCATCCAGGAAACCCAGTCAAAGATCAGGGCTCCATTGTGGTAAGCACTGTACAAAACAAAGTAACAAAAAAGGCAGTTCCTGCCCAAGAAATCTTACACTCTTGGTGTCAAACAGGATACAACTGGCTGATGAAACAGACAAACAGAATAAGGGTGAGTGGGAGGATGAAATAACGGTAACATAGAATTCTCATATTTCCTTTTGAAGAATTATTCTCTCTATATATTATAAAGTAGTTTTGACATATGTACAAACTGATAATAGTAGATAGATTCAGTGTATTATATGTGAGATGGGGAGATTACATTGCTGTGGCTAAAGTTATGTGCTACTGTTTAAACTCATCAAACCATGCATCTAGAAGAAAACTAAATTGGTTGTTTAAATTAATCATATAAAATAACAGAGTAGAAGGAATTCTGTTGGATTGAGGAAGCTTATCAGGCATTATGCAGCCTTGCTTGTTTCTGCAACATGGCTCCAGTCTCATTCAAAGGGTTGGATTTCATTTTTTCCTGTTGCACTGTACTTTAAAGGGATACTATCAAGGTTTACAGGTCCAAAATGTGCTCCCATCCTGAAAAAAAAATCTGCTTTTAAAATATCCTCCCGATAGGTTTTTACTACTAATCTTGAAATAGTTATAAAATGCCAACGTAGTGAGAGAGGAGGGTAGGGGGATGATGATGAAAGATTCTATATAATACTCTCTCTGTGGTTCTTTCACTCCGCTTAACTCCTTTTTCATAGATCAGTGCTATTATTGCTTTCCACCATTCATTCTGAACTTCTTCTTGTTTGTAAATCTCATTGAATAGCTTGGGCATCACCTGCTTGCAGCAGTTCTGTGGTTATGTTGTCACTTCACTTTTCTTTTTCAAGCGTTCTCTCAAGATCTTTGCTACTTCTTCTAAGAATCCTGACCTCTGCTATCCCTCATTTGTACTGGGAAGCTTCTCCAAGACTGTTTCATTTACTGTGTTCTGTACATTGTACAGCTCTTCAAAATATTTTTTCCATTGCTCATTCTTCTTTGTTCATCTTCAGTTATTTGCCTGCACTTCTCTTTCACTGCTGACATCTTCAACAACCACCGAGTCACATTTCTGTTAACATGTTCTTCTGCTTCTTTACATTATTTGCCTATTCAGTTGTTTCTATCTCTCTTTGTTTTCTCTTTTCTCTCTCTGGTCAACCTATTGTACTCCACTCTTAAGACTTCATTTTATTCTCCGTCATCTTCCTACGCTTGTCACTCAACTGCAGCACTTCATACATTTTCCAACTTGTTTTCTTCATTTTGGCCTTGTAGCCCACTTGTGCAGCCACTCTTGTAATCCCATTTTTTATACTTCAACATTAATTTCTTCTTTCACAGGAGACATGATGTTTTCCCGCATAGCTTCTCTGTATTCTTTCTCATGTCTGCCTCTTTCTATTTTTCCATGTCCTAGATCTTAGTTCTTGGCATTCTTTCAGTTGCTCTCAGCCTCAACCTCTTTGACGCTAGTATTAACTTATTCAATTCAATATTGGCCTCAAATGATCTGCACAACAACAAACTTGATTTCCATATGCGATTCACAAGTATGAACTCTATCATGTTCTTCATCTGCCATCAGGCGATCTGCAAGAACTACAGCTTCTTGGGTGTGCCATTCACCAAGATGTTGCAGAGGAGACTAAAGAGATACATGGAAGTGGGGCTTACAGGGGAAAGGCCAGATTTCAACCAGGATGAAGTGCAATAGATCAGCTATTAGTGATAAAATAGCTATCGGAAAAGTACATAGAACCCAAATGAACCCACTACAACAGCTTTAGAGACTTCAAAAGGCTTTTGATAGCATTTGGCAGAAAGGGCTATAGAAAGTTTTGAGAATGTATGGGACCCCTGAGAAATTGATCAAGCTGATTGAGAAGATCTACAGCAAGTCAGTGAGTGTGGTCAGAGTAGACAAGAAGCTGACAGCATAGTGGAAGTAAGACAAGGATGCATGCTAACACCAGATTCGTTCAAATGGGTACCGGCAGAAGTAATTGCTGTAGCACTGAGAGATGAAATGGGAGGAATTATATTATGTGGCTGGAGAGCGAGTAATCTTAGATTTGTTCAAGACAGAAAGTGGTGAAAAGGCTTCATTCAGCTTCAGCATTACTGTTGAGCTGGGGTACAGAAATTGAAAAATAAGATGAATTACACTTCCCTTCTTCCTGCAGCTCAGCGTAAGTTTTTGCTGAGGCATAGACCAAAGTTCTGTCTTTCCCAGACTCTTCAGAAATCATTATTCAGAGTTAAGCCTCAGAGCTATTGTATGTAAAAGCCTGAGAAATAGATGTTGATAGTTCCCAGTGAGTTTCAAAGAGAGAATATCGTGTGATTTCTTAGTAAAAGAAATATTTAATTCACAAGAAAACTTTGAAAATAGTCTAAAACCAGGGTTCCCAAACTTTTATACTGAGGCTCCCTTACAGATATTTTAAAACTTTGTGGCTCCTCGCAACCAAATACTGTTTTTTATTTGTTTGTTTTTGCTGACTCAGCACATTAGCTTCAAGAGGGACACTAGAGTTTGGTTTGGTTTGTAAATTTATTCAACTGTTTACAGTTTGTTTAATTATACAATCCGATTAACTCATGTCTTTCAAACTGTAATTTGAAAATACAGGTTTTTTGACATGGTCAGACACAGCCTAAGATTTTAGTAAGAAGAAGGTGCCTGTATCAAACTGCATAGTTGTACAATGTTTGTTTGAATCTATACTGCCAGATGTAAGTTATTTTCCAAGTTTAAATGATTTCTATGTTCAGCTTTCACAGAAATCATTGCTAAAAACCCACCATCACAGAAGTAATGAAGTGAATGGAAGCCACATTTTCATAGGTTCATCACTGAGTTCTTCATACTTTCCTTTAACTGAAATCCAGAATTCATGGTTTGTTCAATTTGAAAATGTGGTCTTCAGCGTGTTGTCACTTGACAAGTCAAGACATTTTCTTGAACCAAAATACCTAAAGGTGGAAAAGAGTCAACTGTTACTGAGAACAGGTTTTGAATCCAGTGAGTATCTGGAGATTCATCTTCAATTCCAGGAAAATATTCTTTAAAATAGGAACACAGTCCAGACAAATTAGTTAATGTTTGGTCTTTAATAGCATTTAGATCACTTTCAATCTGTTCTTTTAACAAATTTGACAACACTGGAAACATCTCAGTAACGCCCTTTTCAAAGTGGTGTCTCCAAAGACAAAACTTCTTCATTAATTCCCAGCTTTTCTCTTTCATGTCTAATATAATGTGTGTTCCTACCTTGAAGTATTAGGTTCAGTGCATTCAGTTTTCCAGATATGCCTACCAGGTAAACTAACATCATCAAGAAGTAAGTCCACATTACTCATGTAATCTGCAAGTGTTGGGTCACAGAGACTGCCACCTGATGTGCTGAGACTACCTTTAAGCCCTTTTTCCCTGGCAGCTTGGGACTTCAGGACCCTGCCTGATTGTGCCAGACACACTAGCCTGCTACAAACACAGACCCAGGTCTGAACCACATCCCCCAAAAGCTGCAGGCTTAACTGAAAACAGCATAAGAAGTGCTCCTGTCTCCAACACCCAACACCCAAATACCCAGTTCCCAATGGGATCCAAACTCCAAATAAATCCGTTTTACTCTGTATAAAGCTTATACAGGGTAAACTCATAAATTGTTCGCCCTCTATAACACTGATAGAGAGATATGCACAGCTGTTTGCTCCCCCAGATATTAATACTTGCTCTGTGTTAATTAATAAGTAAAAAGTTATGTTATTAAATATAAAGAGTAGGATTTAAGTGGTTCCAAGTAATAACAGACAGAACAAAGTAAGTTACCAAGCAAAATAAAATAAAAACACACAAGTCTAAGCCTAATACAGTAGGAAACTAAATGCAGGTAAATCTCACCCTCAGAGATGTTCCAATAAGCTTCTTTGACAGACTAGACTCCTTCCTAATCTGGGTCCAGCAATCACTCACACCCCCGTAGTTACTGTCCTTTGTTCCAGTTTCTTTCAGGCATCTCTTTGGGGTGGGAGGCTATGTCTTGAGCCAGCTGAAGGCAAAGTGGAGGGGTTTACAGGGGCTTATAAGAGAAAAGATGGAGTTTTGCAGTCACCTGGGCAAGTCACATGCCTATGAATGATTCAGCTTTTTGCAGGCTGACGCCACTGTTTACATGTTAATTTGAACGTTCCCCAGGAAAGCTTAGGAGGTCCATTGTTAGATAAGTACTCCCAATTACTTGAATTACCCCTTCACACTATGTTGACCAAATCTGTCTTATGTGCTTACTACAGCAAACACTTTGAATACAAGCATAGAGCCAACGCTCATAACTTCAGATATAAAAATGATACATGCATACAAATAGGATGAATATATTCAGTAGGTCATAACCTTTGCAAAGACATGTTACATGGCATATCTAGCATAAAACATATTCCAGTTATGTCATATTTACTCTCATAAACATAAAAAGAACAGGAGTACTTGTGGCACCTTAGAGACTAACAAATTTATTAGAGCATAAGCTTTCATGGGCTACAACCCACTTCTTCGTGGGTGGGTTGTAGCCCACGAAAGCTTATGCTCTAATAAATTTGTTAGTCTCTAAGGTGCCACAAGTACTCCTGTTCTTTTTGCGGATACAGACTAACACGGCTGCTACTCTGAAACCTCTCATAAACATATTTCTATAAAGCATTATGGGGTGCAACATCACAGTCTGTTTTCCCAAGGGAGAAAATTCTGATTTCACCAGGCAATTCAAAGATGTGCTGTAACACTTTCCCCCATTACAATCCCTTGACTTCACTGTGAAACAGCAGCTGAGTGTAGCCAAAGTTCATTCCTTCGCACAGCATACTTAAACAATGTGTTTTCTGCATGGGATTTTATAAAATTAACAATTTTAATAACAGTGTTGAGGGCCTCATGTACTTCAGGTTGCAACTCCTTTGATACCAAAGCTTGGCGATGAATCATGCATAGGGTTGCCAATTTTGGTTGGACATATTCCTGGAGGTTTCATCACATGACATAAACTTTAATTAAAGATTAATCTTTAAATCCTGGAGACTCCAGGACAAGCCTGGAGGGTTGGCAACCTTAATCTTACAGTGTGTCCAAATTGATGCTGGTGCCACTTTCTTTACTTGTGCTGCATCTCCATTGCTCTCACCAGTTATGGCTGCTGCCCCATCAGTGCACAGCAACCCTCCTCCCCACATAGTCCAATTAAGAGCTCTACCAATACAAATTTATCAAGGATCTTGCATATTTCACAACTAGTGGTTTGGGTTGGGATTTCTTTGCAAAATAAAAGTTCTTCAACTGTTGTACCTGCTTTGACAAATCTCACAGAACACAGAAGCTGAGCCATGTTGGCTATGTCTGTGGATTTATCAAGCTGCAGTGCAAAATGTATCATCTGCTCTAGGACATTTTCTGCAAGGTCATCAGTGTATCAACATATGCTACTACTTGATATAAGAATGGTTTTCAGTGCTATGGCTGCTTGTTCACCAATCATAATTCTACGCATTTCTACTTCCCACAGCAATAGACAGATCTCACCAATGTGTGTGCTTGCTTGCATTTTGCAATTTGCATGGCCACAACATAAAATACTCCTCAGGCTTTTTGAGGAACAGTTGCGTCTTTAGATATGACCTTTTTTTGCTGCTTTAGTTCTTGTTTCCAAAGGAAACATTGTGGCACAGATTCCAGGTGTGAGGTTTCTAAACCTCACTGTAGTTTCCCTGGCCTCAGACCTTCATTTACTGACACTTGAAAACAAATGGCACATTGTGACTATGGACTTTTCACAGTAATACTGAGACATGAAAATCCAAACATAATGTAACTACCATCCTATTGTCTCATTTGCTTCTTTTCCTCTTTACCTGTATTAAAATCATCATCCTCTATCTGCTAATGCTGGTGCTGCCAGCCCCAGGAGCCTCTCTGTGCTCTCTGTTCCAGCAGGGACTTTCACCAGAGAAATTTCCTGCTGAATGTTTTCCCCTGCAGGGAGCCTGTCTGCTGAAGGCCCCCTGCAGGAGCAGAGGGCACAGAATAGCAGAAGCATCAGACACAGACCCATAGATAAGACACCGGTGATTTTTAAGTCCAGTTTAATAGTTTCTTAATTTGAAAATAACAATTTTCCCCTAATGCTTGTGGCTCCTCCATGAACACTTTATGGGCCCCCAAGGGAGCCATGGTTTGGGACTATTCTAAAACATTGTAAATAGTATTTAGAATATTTTGAGCAACTGTTACATAAAAGCTATTAGACAGTAAATCTACTAGGTTTGTTCCTTATACAGACGTCCCCACTTTATTTCCGTTAAGTGCATTCAAATATAAAGTTTCAATTTTCTATACTTTAGCACAGATATCAATACGCATTCCCCTCTGACCTTCTTTCAGAGATGGCTTTTCAGTCTGTAGTGTGTGTCACCTGGACCCTTCAGAGCTTGAGGAGAATGGCAGCCTCTCAATCCTTTCAAACACTTCATAGTACCCTGTCAGCAAACAAACAATGTGGGAATCGCCACAGCTATCGACATTCCAGTCCTTGGGTTAATATATCTAAATGGTCTTCTCGGTTGCTGGTGAAACAGAAATCTCTAGCCTGTATCCAAAGTGATACAGATATTGGGGTCACCATACAAAATATCAATTTCCTGGATCTCTATAAGGCTCTCACTTTACAGGGAACTATATTATCCCCCTAAGCTCAGCTGAGGGTATATCTATATTATAGACATACCCTATATGTCTGTATCGGTACAGCTGCGCTGCTGCAGCACATCTGGTAAAGGCGCTCTATGACAACGGGAGAATGCTCTTCCAGCAGCATAAAAACCGCACCTCTGCTAGCGACAGAAGTTATGTTGATGGGAGAAGCTCTCCTGCCAACACTACGCAGTACAAACAAGTGCTTATGTTGCTCCGTGTGGGAATGTTGGAATATTCACACCCCTGAGCGACATAAGTTTTGCTGACATAGGTTATAGTGTAGACGTAGCCTAAGTCAAGAGAGAATGTACAAACTCTCACCTCACTCGTGCTGCCCCATTGTCTCTTTTTAACTGAGGGCAAGTCTACACTACTGCTTAAGTCGATCTAACTTATGTTGCTCAGGCATGTGAAAAAGCCCCCCTTCTGAGCGACGCAAGTTACAGTGATCTAAGCGCTGTCCACACCGACATAGCTTCCTACTCTCATGGAGGTAGAGTAATTATGCCGACGGGAGCAGGCTCTTCACCAGATGCTGTGCAGGTGCGCCGATGTAGCACTTCTAGTGTAGACCTGCCCTGAGACATAATCCCAGTTGAAAGCAGTTAGCTTATAGTTAAATATAAATTCCACAGGCTCTGTGGACTCTAGGGGGTAACAAAATGCTCTAGGAATTATTTTGGAGATGTTCTATGGCCTGTGTTATATAGGAGGTCAGACTAGATGATCCCAATGGTCCCCTCTGGCCTTGGAATTTATGAATCTATGGAAATATGTTCTTCCCCCTCCCAGCTTTCTCTCTAGTTCCATAAAATGCACCATGATGGACCAAATATTATCTGAATGGAGGGGCTTCCCTAGTAAATAAAGCTGGAATAACACTCACCTGTATCCCAAGTGTTACAGGTGTTGGGACCCAGCCCTCACAGCAAACCCATCTTTTGGTCCTGCATGGGTCACCTGCTGAGTCCACAGACCAGAGGTGTATTTAGTTTCTGTATTTTTAATTCTAACTATATTTAACTCTTACCCAGTTGCACTCTGATTGGCTCAGCTATCACAAGATGATTAGGGTTCTGACCTGCCCAGTAGAGTGCCCATAATGAAAACTTCCTCTAGAGCTTCAGAAGAGCTAATGAGCCTGTCTAGTAACTGCCACACCCTATTTCTAGATGTTTCTTGGCCCTTCTAGCTGAGTTGCTCTGGCCAGCACTCTGCACGTGTGCAGAGACAGAGTATTCCAGCTCAAATTCACATCTCCTTCCCACAGCTTATTTCCCTTCTTGGGGCAAAAAAAGGTCAAATACTGCAATATAAAGCATGTGGGTTACACCAGCGTCTAAGCTGGGCAACCATTCAACCAATTCAGGGGACTGGCTTCATTGCAAGCAACCACATTATGTTGTCTTTCTCATTCTTCCTGTTTTTGAATGGGAGGCAGTGGCTTTATACTTATGAAATTCATGCCCTCTTTGGACTTCAGAGATCAGGAACCTCAATAGTTCTTCTGTTGGTTCACTAGACCACAGCAAGAAGGAAGAGTACAGGGAATGCATAATCTGAGCATTCACTATCCTGAAACCATACATCCTATACTGCCTTCCAGCCTAAGTGGCAGTCCAGGATGTGTGAAGTTTAAGAGTTTAAGACTGTCATGGGCCTCTTTTTTGAAGGACTGATAGTGAAAAACTTGTTAGGGCTTTAAAAATCTTTTGGGGATGGATTGTGACCCTGCCCATGCAAATTGGAAAGGGGAAGTAAAGCACTCCGTACATCCCTGTGCACACGGCTGGGACCTAGGGTCTGGTTGTGCAGGAGTAAGTACATTCTGCATGCCCACTTGTTCCCAAGCATAATGTGTGGTCGGAGAGTGTGCCAGGAAAGATGGGGAGTGGATGGAGCCAAGGTTCCACCTCCCCAATGCACTGTACTGCACAGATGAGCTAGTGCAGGGTGTTTTCTAAGTCTAATAGTATAGGCCAATAGCAAATTACTGCCCCTCCCATCTGGAGTAATAAGAAATCAGAGTGGAATTGTGCTTCAGAGGACAATACCTCCCAGGACTACTCTTCAGGTGATGCTGCTTACACATTGCCTTTTGTTCAGGACTACCCAAAGATAAAATTTAGCCCTTTAAGGATATCATAGCAATTGTTCCAGAAGTAATTACAGCTCAAACTATAGTTCCATTTAGAATGCTTAATAGAAGGAATTTGTTAATTTAGTATGGTACAGATAGAAAACGAATCCTAATCACATTTAACTTGCACTTTAATAATGGCATCACACACTAATTCTCATTTCTTTTGTTTCAGTGTGTAGTGGGACTGTTTCCCCCCCACTACCTTGTATCATTCTGAGTTGGAAGCAGAGGTGTAAATAACTAAACAATGTGAAAGACCATGAGAATCAAGTCTAAAATGATCCTAACTGTGGAAACTTAAAAAATAGAACTGGTTGGGAATTTTCCATTGAGACATTATTTGAACAGAAAACACTGTTTCTGCAGGAAAAAAAATTAATTTTGATTAAAAAATAATAATTTCAGGTCAGTTCTTCCTGAATTGAAATACTTAATTTTTTTGAAACCACTATCAGGTTAGTTTGATATCTGGCTGTGCTGCTGTGTTGCCTCATGAGAGTTGTAGTGCAGGGGCCTAATTGTATGCCCTTATTCTCCTATATAGGCTGGTTCCCTACCTGGCTGGACTACATTTCCCATGATGCATCCCTTTGGTTGAACTGCTGTGATGTATCATGAGAGTCCCAACCAATAAAGGTACCCAAAGTGTGATTCAGATGACACTCCATGGCAGTTTAGGTAGACACAATTTAACATCAAACAAAACTGAAACAAATTTCAATTTGGTTCAAAAACCAAAACAAAATGTTTCAACCCAGAAATGTTGGAACATTTTCATTTTGATTGAAAATGTGAAAACAAAACATTTTGACATATCTGAATTGTTCTGAGAAATTTAATTATTTCAACCTTTTATATTGATCAGTGATGAAAACAAATGTTGAAATATTGTAAATTATCACTGGACAGAAATTCAAATTTTCAACTATTTCTAGTAATAAGTAAATTTTTTCACCTGCAGTTATGAAATAGGACATTAAGGACCTAATGTGATGTTAAAAGAAGCATTTTATCATTGTGTCATATTCCTACTGAGCAAACTCCCAGACCAAAGATACCATTACAGTATCCCTAAGGAATCCATAAGTATGTCATTGGAAGAATCAAAATGGTTCATCTGTTTACATTCTGCCTCATTTACTTTCTAAAATGTAATCTCAGTGTTTATATTATACCTCACTTCATTATTAAAGAAATGGACTATGGAGAAGCCACTGAAAAATTATTTGCTTTTTCTAATAGTTTTCATTTTATAGGGAATATATTTTTCCCTAAAATTATTATATAATAGATTATGTTTCTGTAAACTATTTTGGAGTGTTTTTAAGGAAATTAATGATATTTTATCATTTAGAAGTCTAATTCAGAGAAACCAAAGAACTTCAGAATTAAGAATTCGTTTAATTTCAGCCTAGGCCCCATTTAAGTACTGCTGCTGATTAGATGTATGTGTGATTTTTACATACGAGTTTTTATACCAAGAAACAAACCAAAAAAAAAAAAAAAAATGAATTAAGGATAGAAAAGGAGCCTTGAGTTTGAAATTTTTTTTTTGCTTTGAATAACTTCAGTCTGGTGAGGACCTGCATGTTATTTTGTGTTTAGTGGGCATTTTTTTCCGTTGTAATTTTTAGCGCTGGGGGCAACAGAATGGAACCACAGTAGTATCATTTACATGTCACTGTGAAATGGAATTGGCTGTAGTATAGTCAGGATAAAATTGATAGTAATTAGAATTCAGTATTTGCATACTCTTACCTGTACATTTTACCAATAACTTTTAGAGACAGAAGACAATCAACATTTTAATTTGTTTTATTAAAAACCTGTCCTGTTTTTTTTCTTCTTAATGTCATGACAGAGTTTAATGAGAATTGTTACAGTTTGCAAGTGTCTGCTTCCCAAAGCATATTTTAAATTGGATGCATTAAGAATGTATTTGCTGCTCTAATGGCAAGTCAGTGCAGTTTTTGAACCTTCCTTTTTCTAGTAGTTTCATATTTTTCTCTGCACATTCTAATCCAATTTCTAATTACCACTTAGAGTTATAGTATTACTTCCTTGACTTTTGAAAACACAACTTTCTAGAAAGAAACAGTGGGGGTGAAATCCTGGCCCCATTGAAGTAAATGGAATTTTTGCCTTTGACTTCAATGAAGTTAGGATTTCACCCAGTGAGTCTTATATCTGCGTATCATTATTGCTGGGGGTAGTGTGGGAGGCATGGGGATGAAGGGGAAGGGGGGAAGACAAATGTTTCTGAGGTATGTTAGAAAGAATGTTTGCATAACAGCTGCCAATCTACTATTGTGTGCTATGCTCATAGGCACCAACTTTGGCTGGAGCACCCACAGAAAAAAAATAGTCCCGCAGATCAGATCTTCCCCCTCCCCACCCCAGGGGCCCCTGCCCACTGGTGGGCCCCAGTGATTAGCTCTTCCCCCTCCCTCCCAACGCCTCCTGCCTGCCACAATCAGCTGTTGAGCGGCATTCAGGAGGCTCCGCGGGGGGAGGAGTGGGGTCAGGAAGAGGCAGTGGAGGGGGAGGAATGGGATGGGGGCAGGGTGGGAAGAGGCGGGGCGGGGGCAGCAAGAGGTGGAGAAGGGGTGGAGTGGGAGCAGGGCCTGGGGCAGAGCTGGGATCGAGCATCCCTAGGGTGACCAGACGTCCCGATTTTATCGGGACTGTCCCGATATTTCCTTCTTTGTCCCGCGTCCCGACCGATATCCGGTCGGGACACTGGACAAACAAGGAAATGCTCCGGAGCCTGGAAGTGCTCGCGCCCCCCCCCGCCCCAACTCCGCCCCCTCCTCCCCCCATTGGCTCCCTCCCCGAATCCCCGCCTCTTCCCCAGGCTCACCATTCCTCCTCCCTCCACAAGCGCTGGAGGGAGGCCCCGGAGACACAGGGGAAGCGCGGGGCCGGGTGAGTGAGAGTCCGGCCTGGCCTCAGTGCAGGCAGGACTTAGTCGGGTGGTAGAGAGAGTAGGGGGGCGGCCCACGGGCCGCCGCGGGATAGCACCAGCTGGGCAGCAGCCCAGATGCGACTGGCCAGGGGCTAGGCGCAGCGGGCCTGCTGCTAGGTCCCCGCAGCAGGCCCGGGCTCGGGAGGTTCGGGGGCGCTAGAGCCGCAGCCGCCGAGCTTGGCCATCGGCCGCTTCCTCTCCCTCGGCTGTGGGAGCTGCAGCAGCTGCTGCTCCCGAGTCCCGCTGCCCGGGGGGGAGAACAGCCACCGCCTGGCCCTGCGGGCCGCCCCCCCTACTCTCCCTACCGCCTGACTGAGTCCTGCCTGCTCGGGGCCAGGCCGGACTCTCACTCACCCTGGCCCCGCGCTTCCCCTGCGTCTCCCGGGCCTCCCTCCACAAGCGCTGGAGGGAGG